>NC_083700.1:79018671-79342837 GCF_033118175.1 Dama dama | reverse complement strand
GATCTTATCTACCTTAACTACCTTTGATCTTAACTCTTAATTCTTAAGACACATGAAACCCTCCTGGTAATATGTTTACAGACTCTCTGAGCTGACCCATTTGAGAGACAATGTTGGTTTTCAAATTGAAATCTTCATATGCATATTAAAAATCATTCCTATATCTGTATTTATGTTTTATAAGGGACTATCATGTCTTATATGTAATGTCATCCATCCATCCATTCCTTCACCTGCCCATTCACTCACCCTTCCACTCTTCCCTTCCTTTAACTGTCCACCTTCTGGCCCACCTGTTCATCCACTCCATCCGTCTACCCACTTACTCATCTACTTACCCCTCCATCTATCCATCCATCATCCATCCATCCATCTACCCCTCTATCCATCCATTCATCCTACAGCTTTCCACATAGCAGACTCTATTCTGGATGCTGAACACCCTATGACACATCACCTCCATATTGTTTCCCATGCTCAAAGTGACTTCCCTCTTCCTCTCAGCCCATCCAAATGCAGCCCAGCTCTCATATCCAATTCAGATCCTTCATCTCCCTTAAAGGCTGCACTCACTACACTCATCCACATGAACTCAGTCTAACTTTCGATTGCATCTAATATCAAAGAACACAAGACCTAGAATTTGACAGGCATGGACTGAAATCCCAGCTCTGCCCCCTCCATAACTATGGAACCAAATTGTTCTTTTTGAGCCTCTGGCTTCCTCGTTTGTGAGAGGGAAATAATGATAATAATAATAGTAATAATGATAATATCTACCTCATAAGCTGGTTGGATGATTAACTGAGGAACTGAATGTAAATTATATAGTACGTAGTAGGTGCCTAATATGTTTTTTCTTCTCATAGCTACGTTGCCCCTCCCACTCCAAAAATTGGACCAATGGAATGTACTACAGCCATCAGATTCGGGCCATCATTGAGTATAATTAATTTTATAATTTTAATTCTAATTAATTTAATTAGTTTAAAATTAGTTGTTTAATGCATTTTAATCTTTTCCTTGGTAAGACACCTATAAATTTCCTCCAACACTTAGACCACATCTTGGACATCTTCAGCATCCTTCCCCGCATGTAGTTTCATATGGTTCTAGGGGCATAATAGATGCTCCACAAAAATTGTCAGGTCAAACTGAGTTCATGTTTCACCCACTTCTCTCAGTTGTCAATCAGGAACACCCAGGAAGTTCTCAAGAGCCTGCTGCAGGCCAGGGCTCCCATGAGCCTACTTGCACTGTAGCCACAGCAAGACTGTTCACATCCTGGAGTTTTCTCCATTACTGTGACTTCCAGATTGCTCTGGCAGGACGCTAGTTCCCACCCAGGGTGTGGAAGGAGCATGGACAGGGTGGAGAGGAAGGCAGCTGTAGAAGCCATGTCCTAAGTCTCTGTGACATGAAGTAGGGCTCACCTTAGCTTCTGGCCCTGGAGCCACCAAACTTCTGCCAAATGGGCTCTTAATGCTGAGAGATAAGGGCGCCAAAGGGGTCTCAAAGAGTCAGACACAACTGAGCGACTAAGCATAGCACAGCACAAGGGTGCCAAAGGGAAGACAGTGCAGACAGTGGGGGTGGATGCAGGTGAATGAAAGGGCAGGCCAGACGGTGGCCAGCCAGGAGGCTTATCTATACAGAGTTCTAAGATGTGACTGGACTCATTTGGCAAAATATAAACTGGTCCTGACACATATACACTATTGATAATATAAAATAGATAAATACAAACTGAATGGCCCAGGGAATTCTACTTAATGCACTATGGTGACCTGAATAGGAAGGAAGTCCAAAAGGGAGGGTATATATGTATGTGTATGGCTGATTCACTTTGCCGTATGGTAGAAATTAACATAACATTGTAAAGCAACTATACTCCAATAAAAATTAATTTAAAATAAGTAAATAAAAAAAATAAAATAAAATAAGTAAATAAATTGGTCCTGCACCCTGAAAGTGAAAAGCGAAAGTGTTAGTCACTCAGTCATGTCCAACTCTTTTGGACTGTAGCCCACCAGGCTCCTCTGTCCATGGGATTCCTTCTCTAGGGGATCTTCCTGACCCAGGGATCAAACCTGGGTCTCTTGCATTGTAGGCAGATTTTTTACTGTCTGAGCCACCAAGGAAGCCCCTGCTCTCCCTGAAGGAGATAGCTTCTATCACTGGGAATGAAAAGTACTCTTTGTTAGCCCCAGCCAATCTCTGGAATTTTTGTGAAACTCACAGTTGGTCACACTCTGATGAAGTTCTAAAAACCATAGAATGAATGCGTGGTTCGTGCTCTTTACTGAGGATGTATGACTCATTCTATCATCTAAATTTAAAAATCCTCTAAAGTGGCTCCTTAAGAAGTCCACCTCGGGAAGTCAGCAAAGAAAACTGGAGACAGAACCAGGATTCTGAAAGGTGGGAATTTTTGTCCAAGTTTCCCCCAGGTTGATTCTGCTTCAGCCAGTCGATAAGAACTACCAATTAAGTTGTATCTGTAAATAGTATTTTTTCGTAGGAAATTAGTATTTATTCATAACATGTATCCATAGGAAGTCGCAAGCTTCACTTAATAACTGTTGAATAAATAATCAGCGAAGAGAGATTTGAAGGCGCAGCAAGTGACTGCTGCCTGAATGTGTCCCCGAGGGCGGGATGTGAGTTCTGTGAACACCTGGCCCTGACTGGTGTTTCCTCAGAAGCCGACTCCAAGACCAGGAAAGTGTAGACAGTTTATTTAGGGGTGGGGTGGAGTTGGGAGTGAGATAGGGAAGGAAAGAAAATGAAGGCGGAATGTGTTTTCAATCACCTTACCGTTGTGGAAAGCTGAAGCCTGACCTGACTGGGGACTCTGGGAGTCAATGTAGAATACCTGCCTTTGGGTTCCTGTCCCAGCGCCCCGGGGAACTGGAGTATTTATACACCAACTGTCACAATTCATCAGGAGACTGCTGGCCTGTTGAAGGGTGGATTTTAGGACTTGTCTGTCCTGCCCTGTAACATGCAGGGCAGTTTTCCTCCATTAAAATGCAAACAAACAAAGAAAAAACCCTATGGCAAAAAGATGCAAATATTGAGTGTCTGTGGGGCTGTTCACGCTGAGATGGGAAGACCTGAGGGGATATAGGTGGGCAACGACACCTAAGGCAGGGGTTCCCAACTTCTGGGCTGCGGACCTGTACCTCCTGTCAAATTAGTGGTGGCGTTAGGTTAGAAATAAAGTGCACAGTAAGAGTAATGTGCTTGAATTGTCCTGAAACCAGCCCTCCACCGGCAGTCCATGGAAAAATTGCCTTCTGCAAGACTGGCCCTTGGTGCTACAAAGGTTGGGGACCACTGCCCTGAGGTGTTGCCAGACCTCAGGCAGTGCCTGGCCATAGCTGACGCTCAGTATTTTCCCACTAAATTAATGAATCCACAGCTGCACCCATTTGAGAAAGGCCACAGCAAAGGCTGAAGAGGTAACCCGCAGGTGTAGTAGGCAATGGCAGGGCACCCAGGTGCAGTAACTTCTCCACACCTCCGGCATGCGGTACAACTATAAGAAAACTTTGATTGGAGGACTTGGTCCTCCATTGTGGTGGAGATAAAGAGAGGACTTGAAAATTCTAAAACATTTTAAGCAGGAGAGGCAAAAGGATACCTAGGGCCACAGTGCTTCCCACAGGTCTCCAGGAAAGCTGCCAGACCGTATTATATCCTAGACCCAGACCTAGAAGGAGTCTCTGATTTAGGAACCAAACCGCTTGATGTGGGAGGCAATGTTTTATCAAATCAGAATTGGATGATGAAAGAGATACGGTGGGCGTGGGGCCAGGAGAAGCAAGGGGGTTGGGATGGAAGCCTTAAAGCTTGGGTGGCCCCAAGGAAAGGGTCCAGTCCACCACACTGACATATTGTGACCGTTGAGCATGCTGGTTAGCTTATCTGGATTCTAAATCTAGTTTTATCACCTATTAGCTGTTGGTTTTGGACATTGGCTAGACTCTCAGCCTGGTTCATTCGTTTTCATACAGAGCTAATCCCCACCTTGTGGTTCTGTGAGAAAAAATGAGAGAATACAGGTAAGTGACTTTTTGCCACGTTTCCAGGAAACTGTGCTGAATACAAGGCTGATACAGGCCCTGTCTGTCCAGCTCTCCTCTGCATCCCCAGGAGGTCGCAGAGTGACTGGCCCCGAGCAATTGCTTGATAAATAATGCTAACTGAAATAATCACTTGCATTCTTCCTATGTCTGCTAATTACCTTTCTCCTTTCTTTCCAAGAATTGTTGAAGTTTACTTCCAGTGTCCTGAGTGTGTGAAATTTGAAAAAATTCTGCTGCTAGAACTTAAGCTGGGGACAGATTTACTGATCTTACCTTGTACAAGGCATTGCAGAAAGCACTTTCTGTGAATAACTTTATTTAATCCTAAATGTTCCATTGAACCCTTTGGAATTATCATTTCTATAGGTCAAAATGGTTAAATATTGACAATTTCGTATGCTTCTATACACGGGTATTGTTATTCTCGTCGTTGTTCAGTCACCCATTCGTGTCCGACTCTTTGGGACCCCATGGATTGCAGCACGCCAGGCCTCTCTGTCCCTCACCATCTCCCTAAGTTTGCCCAGATTCATGTTATTAGTGATGCCATCCAGCCATCTCATTCTCTTAACGCCCTCTTCTCCTTCTGCCCTCAATCTTTCCCAGCATCAGGGACTTTTCATTGAGTCAGCTGTTTGTATCAGATGATCAAAATACTGGAGTTTCAACTTCAGAATCAGTCCTTCCAACCAGTATTCAGAGTTGATTTTCCTTAAAATTGACGGGTTTGATCTCCTTGCTGTCCAAGGGACTCTCAGGAGTTTTCTCCAGCACCATAGTTTGAAGACATCAATTCTATGGTGTTCTGCCTTCTTTATGGTCCAGTTCTCACAACCATATGTGACCACTGGGAAGACCATAGCCTTGACTTGGACCTTTGTTGGCAGAGTAATGTCTCTGCTTTTCAACACAGATGAAAAATCAGACTTGCCTGATCCCTAGAGAACCCTTAGAGCTGAGATGAGGATCAGGTAAGGAGACTACCTAAAAAACATCTTAAACTATATTGATGTTTATAAATGGACTTTCCTTGAACGGTTACTGAGGGCCTATTATGCATTGAGCAGATGCTAGACACACAAGCAGTAGAGGACTCTCCTCCTTCCTTCCTTCCTTCTCTCCCTCCTTCCCTCCTTTCTTTTCTTCCTTCCTTTTTTTCTTTCAGTTTCTGCTTCTTTCTCTTTGAACTTTGATTCCTATTGTACTAGTTAAATTTTTTTCAGATACAAATAACAGAAACTGACTCTGGTTTCATTGAGTCAAAACAGAGTTGATTGGAAGACTGTGTGAGCTCATAGGAGCTTCAGAAAGTCTGGAGGACCAGACTTCGAACAGGCTAGAACAGGGATGGCTCCAGAGGGCCAGGAAGTCAGCCTATTTCCTAGAGAGCACTGTGGCCGAGACAAGGCTTCCTGGTGCAGACATGGCCACCCCAGGCATAGATGCCCTTCTGCCCACCACCATAACTACTACGATAAACAAATTTTAATGACCTTCCATTTTCCACCATGCCTTCAGGAGTCTAAGCCCAGGACGAGGGTGTTCAACTGCCTGATCAGAGCTTCCATGCTAGGACCATAGCTGCCAGGAGATTAGGAGGAGGCAAGGCCCCGCCCCTCCCAGGCTGCCCCCGGAGGCATTTCCTAATAGAAAGTGGGGTTGATAGCGGATGGCCCAACCTGCAGATGTTCACCACAGCTGTGCAGGGCTACTCTCTTTAGCCTCCCTTCCAGAAAAGGGAAAATACCTCAGCTGCCCTGTAATTACTGAGAACCTCAAGGAAAAAAGTGAAAAGCACAGCCTGTGAGTCTGAGAGTTTAAACAACAGTTTAAACAGTTAAACTGACCACAGTTTAAACAACACCAGGCTTTTGTCTGTTCAGCTACAGGAGAAAGGGAGAAAGGAAAAAGTTTTTATTCTGATTTTAGAATCTGTTGGTGAAAGTTCTGAAGTCCTTGCTAACGAAATGATTCTGTGAACCCAGTGTGGCTCTCTGTAGTCTGCCATGAGCTGAGGGGCTTGTAGAAAATGTCTTTCCTTCTTCCTTCCCCCCTCTCCCTCTCCCATCCTCTCAGGCTTCTAATATTGTGCATACATATTTTTTTTTTTAGATTTATTTATTTGTTTATGGCTGCACTGAGTCTTCACTGCTGTGCTTGGACTTTCTTTAGTATGCAGAGCAGGGGCACTCTAGTTGTGGTGCGCGGGCTTCTCATTGCAGTGGCTTTTCTTGTTGGGGAGCATGGGCTCTGGGTGCACAGGCTTCAGTAGCTGCTGCTTGCGGGCTTAGTTGCTACCTGGCATGTGGGATCTTCCTGAACCAGGGATCGAACATGTGTCCCTTGCATTGGCAGGCAGATTCCCAATCACTGGAACATCAGGGAAACCCCCATACATGTTTTTTTTTTAATGAACTTTTATTGAGTACTTACTATGTCTCAAGACCTGTGTTAGGTATAGAGGGAAAAAGATGAACAACACAGAATTCCACAGGAGCAGCCCTGAGAGAATGAGTTTGTAGATATGTGTTTGAAAAAAAAGAAACTCATTGTTAATTGTACAATCAGTCCTGGAGAGTTCTGAGAATTGGGGAAAGCTTTTTATTTAGATGAGTGTAACATGTCTACCTCTGGCTGGCAGATTTATTACTGAAAACAAAACATTCTTAGCTGCAAAGGCCTGTGGATGTTCTCAAGGCAGGAAGCTTTCAGCCCTGACTGAACAGAGTAGTTCAGTTCAGTTCAATCGCTCAGTCTTGTCTGACTCTTTGCAACCCTATGAACTGCAGCATGCCAGGCCTCCCTGTCCATCACCAACTCCCAGAGTCCACCCAAACCCATGTCCATCAAGTCGGTGATGCCATCCAGCCATCTCATCCTCTGTCGTCCCCTTCTCCTCCTGCCCCCAATTCTTCCCAGCATTAAGGTCTTTTCCAATGAGTCAACTCTTCGCATGAGGTGGCCAAAGTATTGGACTTTCAGCTTCAGCATCAGTCCTTCCAATGAACACCCAGGACTGATCTCCTTTAGGATGGACTGGTTGGATCTCCTTGCAGTCCAAGGGACTCTCAAGAGTCTTCTCCAATACCACACTTCAAAAGCATCCATTCTTCAGTGCTCAGCTTTCTTTATAGTCCAACTCTCACATCCATACATGACCACTGGAAAAACCATAGCCTTGACTAGACAGACCTTTGTTGGCAAAGTAATGTCTCTGCTTTTAAATATGTACAGTTGCACTCATCTCACACACTAGTAAAGTAATGCTCAAAATTCTCCAAGCCAGGCTTCAGCAATACGTGAACCATGGACTTCCAGATGTTCAAGTTGGTTTTAGAAAAGGCAGAGGAACCAGAGATCAAATTGCCAACATCTGCTGGATCATCAAAAAAGCAAGAAAGTTCCAGAAAAACATCTATTTCTGCTTTATTGACTATGCCAAAGCCTTTGACTGTGTGGATCACAATAAACTGTGGAAAATTCTGAAAGAGATGGGAATACCAGACCACCTGACCTGTCTCTTGAGAAACCTGTATGCAGGTCAGGAAACAAGAGTTAGAACTGGACATGGAACAACAGACTGGTTCCAAATAGGAAAAGGAGTATGTCAAGGCTGTATACTGTCACCCTGATTATTTAACTTCTCTGCAGAGCACATCATGAGAAACATGGGGCTGGATGAAGCACAAGCTGGAATAAAGATTGCTGGAAGAAATATCAATAACCTCAGATATGCAGACGGCACTACCCTTATGGCAGAAAGTGAAGGGGAACTAAAAAGCCTTTTGATGAAAGTGAAGGAGGAGAGTGAAAAAGTTGGCTTAAAGCTCAACATTCAGAAAACTAAGATCATGGCATCTGGTCCCATCACTTCATGGGAAATAGATGGGAAAACAGTGAAAACAATGTCAGACTTTATTTTGGGGGGCTCCAAAATCACTGCAGATGGTGATTGCAGCCATGAAATTAAAAGACACTTACTCCTTGAAAGGAAAGTTATGACCAACCTAGATAACTGAACAGAGTGAGTCACCCTCTATTTGTTACCAGTAGGGGGCAACAACACAGTGGATTAAAGTTGGACCTTGGGGGAGGAAATCTACAGAATACATCTAACCTCTTTTTACAGAATATAGGTATATAAAGTGTGGGAGTTAAATATATATATTCCCTGATAACTCAATTGGTAAAGAATCGGCCTGCAATGGGGGAGACCTGGGTTTGATCCCTTGGTTGGGAAGATCCCCTGGAGGAGGGCATGGCAACCCACTCCAGTATTCTTGCCTGGAAAATCCCCATGGACAGAGGAGCCTGCAGGGCTGCAGTCCATGGGGTCGCACAGAGTTGGACACGACTGAGCAACTGAGCGCAGCACAGCAAGTGTCTGTGCGTGTGTGCGTGTGTGTGCGCGTGTGTGTGTGTGCGCACGTGTGCATGTGCGTGTGTGCGTGTGTGTCTGTGTGCGTGTGCGCGTGTGTGTGTCTGTGTGTGCGTGTGTGCATGTGTGCTGTGCGTGTGTCTGTGTGCGCGCACGTGTGTGCGTCTGTGTGCGTGCGTGCACGTGTGCGTGCGTGCATGTGTGCGCACGTGTGCATGTGTCTGTCTGTGTGAGTGTGTGTGTGCATGTGTGTGCATGTGTGCGCGCGCGCGCGTGTGTGTGTGTGTAGAATGCTGTTCCAAAAGTTTGCCGTCTATTCTCAGGGAGTAGGTCCTTAGGTTAGCAAGGGAGGAAATTCACATAAAGAAATCAGGTCCAGTATAAAATCAATGAGATTTAGGTTATTTAAGTCATAATTGCAAGAGTCTAGGGGACCAAAAAACCTAACAAGAATATTCCTCAGTGTTAAGATACAGTGTGTCCTTATGGCCCAGTTGATCAGAAGTATTTACAGAGCAGCTGCAGCCACTTGGTGGTTCTCCCTAGAAGAATGGCATTCAAAGAAGGCCACACACCTTCAAGAGAAATATAAATTTCAATATCTTTTTAATTGAGCACATGACAATGAGATTAGCATTTTTTTCTGAGATCTACTTTATAAGGTTTGGAAGGTAAATGGAATCTGCAGTTGCTACTTCTGTAATAAATTTGGGCTACCGGCTTCCACAAACCTCTCTGTCTTTGAGAAAATGCGAGGTGACTTCCATCCATCAATGACTTTCATCACTGAGTTGTTTGACTAATTGATCACAAACACATATGAGCTGGTGGCACTTTCTTGGGGTCCTGAGGGATATGGAGGTCACAAACACATATTCTCTGTGCAGAGGGCACTTGTAAATCCAGTTAGATAAGTAAAACATGGGAACAAATGTGCCATTTAATAACTATGGGAAGAGCCAAATGGGTGATTTGATTGGACAATTGGAGTGACAGGACTGTCCAGCACAGGGGATGGAGTGTGGGCTTCCTGTCAGCTGGCACCTGTCTCTTCCTCTGCAGGAATGACTTTGGGCAAGTCCTCACCTCACTGGGAAGCCAGTGGGGCTCCAGGGACAGAATGCTGGGTTTGATTCTAGAACCAGCCCCTCATCTCTGTGGGAACTTGGACAAGTTCAGCTCTCTGAGCCTGTTTTCTCATTGGTCAAGTGGAGATTATAGTAACCGTGCCACTTATGGAGTTGTTTGACGATAATCTAGGTAATCCATGAAAAGTATTTTGTTGACTGTCTGGTATATTGTTGGTTTTCAGTATATTGATGGTACCTCAGCATCCTTTGACTTCCCCTGTGGCTCAGACTGTAAAGGGTCTGCCTGCAGTACAAGAGACCCAGGTTCGTTCCCTGGGTCAGGAAGATCCCCTGGAGAAGGGAATGGCAACCCACTCCACTACTCTTGCCTGGAAAATCCCATGGATTGAGGAGCCTGGCAGGCTACAGTCCTTGGGGTCACAAAGAGTTGGACATGACTGAGAGACTTCACTCCCTTTACAGCTTCCTTTTCTGAAAATGGGTGATTACAATGACCCATAATTTCATAGGGTTGTTGTAAGGATTGAGTGTAACAAAGGATATAAATTGCCCAGCACAATTCTCAGCACAGAGAAGTAATCAAGAACTACTATAGGTGTTAGGAAAGATCACTTCATGCCAGGATAGTCAGGGGAGGCTTCGTGGAGGAAAAGAGCCTTGAAGGATGGATGCTCTTTGGAAGGAATACAGGATGGGACGTTCAGGCAGGGGTACTGACACATAAGCGAAGCGTGGAGGTGGGAATGTGAAGGATGTGCTCAGTAGGAGGTGGAGTTCCTGAATAGAGCACCTGATCAAATCAGAAACTTAGGCCGCTAGACTCAAGGAGAGCCACACTGCAGTAGCCAAAACTGTGGCTGGGCCCTGAGACAAGCCCTTCCACAAGCAACTTCCCTCTCAAGCCTCAGCTTTTGGGCTGGTTGACTTAATGATTCCTCATCACGGATTGTTCCAGTGCTAACGTTCTTTAACTCAAAGTTTGTCCCACAGTGGATTCTAATAGATACATAAATGTAAACATACATGTTTACACAGCCCCGGAGGACTTTGCCATTCACTTGTGATGTCTCAATGCTGACCCAGGAAAAATGTTTCAAGTACTTCCTTCATTCTTTCATTCCTCCACTCAACTATTTGTCCATCAGATGTTTGCTGAGGCCCTACTACGTGCAAAACACTTTAAGATGTCAGGGCTTTCTTTCTAAAACCAAGATCTGACCAGACACAGCCCTTCTGCTTTCAATGACTTCCCATTGCCAGTTGCAAACTGCAGGCCATGCACACCATGTTCTTGCCTACCTGCTTGTTTCTGTTCACTCAGTTTCTCTCTCTGGATTATCCATCCTCGTGGTCCAGATGCTCTGAAATGTCCCTTCCTCTCTGAAGCTGCCTCCAGACTTATCTTGGTTCCCATCCCTGCCCTATGCTGGCATATTGCTCTTCCCTCAGTGCTCATACAGTGCTTTATACCAGCTCTGTTACTGAGCTTGTCACCTTTTAATTTAGTTCCTTGTTTTTATAGCTTTCTCTCCTGGTAGACTTTTAACTTCAGGAACAGTGTTTTCTTCATCTCTGTAACCTCAATATCTAGCCTACCGCTTGGCATAGGAGAGGTGATTAAATGTTTGATGAATTCACTTGTTGAAATGTTGAAAGTAGATGAGAATGGTGATATGAAAATAAAGACAATAATAGTAACTATATCATATATTTCTTACATGCTGAACGCTGAGCCAAGAGTTTTAAATCCAGTATGTGCTCTGTTTAGTTTTAACCCTCACACTGCCCTGTGAGGTGAGGGGCACAACACCTCTGGAGTCAGAGAGGCCAGGGTTTGAATTCTAGCTCCTTGAGTGCCTGCAAACTCCTGCACTCTATGTTCTGCGTGAGGAGCTTGCCTAGGGGACAAGAGGGGCCAGCTGCAACCTCCACTTGCCAAGCCAAGCAGTCTGGAATGGTCATGTGTCTGACTTTTCCAAATGTAAACAAAAGACATCCTTCAGGCAAGCACTGGCCTTGTCCGGCTCTACCCCTTGCCGGCTATGGCCTGGCACAAGTTCCTTACCTCTGCTTTTTGCCTTGACTTTCTCATCTATAGAATGGGTCTATAGCACTACCAACCTTAGAGGATTTTTGTTTGGTTGAGTTGGGATAACACATGTGATGTGCTTGGCATTTGTCTCACACTTGTATTCAGTACATGTTATTGTTATTATTAAGTAGTATTAGCTTTATTTGCCAAATAAAAGAGAATTTTGAGAAAAAAGAGTTGGCAAAGAGCAGAACCTTCCTCCATTTAGAAGGAACCAGGAGAGAGGAGGGCTGCAAACATTAACAGAGTGAGTTAGAGGAGAAACTGGATGAGTGTCAAGTGCTTCTGAGAAACTAAGCTGGAAGAGGCTGAGAAAAATCCCCTGGATTTGACAGTTAGAGGTCGTCCCTGGTCTTTGAATGAAAGGTATCAGACTAGCAGTGGGAGAGAAAATTAGGTTTCTGTGGGTTAAGGAATCAATGAGTGATAAGTAGAAATAGCAACTCTGGCTTATTCGTCAGAAGTTAAGTGGTGAAGGGTCAGAGACAAATATGTTGGTTGCTCTAGGGGGATGCAGACTGGGTAAACAGCTCTTTCTTGGACTTTATTTCAGGAGATAGGCATCTTCTTCAAAGGGCCAGATCAGTGGAGCTCTCAGGGAATGTGTATGGACCCTCTGCCACTCCTGCACCCTAAATCTGTTTGGAAAATCTGTCAATCTCTCCAGATGTCTAGGATGACCAGGAGGAAGACTTGCTTTAAATACCCAACTTCTAGATGGGATTTTTTTTCATTTAAGGAAAGAGGAGAGTTGAATGTATTTTTTTAGGCAGAGGACAATCAACAGAACACAGGTATAATACAGATAGAGGGATGGGATAAAGCACCCTAGTGGAGGGATTCACTGTGCGGGGTGGTGGGATGGAAAAAGAAAGGGTGAAGACACATAGACAATTGAGGGGTGTAGCAGAAGGAAGTTGGAGGACTCCCTGGATGGTTTTTCTTTCTTGGAACAGAAAGAGGCAAGGCCTGTCAAAAGTACAATGAGTGAAATTTGAAGGGCTGTGCAGTAGTCAGGATAGGTTACGTGCTATGACAAACAAGCCCTGAGTTTTAGTGGCTTCACACAACAAAAGTGTATTTCTCTTCCCATCAAGTCCAGTGAACATGGGGTTCAGAGAGCCCTCTGTTGTATGCAGTGATCAGGGACTCAGGATCCATACATTTTATGGCTCCTCTAGGATCTCAGAGTCTTTTCTGGATCTTCTGCTCAGCTGGCAAACACAGGAAAAGAGAAAGATTGTGGAGGTTTGTGCAGGAGACTTCAGAGGCCACTCCTGGAAGTGTTGTTGTACATCACTTCTGCCTGTGTTCCACTGGCCAAGGCTACTCCTAACTGCAAGGGAGGCTGGGAAATATCATCAAAGCATGTGTACCATCCTGTCCTATCTGCATGCCTGGTGCCTGGCAGTGCCAGTTTAGAGCGGTGCCCAGTGAGCACTGTTGAATACATGTATAGATGGACATTACCTCATTTGCTCCTCGTGACTTTTCTACACAGGCAGAGACCTAGTGTCCTAGATCTGAGCGAAAGGTTGGGCTTGGTCCTGTGATGCTGCTGTGTTTCAGGGATCCCTCATACATTCTGTACCTGTACGTCAGCTACTTGACATTAGGTGAACCTAGCAGAGTGATGCTGACTTGCTTTCAGGGAGATAAAGACCAAGGTCTTTCTTCTAAAGCCTAGTGCTATAACAATTTGAGCTAATCAGTCAGAAAAGTATATTAAATCAACCCTGAGCTGCAATTTCCAACCCAGCCCATGATATTTCTAGCCAGATCCTACCTGAACCAGCCAGTCCCAAGATGAATAGACAAATTGCTGAGATAACCATCCTCAGGTTAAGCTAACTAGTTCCTTTTCAAACTTATTGGTCACAAGTTATCACTGATTCAGCTGCATCCTAGAGGAAATGTTTAAAACCCAGGACTTGGATTAGTCTTCCCCAGGGCCTTTATAATGGCCCTTTTTATGGATAACACAAGCTTTAGAAAGAGAAGGAAAGCCAGCAATGTGAGTCATAGCTTCCTAAAGGACAAATGAAGTACTCCTTATCGGGCTGGTAAAGTTTGCCTGCAAGTGGAGCATGACGTGGAACCGGGTCGAGTAGGGAATGCCAGGGATATTTTTATAAACAACTCCAGAGATATCAACAATGTGGGCCTGGTGCAGAGATTCCCATATTTGCAGATGACATTTCATGAACAAGGGTGCCCACGAATGAGACTGAGTGCCAACATGCCCAAGAAGGAAGTAGGAAGCAGAGGCAGACAGTTATAAAACAAGTCAGTGTTTCAGACTTGGGGATACACATAGATCAGCGCTGACATCTCTGACTTAGGCAGCCTGGCCCAGGGCCACAAAGGTGGCTCTGTGTAGCTGAGTGCCAGGTCATGCAAAGGGGGATAGGGTGCCCAGTGTCAGAAGCACTGCCTAGGCTGAGGGGACCACAAGCATGAGGGGCCCTGATGAGGAGGAGGTGGGCATCACATCATTGGAGCCCTTAGGGAACATGGACTCTTCCCTTCCACTGGAATCCCAGTGTCTGGAGAATCTGGCCATCTCTTCAGACTCCTGAGACGACAGGGAGGGTCTTTATCTCAACCACCCACCTCAACAGGACTGTATTGATCTGCTCATGATTACGTAACTCATTTGAAAACAACGGTCGCGTGGTGTCATGGAAAGAGGCCAGTCTTTGGATCAGAGAATTCTAATGCTCCCAATTACCTCTTAATAGCTGTGTGGCCTTGGGCAGTTTATTCAGCTTCTCTGGATCCCAGTTTCCTCTTCTACAGAAAGTAATTCTATTCTGCAGGTTAGCAAGGATTTCATGTTATTGTGCATGAAAAGAGCCAAACCCCCTGCCTAGAAAACACGAGGTGCTTAATAATGTCCCCTCCCTTCTCGTCAAGCCTTACTCAGTGCTCTCTGGGCTAGGCTTAAGTCACAGTGCAGTCCTGGACCACCTCATCGCGTCCTTCCTTCAGTGCCCACTCTGTCCCTGGCCCACATGGGCCTGCTGATGGTTCCAGCCTACCTCCAGCCTGGTGGTTCCAACTGTTCCCAGGCTGCGATCAAGATCCAGACCCAGCACACCTATATCTCTCTGATTCTTGGAAAATAGTAGGCAAGAGTCTAGCAGGCAAGGGCTCAAGGCTGAGAACCTCTGCCAGGCTTCACATAACAAAACCACAGTCAGCCTCATGAATACAGGCAGCAGTGGTTGGGTTGCCCAGTCCCTCCTGTCTACATCTAACAATGTCCACACCAATGTCCAGTCCTGCAGTAAAATCTTCTAGAACACAGTGGCTTGACCTCAAGGAGGGTTGAAAGTCAGCACATTTATACCATGTAATTTGCATAAGTTGAGCTGGTATAAAGGGGAACATGTTCATGGGCAACCAGAGGGTATTGTGTGTTCTTGAGTGAGGTTGCAATGGTGTTTATTATGATCTAGAGAACCCTTCACACATGCATGACTCTAAGCTAGTGTTTATTACACAGGAACATCTCTGGATCACCTTTCCTGGCACCTCTGGGAATGCTTACACACACTAAGTTTGGGGAACCCTATCCTTCCTCCTTAATCTTGTCTCCTGTCTCTCTCTCACTCTGCTTCAGCCACCCTGCTCATCCTATTTGAACTCCCACTCCAAGCTTTACCACCTGGAGCCTTGTTCCCACTTTTCTTTCTGCCCGCGACCCTTCTTCTTCACCTCCTCCAGGACTCATATTACCAGAGAGCCTCTTAATGACTACCCTTTAGAAAAAGGCAACCCACCTCTGTCATTGACAGAGGATGAGATGGTTGGATGGCATCACCAACTCCAGGACATGAGTTTGAGCAAGATCCGGGAGATGGTGAAGGACAGGGAAGCCTGGCATGCTGCAGTCCATGCGGTCGCAAAGAGTTGGACATGACTGAGTGACTGAACTGAAATGAACCTCTGTCATCCTCTTGTTTCCTTATCATGACAACCTTTTTCCCCTTAGAACTTAGCATCAGACCTGTTGCGCTTTATTTATCATCTGTTTGCTCCCCACTGGAATGCAAGGTCCACAAAGACAGGTTTTCACTTTGTTTACTGCTGTCTTCTCAGTTCCTAGGACAGCCAGACTCCTAGTAGATCTTTACTTGGTGGAGAGATATTGGTCTTGATCTTCAATTGGTCTGTTGTCAACATAGTGAATTAGGTTGAACGATATCATTAGTTACATTACGCAGAAGAGGAAACTGAAATTCAGAGAAGTTAAGTGACTTGCTTAAGGTCACCAGCTAGTTGGAGGCAAGATCAGGACCAGAATCCAGGTATTCCAAGGCTTGATCTGAGGCACTGGCTGAGAACCACATGTGTCTCATTAACTCTTCAGCCCATTTACTAAAGGAGGACATCATACCTTGTCTTAAAGACTACCCTTGAATGGAGCAGTGACTCCATTTAAACTTGACTTAGTTTTGCTCTCATGGACTTGTCAGAAATTGGAATCTAGAGGTGACAGGCAGAGACTAGGGTTTTTTTTAATAAAATCAATTTTTAGCTCACCAATCCTCTACTCTGAACTCTGTTTATTTCAGGTCTAATGCAGAAAATATATGCACTAAAAAATAAATTAAAAATAAATGATAAGTGAGATAGAAACTGCCCAGGGCTGTCAGGAACTTATGTGCCATGCTATGTGGGTTTTGAGTAAATATTTGCTTTGCAAGCCAAGAAGCAATATGTATTTACTGAGGCAGTCTCTGGCCGAAGGGCACACATGCTAGCTACTTCTGGGATTTGGCACAATTTCTCCCGAGAAGTGTGCACACAGGCCTAAGCACCATGGTGTTCTGAAAAGGGGAGGCAACTTGGCATTGGGAGACCTGGATTCTCCTTTGAGCTCTGCCCCTCTCTTGGTTGGTGAATCTAGGCCACATGTTACCCTCTCTGGATCCTTTGCTCTTAGCAGAATCCTATAACTTCAAGAGAAAATACCAATAGTTTTCTGATCAGCAACATACTGGGATGACAGAGAGGGAGGGAAGGTAGGAGGGAAAGAGAGAGAGGGTTCTGTGTACTTTAGCTGTCTCTGTCTTCTGTTTTTTCCACTGAGTCAGTTTTTTTCTTCATTTTTTTCTCCAATACAAGCATCTGTCTTCCCAACAGTTTGTAACCAACACCAGAACCTTCTGCAAGATTTTGCTCTGCTCTTGAATGAGAGCTGGTACCTGTGCCCAGGCCCATCTGGCTTGGGAAATTAGTGGTTGACTGTGCAGGGTGATGGGGCCAGGGCTGCATGGGTCCTCTGTCAGAAACATTACGCTCCAATCCCACAAGGGGAAAGATGTCCACTGCGCATCTGCACATATTCATTCAGAGCCTATTTAGTGACCTGCCACCAGGACATGCTAGGGAACAAAGCTCATGGAGCTTCAGGTCTGGTGATGGACTGTCGACTAACAGACCAGGCACATTCCATGTTCCTAGGACATGCTACAGAAGCTGGATCCATAGTAGGGCTAAGTAACTCAGACTTGTCTCTAGGGGGAAGATTCTAGCAAACCTTCCCTAGGTAAATGATGCCTAGGAAGTTATTTAGGCAAAGGTAAGGAGGGAGGAAGTGTCTGAGGGTGTAAATGTATGTAAATACAGAGGCAAGGGTGGGAGTGGAGTGTGTGTGTGTCTGCGATGGTGGGGTGGTTTTTTTTTTTTTTTTTTTTTAGTTCTACCACTTTATTGCTACCAACCCATTTCCCTCCACCCTCGTGCACACATGCTCAGTCATGTAATCCCATGGACTTCAGCCCTCCAGACTCCTCCGTCCATGGACTTTTCCAGGCAAGAATACTGGAGTGGGTTGGGTGGGGTGGTTTTTATTTTTTATTTTTATTTTTGGCCACACTATATGGCATGCAGGATCTTGGTTCCCGGACCAGCGATTGAACCCAAGCCCCCTGCGGTAGAAGGGGAGAATCTTAGCCACCAGACTGCCAGGGATGGCCCTGTGGGGTTGTTTTTTAAATAAGGCAGGAAGCCCGGGGGCTGGAATGTTGAGTGAGGGGGAGGGGCAGGAGATGAGGTCTGAGAGGAAAGGGGTTGGATCTTGCCTCGAGTTTCACTAGCCTCCGGAAAGCTTGGATTTTGTGCCCAGGGCAGTGGCAAGTTCCTGGAGTTGGGGAGCATCAGGTTGAGGTTTCCGTTTTGGAAAGCTCACTTCCACTGCAGTGAGGAGCCCCCTCCAGAGGCAGGCAAGGCTGGAGGACCAGACACTGTCTAAGAGGAATCGCAGCGCGTAAGAAGCTGTTGCCTCCAAGAGCAGGCCTGCGCTTTGGAGTTCCTAGAACAAGCATTGGCTCCTGTCTTTTCTCAGACCCCTGTGGTTCTTTTTCTCCAGGCGCCACAGCATTCTGCAATTGGATTTTAATGAATTCTGGGGCTTCTGTCACTTTAGAACAATGGGATCCAACCCTTTTGAGAGAGAGGACCCTTTGTTAACATGAAAGGCTTCACCCTCATGGCACAGTCGTTATGCTTTTAGTATCTGTTAATTGAGAAAATACCTAAAGAACAAAGCCTCTGTAAATGCAGGCACACTTGAAAATTCTGCCTACATGTATGTGGGAGCCAGTATTTTGCCAGTCTATTGACCTGGCTGCTGTAACACATGAATCTCTAGAACCATCTGAAAGAAGTCTGCGTCCCCCCAAGGGGTTGGGAACTGCTGTCCTGGAACATGTGTGTTAAGAAGCCACGTAGCCATCTGTCCCCGGAATATGGTGCACGGCCGCCTTCTCCGTAAACTGTGGGGCACATAAACTCAGCTGGTTCTCATTGTGCAGGGCATGCCATATTGTTGCCCGATGTAATGTCAATTTTTATTTATTTGTGTTTGTGAAAAGCAGGGCTGATTAGACCACTTAAAACTACACAGGCTAGTTAGAGCCAGGCTGGCGTTGGTGATTTCAGCTGCCCTCCCGAAAGTCCTCGTTGCTCCCAGCCCATGGCCTCCCTCTGAGAATGTAAACTTGGGGCCTTGTGCTATCATGATTTCTATTTCATCCTGACTCTTATAAACTACCATATAAAAAGCAGCCGCTGAAGGTTTTTTTTTTTTTTTTCAATTTCATTTTGAGGCTTGGAAAATCACAAAATAAAAATAGCCCTGAGAGTGGAAAGTTTGTGGGAGTTTGTTTAGCTTTCTTTGAAATGCACTTTGTGAAGGAATAAGTAAGTCATAAGATCCCTCTTTGTGGAGTGCCTTACGGTTTACGTAATTTTTTCACATCCCTTTTTTCTTATTTGATCGTTGCGGAGACCCGGTGAGATGTGGGTTATTACTATCCCTACTTTGCAAATGAGACAGAAGCTCCGGGATAGTAAAAGATGGGGCTGGCCCAAGATTACATGACCAGAAAATGGCAGAGGCAGATCAGGTGGGTCCTTACCCCAAATCCTGGCCTCCCCTTGCCCTTCGCAGTCCCTCCTCAAGTCTCCTCACCCAGGCCCAGCTCCTGTCTGCCTCCTTCTTCATGGCCATTCTCATGAAGAAAAGGTGTCCAGGCCGTGTCTGGACAAGCACAGTCTCCTGGCTGATCACCAAGGGTCTCCCCCCACGAGGGACATATACTCAGTATAACATCTGCTTACGACCTGAGTCCCCTCACAGGCTGCCAGCTCCTTGAGAGCTGGGGCTTTACCTTGGCCACCTCTGTGTCCTTCGGGCCCAGAACAGCGTCTAGCAGACGGTGTGTGTGTGCTATTAGTCGCTCAGTCGTGTCCAACTCTTTGCGACCCTGTGGACTGTAGCCGGCCAGGCTCCCCTGTCCATAGGATTCTCCAGGTGAGAATACTGCAGTGGGCAGCCGTTCCCAGGGCATCTTCCTGACTCAGGGATCAATCCTGGGTCTCCTGCATTGCAGGCAGATTCTTTACCTTCTGAGCTACCAGCGAAGTCCCCTGGACAGTAGGTGCTCTGTAAATGTTTTCCAAATGGAAATATTATTGAATAAAAAAGTTCAACCATTCTTCATTTTGATTCCATTTCTCTTGGAATGAAATTTCTCTCATTCATTCCCTGATGATGAATCAGCCATTAGAAGACGGATTAAAATCTTCAAGTTATTACTTGGTTCAACATTTCCTAGTTGTGTTTTGAGGAGTGTTCTGAGACACATCAGAAACTTCCACGGTCATATAAATTTGGGAAATACTGATTCAATAAGGTCAACAGATTTTTTTAATTGAAATTTTCTCCAAGCCCAGATTCTCTTCCAGGTCTGGTTCCCTTCAAGCTCTCCCCATCTGTGTGAGTTTCAGGCATACCTCTCCATTCTCACGATTATTTAATGAGTAGCTTTTAAACACACACATCTGCCCTCGTACACGGAACTATTTTCCCAAATGGTCCATAGCTTTTAGGGTGGCTTCTCTCATAGTGTCATCAGTTCTCAGCAAAGTGAGGAGAATTCCTTCTCTCCTTTATAATCTTCCCTGCATCCCACCCACCACCAGGTCACAGACCTCCCCCGATGGCAGAAAAATTCCCTTTCCTATAGTTCCTTTCTTTTAGCCTAGAAGTGCTAGCATCTTTTTTCATTTAAGGAACTCTTTCCTTGACCTTACCATGTCCTCAAGCAGTGGCTTCATTTCTGTCCTTCTCCTTGACTTGAAACTTTTGTGAACAACTGCTCTCACCCAAGGTCACCCCCACCCACCTTCCTGAGGGCAGTCAGCCGCCAGTGAGGGGTGAGTGCACAGGAATCAATTCAGCCTCCTCACTTAGATTCAGGATTACTCTTCAACTCTGTCCAAGTTGCAGTGGTCCACCTGGGGTTAGCTGAGGACTGCTGTGAGGGCTTCAATACCCTACCTTCTCCTTCTGTTCAAACTGTCCCTTCGTGTCCTTCAAGATGTTTATTCTGAGCATATTCTCCCCAAAGTTTCCCATATGTAAATGTCCATCCCAGGATCCGCTTCCCAGGAAATCTGACCTGCAGTAGTTAGTTCCTGAAGTGTCTAAGGATGCAGATATTAATATAAAACTTCTGCGCTGGTTGCTGGCAGTGAGAATGTTATGACTGGTGGTGGAAGATGACTCCCGGCACAAGGTAGCCGCGCAAATTTTCCCTCTGGTGAACTGGGAAGGTGTGCAAGTGTATTTCCACACAGCGGTGGGTTAGGTGTTTGGGAAAAACAGAGGTGATATGCTACAAGGAGAATGGAACTGGATGAATTGTGGCAGGGAGCGACTGATATTTTGGAGACAGATAATGAGATAGTGAGGGTAAATATTCAGCAGCATATGTGGAGACCCCCATCTCCTGGAGTCTGGAACAGAGAGATCTGAGCTGACCCAGGATTTAATCGTAAGAGTAGGGTTCTAAACTCAGGCAGGGTTACTCCACCAGTGTGGAGCCCTAATTGATAAGGAATAGGACCCTGAGATGTGGCAGGAGGATGTATGGCTTTATGTAATTTGAATATCTTACGTCTCTAGATTGCTTGGGATCTTCTGAGTCTCCAGCCATAGCCTACCACTTCCTGCTAAAGGCTAGTGCCTCCCTTTCTCTTAAAGACAATGCAGAAGGTTTGTGTTTGCCTCACAAGCTAACACATAACACACCTATTTGCCTCCCTTTGGTCACTAGAAAAAAATAGGATTCATGATAACATATTTCAGCTAAGGAAAGTGCTAGGCCTGGTAAAGGAAGAAAGGACTATAACCCAGAGGAGCTGCAGGACAGAACCACCATGTACCAAGACTATAAACCTGGATAAGGAAAAGGTTAAACATAGGGCAGTTCTCTCCCTGACTAGGATCCTGGGAGATGGTGCTGAACACACTTTCAGGATGACTCTTAAATATTTGGAGATGCTTATAACCCACGGTTAACGAAGCTGAAATACCATAGTTGCCGTGGAAGATGTTGGAAGCGGAGATAAAATGACTCAGAGGTGTGCAGATTAGAATGGATTAACTATATAAGGCTGGAAATCTACCAAAAGACTCTATTGCACAGGTGGCCCAGAAGACACCCCACTTGCCGAAGCAATAAGGAACACACTGACCAGAGGAATATCAGTATCACCGAGAAGCTCGGTGATGGCTGTTCCCTGTAGACCAGAGCTCATGACAGGAGAATTGGGCTCCTGATAACAACAGAGATGACGTGATCCCCCAAATAGAGGTGAGATTTCAGCACTGACTGTCAGACTCAAGGTCGTTGCCACTGTCATAATGATAATCAAGACAGAAGAGCAAGCCTGATTTGTAGAAAGCTGTGGAGGTGATGTGGTGTTCCTAGTAGACTGAATACATGGATCTGGAAACCACAGTGTTTCTATAGGAGTAGCCTCCTTGCCATCATTCCTAATTACCCACTTGAGGAATTTGTGCTTCATCCCCATGACTCTGGGCTCTCCATAAGTTTACTTACAGAAAAGGAAGTGCTTCCAGAAAGAATTCCACTAACTCTTCAGCTACCTCATGCTCTCTCATCCCTTCAGGCTCCTGGAAGGGGGAAATTGATACTGATTATCAAGAAGAGGTCAGACCATTAAAAAAAAGCTGAGTACAGAAGAATTGATACTTTCGAATTGTGGGGCTGGAGAAGACTCTTGAGAGTTCCTTGGACTGCAAGGAGATCAAACCAGTCAATCCTAAAGGAAATCAACCCTGAATATTTATTGGAAGGACTGATGCTAAAACTGAAGCTCCAGTACTTTGGCCACCTGATGAGAAGAGCTAACTCATTGGACAAGACCCTGAAGCTGGGAAAGTTTGAGGGCAGAAGGAGAAGAGGGTAACAGAGGATGAGGTGGTTGGATGGCATCACTGACCCAATGGACATGAATTTGATTAAACTCTGGGAGATGGTGAAGGACAGGGAAGCCTGGTGTGCTGCAGTCTATGGCGTCACAAAGAATTGGAAGAGGTAGAGCTGCTGTTATGCAGTGGGGGCAAGGAAGACGATGTTTGCTACCCAAGAGATTCACTTGAGTATTACCTGATACTTCTTTACCAAATTTTGATGGTAAATAGATAAGTGCAATAGTTATTGCCTGAGAAGGCCAGGGTGGCCTCAGAAATGAGAGCCTGGGTCACCCCTCCAGGTAAGCTATCTAAACCTTCAGAGGCACTCATTGAGGATGAGGGGTCAGGATAATAGAGGACTAAGACGATGAGTATCTATTCTGGCCTGCAGCAATCAGCCCAGTAGTTCATACCATTAACCTTAATTTTAAGTTTTTCAGAAGAGTCCACTGGAGTCCTGAAAGATCTCCTTCCAGGACATATACCTACAAATAGATCTGAATATCATGAGGGGTGGACTGTAGTGATGCTCCATATACCTGCCCAGTTCTGTTCCCTACCTCCATCAGGACCAGCTACTAAGAGTGTTGGCAATGGACAGGGTATACAGCTGAAGAGTCACCTTGCCCAACGTCACACACCTGTCTTGAGGGTGGCATCAGTCCAATGAGTCATTGCTGTGAATTATAAAGGCTCAGCCACATTGCCCCAATTTGGGATTATCCAAGTGCCAGATTTCCCCAAAGGATGGGCTGATGGTGCTGTTTTTGTGACTGCATGACAACCCAACTTCATCGTGTTCCAACCCTGCTCCTTCATTTCACAGATCTTAATCCTGGGAGCCATCTCCAAAATGCTTTCTGAATGCTAATTTTTTAGTCAGAGTCTGTTTTCCAGAGAATAAGGCAGACAACAGAAACCAGTTCTCTGACCCAAAAGAACAACAGATCACACACACACACATACACAAATAACAGTAAACTCCAGAAAATTTTTTAAAAAGATATTTGGAGGTAGGAAGAAAGAGAAGAAAAGTCAAAAAGAAAGATAAGACTTCTTTCAAAAGATCAGCAATGTGTCTGATGACTGACTTCTCTAGAGGAAAAAGTACATATATTTTACTATATTATCTCATTTTTTATGTGGCATCTCCTCAGGCGACCATAACAAAACAACACAGACTGGGTGACTTAAACAGCAGAACATTTTTTCTCAGTTCTGGAGTCGGGAAGTCTAAGCTGAGGGTGCCCACATGGTTGAGTTCTGGTGAGCGCTCTCTCCGTGGCTTGCGGACAGCCACCTTCTGACTATGTCTTCACACGACTCAGAGAAGGGACAAGCTCTCTGGTGTCTCTTCTTTTTTGTTTTTTTTTAAATTGAAGTAGGGTTGATTTGTGGGGCTTCCCAGGTGGCTCAGTCATAAAGAATCTGCCTGCTAAGCAGGAGACATGGGTTCAATCCCTGAGTCAGGAAGATCCCTTGGGGAAGAAAATAGCAACCCACTTGAATATTCTTGCGTGGGAGATCCCATGGACAGAGGAGCCCAGAGGGCTATAATCCATGGGGTCTCAAAGAGTCAGGCATGACTTAGTGACTAAACAGCAATAACAGCATAGTTGATTTGCAATGTTGTTTAATTTCTGCTGTATGGCGAAGTGATTCAGCTTTTCGTATATGTAAATTACTTTTCTTTCTTTTTATTTTAATTTGTTGAAGTACACTTGATTTATGATAATATGCTAGTTTCAGGTGTACGGCAAAGTGAATCAATTATCTGTATATATGTATATACCAAAACTTTTTAAGATTCTTTTCCAATATATGCCTTTGCAGAGTATTAAGTGCATATTCTTTTTTATATTCTTTTCTATTATGGTTTATCACAGAATATTGAATATAGTTACCTGTGCTATACAGTAGGACTTTATTGTTTATTCATTCTATGTATAGTAGCTTGCATGTGCTAATCCCAAACTCCCAATCCATCCCTCCCTGACCACTTCCCCCTTGACAACCACAAGTCTATTCTCTATGTCTGTGAACTTGTTTCTGTTTTGTAGATAGGCTCATTTGTGTCATTTTTTAGATTTCACATATGAGTTATATCATACTATACTTATCTTTCTGACTTACTTCCCTCAGTATGATCATCGCTAGGTCCCTCCATGTTGCTGCAAATGGCATTATTTCATTCTTTTTCATGCCTGAGAATTATTTCATTGTATATATGTACTATACCTTCTTTATCCATTCATCTGTCAATGGACATTTAGATTGCTTTGATATCTTGGTTATTGTAAATAGTGTTGCAGTGAACACAGGGGTGCATATATCTTTTCAAATTATAGTTTTCTCTGGATATATACCCAGGAGTGGGATTGCAGGGTCATATGGCAACTCTATTTTCGATTTCTTGAGGAACCCCCATACTGTTTTCCAAAGTGGCTGCACCAACTTACATTTTCACCAGTGGTATAGGAGGGCTCTTTTCTCCATCCCCTCTCCAGCATTTGTCGTTTGTAGACTTTCAAATGAGGACCATTCTGACTGAGATAGTACCTCAGTGTAGTTCTGATTTGCATTTCTCTAGAGAAAATATGGAAGCCAGAAATGGTGAATTGTTATCTTCAATGTGCTAAAATAAAATGACCCATAATTCCATACTCAGGAGAATTATCAATCGAGAATAAGAGCAAATACAGAAATTTTCAGAAAAACTAAAACTGAGAAAGTTTACTAACAGTAGATCCTTATTGAGAAAAATGGCCAAAATGTGCAAGGATATATGATTAGTGGAGATTTTGGTAAATTTGTAGATAAAACTAAGAAAACTGAAATAATGATAATATCTAGTCTCTGGGGCAAAAAGCCAAGAACTTAAACCTGGAGAAAAATAGTGTGTTGTAAATGATCAGATTTAAGGCATTCTAAGGTCATGGGTGTTCATTGGAAGGACTGATGCTGAAGCTGAAACTCCAATACTTTGGCCACCTCATGCAAAGAGTTGATTCATTGGAAAAGACCCTGATGCTGGGAGGAATTGGGGGCAGGAGGAGAAGGGGACGACAGAGGATGAAATGGCTGGATGGCATCACTGACTTGATGGACATGAGTTTGAGTAAACTCCGGGAGTTGGTGATGGCCAGGGAGGCCAGGCGTGCTGCGATTCTTGGGGTTGCAAAAAGTTGGACACAACTGAACAACTGAACTGAACTGAAGGTCGTGGTATTTTCTGAGAAAAAATAAAGATCCTGTTTGTACTTTGTTGAAAAGAATAGACTTGGAGCATTTAATTTCCAAACAAGTATAGGGAAAAGTACGATGAAGAAGGGGAAGAATGCAGTCAGTCTAAAGAATATAATGAGTGTGTATAAAACAGTAAAGACAGTAAGAATAGAAAAGACAGAAACAAGAGGGTGGAAATAATTCAAATCAATCAGTGATCACAATATTTGTAAGTGGATTAAACTCTCCTGTTAAAACACAAAGACTCAGCCTATATAAAAATAAATGTACATAATTTCAAATATATGAATACAGAAAAATTTAAAGTTAAAGGCTAGAAAAAATACAGAGGAAAATGTTAACCGAAAAAAGCAGCTATAATCAAATCAATGCAAAAGAATATTGACTTCAAGGAAAAAAGCTTTAAAAGAGATAAGGAGAATCACAGCACAATGCTGAGAGGTTCAGCTTATCAGGAAGGTCACTGTAGAAAACATATTCACTAGGTTGGGAAGATCCCCTGGAGAAGGAAAAAGCAACCCACTTCGGTATTCTTGCTTGGAAAATTCCTTGGACAGAGGAGGAGCCTGCAGGGCTACAAAGAGTCAGACATGACTGAGCAACTGAGTATGCATGCATGCAATAGCATAGCTTCAAAACTGTACATTATATACATATACATAGATCTATAAAGAGTTATTCACAAATTCTTCACTATTTTAATAGAGTGTTCTTGGTTATTGATAGATGAAGCAGAAAACAACATTGGCAAAGATATTTAAGATTTGAACAACACAGTTGAAAAACTTTTAGGAAATTGTCCTGGTTCATATTACCCTCCCTCCCTGCACAGAGTTCTCCTTCACTCCATATGTACTCCCATTACTCTTGCTCTGGACGGTTTCATTTGCTTATCTCAGGGACGTTCTTGATTTCTTGTTCTGTGCCTCAGTATGTTGTTTGCCTCTGGTTTGAGGCTCTATTCATACCCTCATTTGGCTTTCCCAGATTCTTAAGCAGGTTCTTTCTTCTAGTGTCTTAGCTGGGAGAAGTCCCTGATAGGCACGACCAGACTTTGACCCCCTTGCCTTCCTTACATTACAAAGTGAATATGTGGGCAGGTTCAGATACCACATACATGTTGGCACATGTTGGGGAAGGGCTCATAAAGGTGCAACAAATATTAACTTACTTCAAGAGTTTTCTTCCAGCATCCTTTCTCTCTAGACCACAGTGTTTAGACAAGTCGGGCCCTAATCCTTAAATGCAGAGAGCTTTATCATCCTTCAGTTTCCCAGCCTTGCATCCCTACACATTTCAGATTTTTATCTTCCTTTTCAGTTTAGTCTTTGTTTTCCACCAGTTTGTACCAGTTGCAGGATGAGAGTATGAGAATGGCTTCTCTAAGTAGGGCTTTTGACAGGAGCAGCAGAGGCAGACAGAAACCACCCATAATATCTACCGCACATGCTGGGCTGTCCCAGCTGAAGGCTTTCTTAGACAATGAGAATCCATCTGGCAATAAATATCAAGGGCTATAAAGCAATTCTTCAATCCAGCAATTCTACCACTGGGAATTTACTCCAAGGAAATAACTTAAGCAGAGGAAAAAGTCATCTGTGTAAAGATGTTCATAGCAGTCCAGTTCATATGAAAAAAAGCAGTCCAATTCATAAACTGCTCAGTCATGTCCAACTCTTTGTGACCCCATGGACTGTAGCCCGCCAGGATCCTCTATCCATGGGGATTCTCCAGGCAAGAATACTGGAGTGGGTTGCTAGTTCCTTCTCCAGGGAATCTTCTCAGCCTAGCCCAGGTCTCCTGTATTGCAGGCAGATTCTTTACCATCTGAGCCACCAGGGAAGCCCATAAGAAAAGAAGACTGGAGACAATTGACATTACCACCACTGGGGAAATTGCAGAGCAAGTTGTAACACATTATCACAATAGATACTCTATAGATGTTTCAATGACAAATATACACATTAGGCCAATTCTTAGAAATAAACTTGTAAACTTAACATTCAGTGAGAGGCAGCAGACTGGAAAATATTATCTGTTGCAAGACCTTCCAGCTCCTGAAGTGAGACAGGATCATCTGGTTCTGAGGACAAGGAAGCTGAGGCGCAAGGGGTGGGTGAGACTGAGTCAAGGGCTTTAGTGCCCTTCCTGGAGAAGAACTAGTATTGGAGACTGGGTCTCTCTGATTCAAGTCCATATCCCCCTGAAAAGGCAGCTCCCAGCTGTGTCTAATTTTCTGGCAACTATGTAAAGGAAACATAGAGTGATCCAAGGAGATTAGAGTTTATTTTTAATTGTCCTATTAATGAAAAATTGTTTAAATTTAAGTTAGGAATAAATAAAGGACTAAAATGAGATCTGTCCCATGAAGACGAGCCTGAACATAGCTTGACTAGGCACCCCCTATTAGGATCCTGTAGTGCAGAAGCCCACACTGTTTATCTCCCCATGAAGTATCCATGTCATCTGAGGGCTTGTCCAGCCCACACATGCTCTCTTGTCTCTGCCTCTGACCCTGCATTGAAACCCTATACCATAGTGAGCTACTGCTCCCGGTGGAAGCATGAATATTTATTTTCGGTTTGTTTGGAGCCAAAAAAGACAAGTAAAAATCACTGATCTCAGATACCTATTCAGAACTACAAATGAGTGCCTTTCTAATAAACAACCCCAAAATCTGGCCTCTGGGGATAAGATTTCTCAAGACAGCTTTAAAGAGCCAACACAGCTTGGCAGAGATTGTACTCCAAAACAGACAGGAGATAGATCTTCTGATCCCTGAACAAGGACGGACTTGAGCCATCCTGGCGATATGAATTTGAAATTGGCTAGTGCCCCTACTAGTCCTTGTTATGCCGTACTGACGCTGCTAGTGATTGTTCCATGTACTGTCAATTGTCCAACCTGTCTTGTCCCTGCCCAGGTCAAGCTGCAACATGCAGCGCCAGTTCAACAAAGATATAAAACTACAGCCAACCACGGAAAATATCAGTCACCCTTAGATGGACACCATTATAAGGACTCTGAGGCCTGAGACTAGCAAGAGGGGGAGGCCCAATGCCCCTCGCCGTCCCAGTTCAGCAGGAAGTAGCCAGAGAGACGTCGACGCCCCTATTCCCAAAGAATTGGGCCTCCCATCTCTTGAGGGGGGAATGTTAGGTAGTCAGAATAGGGAAAAGGAGTCCAAAATGGTGGTGGCTAAAAGACCTGGAAGGGAAAGCCCGCGAAAATAGAACAAAGGAAGGTCCGAGGACAGAGTGAGAACCTCAGGTAAAACAAACAACGCTCCTGCCTAAGCCCAATTTGCATAGGACAGGCCCAGGGGGAACAAAAAAAAAAAAACATATAAAAAGAGGAGCCAAGGCCCTCTTCTCTCTCTCTCTCCCACATGATGGGGCGCTCTTCTCATCCCGTCTTTGGTTCGAAGTGCCCTCACACCTCGAAGATGGATTTTCCTGCTATCATCTAAATAAATAGAGCTGTAACACTGAAAAAAAAAAAAAAAAAATCACTGGTGAAAGTATTGTCTTCAAAAGGTTCCTGTGAAACCCCAGGAGCTTGTATCTCATATGGGAGGAATAAGTATCCTTTAATTTTAAACACGTGCAGGTGACATTGTATAAAATAAAGCATACCTTGGTATTTGTGTGGATTTTGGAGTAGGGATAATTTTGGTTCAAGTCTTGACCCAGCTATAATTGTAAGATCTATTTTACATACATGTAAACATATGCACACACTGCTTTGGCTTGTCCTTAGAAATTCTTAGACCTGCTTGTTTACCTTGCTCTTTAATAAAGCTGAATTTTGTAACCAAGGAAATATACTAGTTCTTGGGCCTAAAGATGTCTCAGCAAAAGATAAGGATTAGAGATACTTTGTTTCTTAAACGTTTTCTGTTTCTTGGTAGCTATAGATTAAGTATTTCTGTCCCTTCCAAATTCATGTGTTGAAACCTAATCCCCAATATAATAGTATTTGGAGGTGGGGCCTTTGGGAAGTAGTTAGGTCATGAGGGCAGAGCTCTCCTGAATGGGATTAGTGCCCTTAATAAAGAGACTTCATGGAGCTCTTTCCTTTCCTGCAGTCATATGAGGACTTAGTGAGAAGATGCCCATCTAGGAACCAAGAAATGGGCTCTCACCAGACACCGAATATGCCAGCACCATGATCTTGGAATGGAACTCTGAGAAACAAAATTCTGTTTCTATAAGGTTCAATCCCTGGGTCAGGAAGACCTCCTGGAGGAGGAAATGGCAAGTCACTCCTGGTATTCTTGCCTAGAAAATACCATGGACAGAGGAACCTGGTGGGCTGCAGAGAATTGGACACGACTGAGCACATGATGGATGGATGATGATAAGCCACCCAGTCTGTGGTACTCACTGCAGCCACCCGAACAAGCTAAGACACTGGCTGATAGTTTTGGTTTGACTCCTTGTTCCCCCCTGAGCACCTGTCAGTGAAAGCTGCAATAGCAGCAGTCCTTTGGACTCTTCCTGAGACTTGGCACCTACGGTCCAGCTGACTGACTTCACCACCTCCTGCTTAAATGCTCCTGATTGGAGAAGCAGTTGGATCACATGCATGAGCTGACCAATGAGCAAAGGGCAAGGGACCATTTTGAAGTAGCAGCCTCCTTGACCTAAAGAAACCATGAAGCCAACCCAGGCAGAGAAATGGTAGATATCTCCAAGCTCAAGGGCAATAGACCCACAGAACACCTTGCCATCAGAGCACCAGCTTCTGAATTGTCTTTCTTCGGTACTCTTCAGAGCCAGAGGCAAGTTCTTTCATGATTTTGCAGAAGTAGCAAGATATTGTTGCTGTCGTTAAGTTGCTAAGTCATGTCTGACTCTTTGTGACCCTGTGGACTCTAGCCCCAGGCTCCTCTGTCCATGGGATTTCCCAGGCAAGAATACTGGAGTGGGTTGCCATTTGTAGCAAGATGAGGTGGTAGGAAAAAATAAGGGACATGGGATTGTAAGAGCCTTACAATGAACTGATTTCCTGCCCTGCTTGTTTCCTGCTGTGATGACCAGATCCTTTGAGTTAAAAGCAATATTTTGAGGGCTTTCCTGGTGGTCCAGTGGTTAAGAATCTACCTGCCAATGTGGGAGACATGGGTTCGATCCCTGGTCCAGGAATATCCCACTTACCAAGGAGCAACTAAGCCTGTGTGCCACAACTACTGAAGCCCACACACCTGAAGTCTGTGCTCCACAAAAAGAAAAGCCACTACAATGAGAAACCTGCTCATAGCAATGAAGAGTAGCCCCTGCTTACTGCAACTGGAAAAAGCCTGCCAGCAGCAACAAAGAGCCAATGCAGCCAAAAATAAATAGTTTTTAAAATTAATATTTTTATTAAGTGACAGGCAGTTGGTTTCTTTTTTGTTTTGTTTTGTTCTTTGCTTTGCTATGACAAACACATAGGAAAGAAACAATAACTGGAAGGCCCAGGAGCAGGCAGAATAGCTCAGGTACGAAAGTCAGGAGCTTGGGTTACAGGGCAGGAGTTAGAAGGGGAGGCTGTGCTGCACACACCCCTCTGAGAGCCACCAGCAGATACAATGACTTCCTCTCAGGGAATTTCATCTCTCTGCTCTTGAGGTTCCTTATCTGTAGATGGGGCTGATTCTCCCCTGTTGCAGAGTTCTGGCTCTAGAGAGAATGTCTGGCTAGCAGTAGCCATTTAATGAATGAGAAATATGTCCGTCATCCATATGCTTTGGTCTGTTGGATTCCCTTCCTGCCCTTCTTGCTTCCAAAGCTGAACTAGCTGTGAATCAATAGGAAATTGGGTAGGACAAGTGTTACCATATGTGATGGTTCATGTTATGTGTCAAGCTGACTGGGCCACAGGGTGCCCAGACATTTGGTCGGATGTTGTTCTAGATGTATCTGTGAGGCTGTTTCTGGATGAGGATTAACATTTGAACCAGTAAACTGTGCAAAGCAGATGCCTTCCCTGATGTGGGTGGCCTCATCCAATCAAATAAAAATCTATATAGAACAGAAAGGCTGAGTAAGAGGGGACTACTGTTGTCTTATTGGCTTGAACTGGAACATCAGTCTTTTCCTTTCTTTAGACTCCAACTGAAACATCTCTCTTCTTGGGTCTCCAGTTTGCAGGCTTTCAGACTGGAATTCACTCCATTGTCTCTGCTGATTCTCAGGCCTCTGGACTTGGACTAGGACCACATCATTGGCAATCCTGCATCTCCACCCTCTTGACTGATGATCTTGGAACTTCTCAGCCACCATCCCTGTGTGAGCCAAGCCCTTATAATTAATAAATAAAACATATCTAGTTCTCTTTCTCTGAAGAATCCTGTCTAGTACAATACTTAGGGCTCAGATTTTAGAGGACAGGCCCAGAGGAGGACCTGCAGAGCCAGGGGAGGCCTTCCACACCAGGAAGGAGGAGCCCCCCTGCGCCACAGGAAGGAAGGGAAACTTTTCCCCTTGCCTTGTTGGCTCTTTAACTGCCAGAGACAGTCTGAGCTGGTCTGGCTCCTGTGTGTGTTCTAGAAATGGCCCCTGTTTGGCTGAGCCGGGAGGGACCTTAACATAGGAACAGGCAAGATGAAGCATACCACTCTGTGTGTGCTCTGAACACCTTGTACATAATAGAACCATAATCTTGCAGCATCCCATTATATTTTAATAACACTCCTGTCTCTCTGGTCTATGAGCCCTGTGTGGAGAGGGATTGATTCAGATTCATCCCAGTTCCCTCACGGCCCAGCTTAGGTCCTGGCGCCACACTTGGCTCATGGTGGACACTTTTGTGACTCTTATTGTAGATAAGCATTTGGGTGATGGAAACACTAAATTCTTTCCTTCTTTCCCATACATTTATCTCATCTATTTCTCAGATGTAAAGGATTTTGAACCAAGTAGTCTTTGGGGGGACCAGGATGGGCTAGCCTGTGTTGCAGTAACAGCCCACTTTAAAATCTCAGTAACTTAACACAAGTTAATTTCTGACTCATGCAAAGTTCCCTGTGGTTCTGGGCAGCTCTCCAGAACAGCTGCTCTGCAAACAGCAGCTCAGCAAGCCCAGACTCCTGTGATTTGGAGTCTCCATCCTTTCAGCCAGGGAAGGGCAGGCGCTCGTGGACAGCACACACTCCACACACTTTCTCGGCTGTGTCTCAGCCCAGTTATGCAAGTGTTACATCCCCTCAGAGCCGCAGGGCCAGATCGACTCCTGCAGCCACACCTAACCACACACTTGTTGGGATGAATGGTTTTCTGTGTGCCCAGGAAGGGGGAGACCTGGATACTGGTGTGTACCTATTGTACCTTGATTCATTGTTGTTTAGTTGCTAAGTCATGTCCAACTCTTCGTGATCCTTTGGACTATAGCCTGCCTGGCTCCTCTGTCCATGGGATTTTCCAGGCAAGAATACGGGAGTAGACTGCCATGTCTTCCCCCAAGGGATCTTCCTGACCCAAGGATCAAACCTGTGTCTCCTGCATCTCCTTCACTGGCAGGAGGATTTTTTACCACTGAGCCATCAGGAAAGCCCACTAATCATACCCACCAAGCTAAAATGTAGGGCAGCCTGAATTAAAAGTGAGAAAACTACCAAAATTTATTGTTCTTATTTTGATTCATACATTTATTTATTTATTCATTCAACAGTTACTAATTGAGCACCTCCTAGATGTTAAGCATTATTCTATGAACTGGAGCATAGCAGTGAGTAAGACAAAGTCTCCGACATTACGAGCTTACATTCTAACACAGAGAGACATACAAAAGGCATATAAACTCTCAGAGGGTTCTATGTGCTATAAAAGAAAATAAAAGAGAATAAAAGGCTATAGAGAGATGGAGAAAGTTGCTGTTTGGGATGCAGTGTTAGAGGAAGTCTTCGTTGATAAGAGATTTGGTGAAGTGAGGCAGACAAACCAGTACGTGGAAGGAGGGGAGACAGTATTATGGGCAGAAGTAAGATTCGGTGCCATGGTCAGTTCCTTCATTTAGCAAACATTTATTGAGCTCTCCTAGAGAGCTGGTGATTTAAATATGAATGAAACCCAGACAGTGCCTCCAGCAGTCCAGTCCAGTAGGGCAGATGGATTTGCAAACAAGTACAATGAGAAGTAAGGTGCGGGCCTCCCCGGATGGCCCAGTGGTTAAAAATCTGCCCTCCAATTCAGGGACACAGGTTCGATCCCTGGTCCAGGAAGATTCCTCATTCCACAGGGCAACTAACCCTGAGTGCTATAAATACTGAACCCTCATTCCTAGAGCCCTTGATCCACAAAAAGAGAAGCTACCACTTGGAGAAGCCTGTGCACCACAACCGGAGCATAGCTCCAACTCACTGCAACTAGAGAAAGCCTACACAAAGCAATGAAGACCTAGTGTAGCCAAAAATAAAATACATAAATAATTTTTTAAAAAAAGAAGTAGGGGGGTCAGAGGAGACACAAAATTGAGAACTGCAGTTTCCATTTGCATAGAGAAAGGTCAAGGAAAATGTTATGTGAGAGGGGACTTGATGGTCTTAAGTGGGAATTAGGAAAATCAGCTATTAAGATGAAAGTGTTGTATGCATTATCTACTGCTGTGTAACACAATGCCCCCAAACTATGGCTTAAACCACAATATTTTATTCTTTCTCATGATTCTGTGCATTGGCTGGACTCTACAGGACAGTTTTTCTGGCACGTGGTCCTGACCAGGTCACTCACGTGGATGCATTCAGCTGGGAGCCTTGGCGTGGGCTAATGTCCAGGGTGGCTTCATTTTCATGCCTGGTTCCTTACTGAGGAACTGGAACATCTGTGGCTGACTGGGCCTCCCTTCCTCTTTCTCTCTCTCTGTGGGATCTTTCATCTGAATTTCTTTACATGGTGGCTGGATCCCAAGAAGGTGAACAGAGGCGGCAAGGCCTCTTAGGGGCTGAAAGTCACAGTGTCTTTTCCACTGCATTCTGTTAATCAAAACTGATCAAAAAGCCAGCCCAGATTCAAGGGGAGGGGAAACAAACTTGACCTACTGCCTGTCCAGGGCTGGAAGGAATTGGTGGAGGCCATATTTTCAGACAGTCTACCGCAAGTGTTAACAATACAGTAAAGCAGACACATCTATGTGCTCCCACGCTGTCCTCCCAACTTGAGCCAAAATCACTAATTGCTCCCAGTCCACTTACCTGCTGAGCCTACAAGCTTCTTAAGCTTGTGCTCCAGGCAGATTGACCAGATTCAGGGTAAGAAAGGAGACTCATTTGTCATCCCCAGACATAAAAGAATATAATAACTGCCAAAAATGCATCTGTGATATGATTATATAAACTCTTTAGCTATTGTGTCTGGAGATAAACTAGGGATGGGAAAAAGCAGTAGGATTCTGGATGATGCATCTCATCATACTTTTGTGATGAATGCATGCATGCCTGCTCAGTCTCTCAGGCATGTCCAACTCTTGTGACCCCATGGACTGTAGCCCACCAGGCTCCTCTGTCCATAGGATTTTCCAGAAAAGAATACTGGAGTGGGTTGCCATTTCTTCCTCCAGGGGATCTTCCCAACCCAGGGTCTGAATCTTGCACTGCAGGCAGATTCTTTACCACTGAAACATCAGGGAAGTCCTTTGTGATGAATAGGCATTTTTAAATGCCCAAGGGATGTGAAAACTTTAAAAAGAATTATACTACAGAACAAAGATGGAAAAAGAAGAAAAACCACTTGAGGAGGGTTTGGGTGAAGAGCAAGCATGTCTGGCCTGGAGAGAAGGGAATTCAGAGAAAGCATAGAAAAGGAGCCGGCTGACACAGGTATGTCAGGGGGTTCTGGAGAGAACAATGTTCGTCTGAACTCGAGAGACTGTTCTTGGTTTCTCGCCAGACTGGGCTTGATACTCCCCAGCCCTGGGGCTTGGGGAAATCGACTAGCTGGGCTTAGAGGTACAACAGGTTGGAATGCAGAGGCAGCTTTATGTGTCCAGTTCAGCTAGCTGAATTCTACAGCAAAGCTCAGTACCTGTATTTGATCTGTTTCCATGGGGTTTCAACCCCCAGGTGTACCATAATGTGTTAAAATCTGTTTTGGGCTCTAAACTGCTGAGAGTGTTCTATTTCAGACACCTCATCATAAAAGAAAGTTACGGAACAACAGTTAGGACTGAGCTTATAAGAACTGAGGCAAGAGAGGAGAAATCTACACTATTGCCTTTGGTGGTGTTGGCAGCTGAATTAATTAGGCACCAAAGCGAGGGGCCAGGGGGCTTCCTAAGAGATCTTGAATTTGTGGTGTCTCCTGACCATTTAAGTTTTAGGTATTCTGGCCTTTTCTCTTCAGCAAAGCAAAATCTCAAAGTAGAGGCACTGTGAAGAATTTAAGGCAAGGATGTCTTTCCCTTACCTCTAGACAGCAGTGATGTGTTGGGAAGCACACTAGATCTGCAGTCACAAGGGGTCTAACCCCAGGGGCATCTGTAGCATACAGTGGGTTTTGGTATCATCTAAACTTGGACTTGGAGCCCGACCTTGCCATTTCCTGGCTTGCTGGCATGCCTCAGTCGGTAAGTTTGTAAGGTGGTAGTAATGATGTCTGCTTTTTGAAGCTGTCATGAAGTTAGTACTTGTGGCAAAGGAGTAATAGGTGCAGAGCCCTTGTCATCTAATACAGGCTTTTATCCTTACTGTTCATCAGCCCGTGGACCTTCAAATAAACACATTTTTTTCTTAGCTGATGAATGTGAATTCTGCTGCAACTTAGTTAAAGTGAGCTAGTCCAGTTGCTGTGTGGTCCCAGATGTAGAGGTTGCCTACTCCCTCCCTAACAAGTAGGAAAAGATCCTTTTTTGTTGAGGTTTCAAATTGACCATCTATGAGGCCAGATTACTGTAGGTTCTGGAATTCAGGGAAAACCTTGTTCCCAGATAAAATAGAAAATTGCATCTCCTGACCTCACAGCTACTATCTGGGTTTCCTGCTACATCAGCTATCATATTATAGCTACTGTACCCTGTTAAAACATTTACCATAAACTCTCCCCTAGGGTATTTCAAGGCTCTCCCATAAAACTTCCTAAGCAGGAAAATCCTCTGGGAATATAAAGATGGGTATGCATTAGGAGAAGGGTTGAAACATTCCAGTTCATGATTTAAGAAACCTTCCCTGGGGTAACCGAGGTTGGGGTGGGGCAAGGTTCTTCACAAGGGTTTTTTATTTAGAGATTTTTTCTTTAGTGTTGGTATATGTGTAATGTTGTTCAAGTCCAAAATATTTCCTTATTGCATCTGCTGTGGTGTTTGTCAGTTGTGTCTGGCTGAGAGAGACTCAAAGCTTTGATCAGATTCTTTTCTAGACGTTTTAGAAATGTTCTTTTTTTTTATGGTTTCAAGATATTTGCCTTCAAGTTTCAGTTTCATGACTGCTCACTCTGTTCTGATTGTGAGGACCTGAGAGGTGATCTATTCATAAAGCGAACACTGAATGTGTCCTCTGAGCCAGGAGCTGTTCTAGACTTAGGAAGCAGAGAGCAGTGAGACGGGCCTCAGCCCTGAGGATCTCGTTCCAATGAGGGTTGCACCTCTGGCCAAAGGCCATTCTTGTCCTCAGAAAGGCTGGCTAAACTATATGTACCTTATTGATTTATCGCCTGCATGAGATGTAGAGTCAATTATGTTCTACAACAGCTCAAACCCTAGCACTCAGCTGCCATATTTAGTTAGGGTAATGCTAGATGTTGTAACAAGTAAACCCCCAAGTATGCTGGACCAATGGAACAGAAAATCATTTCTTGCTCACTTTCAGCCCAAATGTGAACTTCTTTTTGGCAAGCTGCTCTTCTCCCAGCAGGGAGGGCCTGTGATGGGACCCTCTGCTTTCTACCAGTGGATGGGAGGAGTGGGACTAGAGAAGAAACAACCACTTCTTAAACACACTGACCCAAGGTGACATAAAGGACTTCTGTTCTCATCCCATCAGTGAGAACAAGTCCCACAGTCATGTCGAAAGACAAGGGTGAAGGGAGGCTTGGCTTGGCAGTCACTTCCAGCAGTGTGGCTCCACGGTGGAGTGGATACACCATGCTTTCTGGACAACTAGCTGCCTTAGCCATTTCTGCTTTCCATGAATAGGTAAAAAAAAAAAAAATCTGTAATGACCTTCCCACTGATTTGCCCATCTGACTCCTGTTTCTTGTCTTTCTTTGCTCCTGTGTTTTACTCTAGGATCATATAACTCCCTTTCTAGTGTGATGGGATTAAAAGAACTGTGAACCGGATTCAGATGATCTGGGTTCTAGAATTATGAACACTATCTCACAGGCTGATCTTGAGCAAATCACCTTTCTTCCATGTGTTTCCCTTTATCTGTAAAATAGAGGTACTAGTACCTACCATTCACATTCAAAGTGTCTCGCATGGGAAGTCGCTCAGCTGTGCTCGACTCTTTGCGACCCCACGGACAGTAGCCTGCACCAAGTTCCTCCGTCCATGGGATTTTCTAGGCAAGAATACTGGAGTGGGTTGCCGCTCGCATAGGACCTGACAAATAGGAGGAAACTCAATGCATACATACTTATTGAGTGAATGGTGAAAGAATTTTTTATCAGCCATTTTCCTACGAGCTTCCACTGGTTCCTGTGGTCGTGTTTCTTGATGTTATTTAGGTATGTGGTGGGAGAGGATGGGAAGGGAATTGGAGTTTGCCCAGTGACTCAATACAGTCTCTGAAGGCAGGGACTCTGTGTGAGCTCCCTTATGTATATCCCACTCCTTAGTGTATATATGCAGGGGATGCCTCGTGAGCCCATGCTGGGTAAGTGAGTTTTGTTGAATTTGGGGGAATGATTAGGCTATTATGCCTCCAAGGGACTGAACATTGAAGTTATGATCATAACTTTATACATCACAGTTATGGCCATAGGCTTGGGCTGGGGTCTCCCAACCCCTAAAACTCAGATTATTTTTGTTCTTCTGTTTCCAAGGCACGAGGCAACATTTCCAAGGTGGGAAAGTCAATATTGGTCCTTTCCTGACTGAAAATGTGAGAGGACCCTTCTGTTCACCAAGTAGATGGCTTTTGGCCTCCAGACTGACTTTGGAAGCCAAATTGCACACTTGAGTATTCAAAGCAGTAAGTCTTTCTAGCAAATCGTAAGCAACTGGTGCTGGGTTTGAGTTAGACATTGAAAGACTTGGTTTCAAATCCTGAATGTGCCACTAACTGAATAGGACTGAGCGTCAGAGTGGAAAGAGCATAAACTTTGCAGTTCAACAGCTCTGGTTTCAAATTTTGGTTTGTCAGGGAGGTTTCAGGCACCTCATTCAACCCTCCAAGCCTCAGTTTCCTCATGTGCAAAATGAAACCACAATCCTGCCACCCTCCTTTCCTGTCTCCGTCACTCACAGGTTTGTTGAGAGGCAATTTAGTATAGTATAAATGTTGAATGATTAGGCTCTGGTGGCAGACATCCTGGCTTCCTGACAAGTTATAACTTTTCCATGCCTCAGTTTCCCAATCTATACAATGGGGGCAATAGGACTTTCTACCCTATATGCTATTGTGAGGATTAACTGGGTTAATTCATGTAAAATGCTTAGAAGAGTGCCTGGCACAAAAATAAGCAGTTAACTGTAATACATAATAATAGCTATATTTCTATTATCAAGAGAAATAAATGAATGTCGAGTTCTTTGATAATTTTAAGGCCATAAATCTTAAGTTTCATTTCTAAAGCAGTAGACCTTCCCCTGTCTTCACCCAGATCTATTTTCTGGCCTCTTTGGAATCATGGGAAATTTCTCAGCATCCAAGAGGCACTTGCTGGAATTTTATGCTTCTGATTCCTGTGGCTGAGGGATGGTGGACTTCTTCCTCCCCATCCAAGCCTGCACTCGGGTGCTTTTGCTTTGTTGGGCTTGGAATATGTGTTGCCTTCAGCGCAACTCCTAATTGTACTAACCAAGGCATTTCCCACCATGTGTTTACACTGTCCCGGGGGTGGGAGGGGACTGGCCTCAGGACAGCACCACAGAGGAGAAAGCAGGGTACCAGGACCTCTCTCAGTGTGAGACATCTTCTGATACTCCACCCTGGGAAACAGGGTGGGACATGGGGCTGGTGGGGGAAAGACCACACACTAGGAGGCTGAGAACGTGGAGCTCAAGGTCTGGCTCACTTGCGTTTGAATCTCAGCTTTCCCTTTCCAGGGTTACGTTACGCTGGGTCACTGACTTCACCACCTTGAGCTTTGGTGTGTTCATCTAGGAACTGGGGATAATAATGCCAACTCTCTAGAGTGGGGGTGAGCCCTGGGTGCCATGGTTCAATGTCTAGCATGCAGCAAGTTCCAAAATGTGAACTAAAGCCCATGGACTGAGGGTCAGCAAAGCTGGCTTCAGATAAAACCTCTGCTACAAAAGTTCTGCAAGGCTTTGGGCAAGTCAGTTCATTTCTCTGGGTCTTAATTTTCTTCATCTGTAAAGTGGGTGTGGTGGCTTTATACCATGTTAGCTAAGTTGAAATCATTTTCCCCTGAATTTCCTTCCCTGTATGGATCCCATTTCAAATTGGCTGCAAGAGAAATCTGTGCTATTTTGGAAGGTGGCAGTGAAGTGGGAACCATTTTTAGTGTGGCAGGCACTGTGACAGCGTGTGCTCATGTGCACACAGATGCACACACACGCATTGTTGCAGATCTGTTAGCTCAGCTCATTGGTGTGGCAGTGTACCTGGACCCACAGCTCCTTCAGCTCCTATTACATCATCCCACAGCCTTTTCAAGTCTTGGGCCAGAGTGTGTGCAGTTGTCCATGAAGGGCACAGCTTCTCCTTCACTGTGGTGAAGTGACATTAAGGTTGGAGGTGGTAGGAGATGGACACAGGCTCTGGTTCATGTTCAAGAGTCCCTGTTTTCCATTCAGATTCCTGTGTGTCCTTACTTTCCATGGCTTCCTGTTCAGCTTTCCTTCCCGACTTCTGGTATCAGCTGTAAGCACAACACCTGACGCAGACTCTTCTCCGGCAGCTTACCCATTGCAGAAGGTCTAGTTTCTACGATAAACCCCTTATTCTATATCAGACCAGAGTGATTTCACCTCTCTGCTCAAATCCTAACTGACACAGTGGGAAAAGTAGCAGCAACCTCATAAGACTACTCTAGGGATCACATGAGATGAGGGACACGAAATTGCTTTGAAAAGTTCAATATGTGTGCGTATGGATATGTGTGCCTTTTCAAAAACTCACATATAGACAAATGACTTAATAAAATTCCCATGTGTAATTGATTAAAATATTTCTTGGAGTTCCTTGGTGGCCCAGTGATTAAAAATCCACTTGCCAATGCAGGGGACATGGGTTCAATTCCTGGTCTGGGAAGATTCCAAATGCTTCCGGGAAACTAAGCCCATGTGCCACAATTACTGGAGCCTTCACGCCCTAGATTCTGTGCTCTGCAACAGAAGCCACCGCAGTGAGAAGCCTTTGCCCTGCAACTAGAGAGTAGCCCTCGCTCACTGCAACTAGAGAAAGTCTGTGTGTAGCAATGAAGACACAGAGCAGACAATGACTAAATAAATAGTATTTCTTAAGGCAGAACTCCCGGTCTCCCCAATACCTGCTATACTATCTTCTTTCCAGGTGCTCAAGCCCAAATCTTGGGTCCTCCTGGACATCACACTCTCCTATCTTGTCCAGCAGCCAGTCAACACTCACCAGATCTACCACTAACTCCAAGTGGTAGATCCTGGTGGGCCAAGCCACCAGGCTCCTCGTCAGAGTTAAAGCCTCCTTACTGACCTCCCTGCTTCTACTCTGGCCCCAAAATGATCCAGTTAGAACCTGAGTTAGATCACACCCTTCTCTGCTTACAGCTTTCCAGGGGTTCCCCCTCTCAATAGCTCCCAGGTCCTGTCTCTCACTGTGTCTCTGAGCCCATCGCTTGCCACATTTACCCCTGCACACTCTGCTCTAGCCACTGGCTTCCTCGCCATTCTTCAAATGTGCTGAGTGCAAGCCTGTTCTGCAAACCAGACAAAGTGTTTCAGAGAGAAGGGACAAGTCTAGAATGATGGTTGTGTGGTATTACTGTTGGCTTAGACACATCTGGGGACGTCACTTGCCACCCGTGCACAAATATTTACTAGTAAACTCTATGACCACAGACCAAAGCTGGATGTCATTCTAGGAAGTGCTTTTCACCAGAAAATAAACACAAATTGAGGGCATTGTTAATCTTTCTGTTAACAGCAACAATTCCAATTTTAATTATTACAATCCACAATAACATCTCTTGTCTCTGTGGATATCCAGGGATTTCACGGTGCTTTCCTGTCCTTTATTTTATTTATCCTCCCAACAGCTCTAGAAGTTTGATGTTACTTCTCCCCTTTTTACAGATAGGAAAACTGAGGCTCAGAATTGCCCAGCATCAAAGAGCCAGGAGTTGACAAAGCTCAATCTCAAAGGCAGGTTTGTTGATGCCAGGCTTGATATCCTCTTCTTTGTGCTATATTTAGAGCTATTTCTTGGGCCAAACGGATTCATATGTAGGGACAGATGTGAGTGAAAAAACAGTTTTTTCCATTGCTACCACCCACAGTTCAAAATGTTCCCGCTATGTCCAAATTTCCAAAATTTTACACTTACTTTTAATGCAAATATCCCTGAGATTTGCATAAAGAGTACCTCTGCAGAAAAAATGGCTTTTTGTTGTTGTTGTTCTTTGCGAATTATGAAGGGAGAGAAGGGAGGAGTATTGGGAAGCGTGTTGTTCAGGTAATTGAAAACGTATATTATTGTCCTCATATTATGAATGGTCAAAATGACTCAAAGTGCTTTAAGTAGCAAGTTGGCAAGCAGCAAGATCATCATATCATGTCTGCCTTGTAAATGAGGGGCACTGGATGAAATATTGCTAAATTTTCTTCTAACACACCAGGTGCCCAACTTGCTAAACCTTTACAGTGAAGTTGTGATGTGTGCTGTGTGCTCAGTCGTGTCAGCGTCGGCAATCCAATGGACTGCAGCCCACCAGGCTCCTCCTTCCATGGGATTCTCCAGGCAAGAACACTGGAGTGGGTTGCCACTTCCTCCTCCAGGGGATCTTCCCAACCCAGGGATCGAAGCTGCGTCTCCTGCATTGCAGGCAGCTTCTTTACCACTGAGCCACATGGGAAGCCCTGGCACATAGTAGGTATGAATAAATGGCATGGGAGGTAGTTTGGGATGATGATTATGAACTCTGCGTGGGTGCATGCCAAGTCACTTCAGTCGTGTCCAACTTTTTGCAACCCTATGGACTATAGCCCTAAAGGCTCTTTTGTCCATGGGATTCTCCAGGCAAGAATACTGGAGTGGGTTGCCATGCCCTCCTCCAGGGGTTGTTCTGACCCAGGGATTGGACCCGTGTCTCCTGTGGCTCCTGCACTGCAGGCGGATTCTTAACTGCTGAGTCACCGGGGAAGACTGACTAGGAATGCTGCTCTGGTCCAAATCCTCCCCCTGCCACCTAATAGCTGTGTGACCTTGGGTAGGTCACATAACCTCTCTGGGCCTACCTTTTCTCATATATAAAATGGAGATAATAACTAACTTGTTCCAAGAATTAAATGAGATGATCCTCATAAAGGACCTAGCACAGCATAAAGGACCTGGCTCATTGTCATCATCAACAAATTTTGACTGTTGTTATTGTTACTATTTCGTTTAGTCCGCATGTATGCTGCTTTCGCTCCGAGAACAAGGACGGTGATAGGAGCTGTGGTGTGTAACAAATGGGAAGGAGGTGAACACCCCCATTTCCTTAGGGGCCTTCATATTCAGTAAGCCTGTCTGTAAGCCTCTCAGAAGTCAGCTGGACCCAAAGCCATCTCATTTTCTATCTGCTCAAGTTCCCTTGTGTGTTTTGGGTGAAGAAGCCGATGAAGAGTGAGGAGAGCAGCTCAGGGCCCTGAAGTGGGGGGAGGGAAAGGAAGGGGAAGGGAGGGAATGGGAGGAGAAGTGAAGGGAGGGAAGGGAGGGCCAGGAGGGTGCTGGGCTGGTGGAGGAGACACACTGCTCATTGGATCCCAAGAGGGACTTAAAGTCCCGTGTGGGCCGCTCTTTCTGCCCCCTTCTGATTCTATGTCAGAAGCTTTCTCTATCTCTTTTATACTTTAATAAAACTTTATCACACACACACACACACACACACACACACACACACACACACACACAGAGTCCAGTGTGGAGGCACAGGGGGCTTGGAGGGGGTGAAGTTCCAGGCTGACCATCACAGCGGGCAAGAGTGACCCGCTAGGGGCTGCCATCTTTTTTCTTCTCGGGGCCTGAGGGGCAGAACAGACTGTCGAGTGGTTTTGTGCTCTTTCCTGGGGACAAAGCGCCCAAGGCCTTCAGGTGGCTCAAGCCTCTGGTCAGCAGAGGTGAGAAGGTGCAGGAGGTGTGGAGTGGAAGGTCTCCTCCTCTCAGGAAGGACCTTCCTGTCAAGGGCCCCTGTGTGATGGGGCCTGATGGGCCTGCCTAGAGATAAGTGACCACCAGTGCTCTCAGAGCAGATAAGGCAGCCCCCTCCCCTGGGCACAAATGGATGAGAAACCAGACTTTGGACCCCGAGTGGCTTCCCAAACTGAGGCTATCCCAAGATCCTCCCAGGACATCGCCTCAGGCTTCAAAGAGGGAGTTTAACTTCCAGGAGTTTTTTGTTGCATTTTTCTTTGCTGATGCTAGAGATACAAGCTGCCGGTATTATTCAGCGAAAACAAAGCAAAAGATTGTGTTTTCCTGAACGACAACAACAATGGAAAAGAACAGTGTTCGACACCTAGAAGTAGTTGCTCAATAAATATTTGTTGATGGCTGAATAAGGCTCATACCGAGAGAAAAAGACTTGCAAGAGGGAAAGAATCCTCGAAACTGTTACTGGTTGGTGATAGGATTAGTGGTGATTTTTATATTTGCTGTGTCCTCTAGAGTTTTGTGTTGTGGTAATGAGAATATTATAATAGCAGGTAATTAAGCAATACATGAACCATGAACTTTCAGACGTTCAAGCTGGTTTTAGAAAAGGCAGAGGAACCAGAGATCAAATTGCCAACATCTGCTGGATCATCAAAAAAGCAAGAGAGTTCCAGAAAAACACCTATTTCTGCTTTATTGACTATTCCAAAGCCTTTGACTGTGTGGATCACAATAAACTGTGGAAAATTCTTAAAGAAATGGGAATACCAGACCATCTGACCTGTCTCTTGAGAAACCTGTATGCACGTCAGGAAGCAACAGTTACATGCAACAACAGACTGGTTCCAAATAGGAAAAGGAGTGCGTCAAGACTGTATATTGTCACCCTGCTTATTTAACTTATATGCAGAGTACATCATGAGAAACGCTGGGCTGGAAGAAGCACAAGCTGGAATCAAGATTGCTGGGAGAAATGTCAATCACCTCAGATATGCAGATGACACCACCCTTGTGGCAGAAAGTGAAGAGGAACTAAAAAGCTTCTTGATGTAAGTGAAGGAGGAGAGTGAAAAAGTTGGCTTAAAGCTCAACATTCAGAAAACTAAGATCATGGCATCTGGTCCCATCGCTTCATGGGAAAGAGATGGAGAAACAGTGGAAACAGTGTCAGACTTTATTTTTGGGGGCTCCAAAATCACTGCAGACTGTGATTGCAGCCATGAAATTAAAAGACGCTTACTCCTTGGAAGGAAAGTTATGTCCAACCTAGATAGCATATTTAAATGCAGAGATGTTACTTTGCCAACAAAGGTCCATCTAGTCAAGACTATGGTTTTTCCAATGGTCATGTATGGATGTGAAAGTTGGATGGTGAACAAAGCTGAGCACTGAAGAATTGATGCTTTTGAACTGTGGTGTTGGAGAAGACTCTTGAGTTCCCTTGGACTGCAAGAAGATCCAACCAGTCCATCCTAAAGGAGATCAGTTCTGGGTGTTCATTGGAAGCACTGAGGTTGAAGCTGAAACTCCAATACTTTGGCCACCTCCTGTGAAGAGTTGACTCATTGGAAAAGACCCTGATGTTCAGAGGGATTAGGGGCAGAAGGAGAAGGAGACGACAGAGGATAAGATGGCTGGATGGCATCACGGACTCAATGAACATGAGTTTGGGTGGACTCCAGGAGTTGGTGATGGACAGGGAGGCCTGGCATGCTGCGATTCATGGGGTCACAAACAGCCAGACACGACTGAGCAACTGAACTGAACTGAACTGAATTATGACCAAGAGGAAATCAGAGCAAAACTGAGGGGGTCATTTTCATATGAAGCAGATGCCTGTCTGTAGATGACCAACAGTTCAGCTGTGGGAACCAAGGCCTGCTGAGGAGAGATGCATTTCTACACCAATTTCACCTCAGTTCTTTCTCCTTGTGAGCTCTTTCTCCGCATGAAGTACTAAATCTCTCCTTAATGCAGAGGAATGAGAACCAATCCCCTTCTCCCCCAGTTAATTATTGCCCAGTCTAAAATCCTCCCAGTGTTGCAGAGGCAAGATTTTGTAGTTGTTGATTAAGACATGAGAATTGGGACTTCCCTGGTGACCCAGTGGTTAAGAATCTGCCTTGCAATGCAGGGGACATGGGTTCAATCCCTGGTGGGGGAACTAAGATCCCACATGCCACAGGGCAGCTCAGCCCATGTGTCACAACTACTGAAGCCCAGGTGCCCTAGAGCCTGTGCTCCATAATAAGAGAAGCCATCTCAACAAGAAGCCCACACACCACAACTAGAGAAAGTCCTTGCGAAACAATGAAGACCTAGTGCAGCTAAAAAATAAAAAAAAGACATAATGCTTTAGAGTGGACAAATGATTTGCGTGCCTTAAATTCTACTGTTAAAAAAACAAACTACTACTATGAAAAAAATGAAACAAAACAACAACTCAAGTTATATTTTTTTCAAAACGCATTGTTCTCCTGATTTTAGCATGGGGTTAGAACTAGATAAAATTTTCATTGAACCATCCTTTTACTGTGAACTGGCACAGTCCACAGGGCATAGATTGACTATTGTCCAACCAGGGACAGGCTAGATTTTGGGGAAATCCTCTCCTAGGCCTCCCTGTTCTTTTATGAGGAGCTGGTTCTGAAATATTTACTCATTATCCTCTAACCCATAGCCCTGTGGGCTAAAATAAAGCCTGCCAAGGGAGCTGTGACTGTTTTAGGATTAGACCAGAAGAGCCTGGCTCCTGTGCTATCTGGTGACAAGATTCAGAGACCAGATGGGATTGTCCTCTCCCTTTCCTAATGGTGAATGGTAAAGTCGCTCAGTCGTGTCCGACTCTTTGCGACCCCATAAACTGTAGCTTACCAGGCTCCTCCATCCATGGGATTTTCCAGGCAAGAATACTGGAGTGGGTTGCCATTTCCTCCTCCACGGGATCTTCCTGACCCGGGGTTTGAACCAGGGTCTCCCGCACTGTAGGCAGACGCTTTACCGTCTGAGCCACCAGGGAAGTCAGGCCTTTCCTAAGGCCTGGTCACAAAGCAGATACGATCACTCTGGCTGACATAGGCACAGCATGAGCAAAGGGGCATTTAAAAAAGAACTTTTCCTCACTTTTCCTTAAACTACTCAGAAACCCTCTTAGTCACAGGGCCAGGCTGAAGTACTTGAACTTTTGAGTAAGGAATAGGTCTGAGAATTCTTCATCTAGGGAGATTCCTAGAATACATTCTCTGCATCAGGGAATTCCCATTCCATCCTTATTGGGCAATTGCCACAGGGATCTGTGTTTTATTCCTGGCTCTGCCCTTATCTTACTGGATGATGTTTCTCAAGTCACTTTGCTGCTTTGGGCCTCAGTTTTCCCATCTGTAAAATGGGTACAATAATCTTCATCTCATAGTTTTGTTATACAGATGAAATGAAATAAAGTAGGTTAGAGGGCCTGACCAGTGGGGAGTGCTCAATTATTTTAACTCTCTTCCTTTTTTCTTTCTCTGCAAAGAATTAGGACAGCACCTAATGCACTTAGCACTGTCAGCTGCTGCAGCAACCAATGCTGAGTCCCTCCACAGAGAACACCTGAATCAGAACTTTAATGTTAGGTGAACTCGGGTTCGGCTCTAACAGTCCAGGAGTGCTGAGTCACGCTTCATCAAAGATTTATTGCAGGAGCTCTTTGGGAAGGACTTGTGTTGCTTTGGGTGATGGGGGCCACACCCTGATGCTTGGGAGTTAGTGACAGTGGTTGGTTGTTGTTGGTTTGTTTGTTTTAAAATATCCACATCCTGTCCCACAGCTGGGGTATAAAATCAAGCTTTAGTTGTGGGATTTTTGTTTACTTTATTCACTAGCTGGGCTGGTCAGGAGTTTAACTGAGGTCAATGCCTTTACGTTGCTTGGATTCTGCAAAGAGACTACGGCAGTTTTCTGGCTACTAAATCTACTGGTATAGAAAAAGGAACTAAAAAGAAAAGTTGACCTACACAGTCTAGTTGCTTTTGGGAAAAATTCACTGTTTTGCTTAAAAAATTACAACAGACTTCTAAATGTTTATATATTTTTAATTTGCCCAGGCAGCTTTGGCAATGGGGAGATTTGCTGAAAAAAATCATTAAAGAAACAAATGTGGCAGCTCTCACAGCTGCAAATCATTGATCACCTCTACTTAGAGAGAGAGAAGAAAAAAGAAAAAAGAGAAAAAATAAAAAGAACGATTAGCCTTCTTGCCAGAGGACGAACCCCCTGTCAGTTCCCATAAAGTCTTTCTCCCGTCCTTTCAGAACATTTCAGAGGTCTGGAAAGTATTTGATTTGTAAGGGCTGAGAGGAGACAAAATAGAGCTTCCCAAAAATATTTTTCAAAACTTTAATGACACTCTCTGCTATTTCTGTGATAAACAATACATGTTCATTAAAGAAAAATAAGAAAATATTGAAAAGAAGAAAGGGTAAGAATTCCTGGCTTTCCAAACACAGCTATTATTGACACTCTCCTGCCCTTTCTAGCATATGTTTCTTCATTCGTTTCTCGTAGATATAATGATGGATATACGTTTTGAGCTCCATCTTCACTTAACAGATAATAGCGTTTATGGAAGCCTTGCTCTGTGCCAGGTACTGTCTGCTGCCTCTCAGTATCCCTAAGCCAGTCTGACATTCTCACATGTCCATCATCACCATCAGCTCCATAAACGTGGTTAAGTTCCTGTCTGTTTCTTTGGCATCACGTTGTGTTAAAACAGCTGGATGGAGTTTCACCCAGTTTGAAGGGTACTTGAGGATGGTCTTACTTCAAATATGAGCTGCATAACATAAAACTTTCACCACAGGAGGCCTCGAGTGGAGGGGGGCCTCAGCCTTTTGGTTTCTTCCCAGAGGGAGTACTGGGCCACTTCATTCCAAAGATTTCGCTGAGTTTAGTTCAGACATTTATATTTCAAAAGTTTGTCATAATTTTATGGGTGTGTTCAATATATTTCAAAATAATATTTTTCCTAGTGGGTATATGTAACAAATTATATCTGACCTAATGCTCTCTAAAGTCAATATTAATTCAATGTCCAGAAAAATTTTTTAAAAAGAGAACTTTAAAAGAACCTAACATGTCAGTCAAATGCGATAGATGTTTAAAATCCAGTGGAGACATGCAATGAGAAGTCTCATGGCAGTGGTCCAAGGGCACCTGGAGCAGACATCCAACCTGGGAATGTTGAAATAGCCATGTTGATAGGGGCTTATCCTTCAAAGCAGTGAAACTGAGGTACAGAGAGAATCATCCTTGATGCCAGTTGGGAGAGACAGGCCACTGGGTTAAGCAGCTGAGAATATAAATCCACAGTGGTTTCAAATATGAAGCTTAACCCTAAATTCCTCTGGGCAGATACTTCAAGATAGAACAGTGAAGCTGACTCTCCCATGACAACTCTACAGTAAGGATGATTTGGGGTGAGACATGAAGATGTGTTTCTGTATACTCCAATCTGTAGGAAAATGCATGAAAACATTTTTTTACAAAGTGGAAAATTATTAAAGATCTTTTCCAATTATTATGACTCTACACATTAATTTTTGAATAACTTCTATTAAACAATGATGCTCCTGGGCAATTTCATATAATACAGATTGAATGATAATAAGGACTACACTTGTTAAGGTAAAACCCCTCCTAATACTGGATTGGCAAAAAAGTTCGTTCAGATTTTTCCATACAATGTTATGAGAAAAACTTGAACAAACTTTTCGGCTAATCCAATACTAAGAAATATGCTAGATGACATGCTTAGTATTGCATGCTTCATTTCAAACACTCTCTACTGCAATCTTTATTATCATGTTATAGATAGCATTATGATCCCTATTTTCTAGATCTGGGTCAGGACTAGGGTGAGGCAAGTCCATTTCTCAGGGTATACATTTAAGGAGGCACTCTCAGGATCCTTAAACGTTTCCATGAGTACAAACTTTGCCATGCAAACATTCCTCACTTACCTCACCCTAGTCCTGATGCTTTTTTATAGATGCAGGAGCTGAGGCTCTAAGAGGTTAATTGTCTAAAGTCCTCAGCTAATAAGTGTCGGAGTGAGAACTTGAGTCTGGTCTTGATCAGTCCCGGGTGATTTCAGTTCTTCCTTAATTGAATAGTGACTGGATAGCTTCTATAATGGGCACTGTGGAACTACAACCTCACTGGAACTACAACCTCAACTCATAAGGAAACAATAGGAAAATAGGGGAAGGGAAACAGATGTATGTGTAATAAGATGACATGTATATTATCTTAACAGTAGATCTCAGTTGACATTCTTTTAGGGAATGAACATTCTTTGTTTACAAAAATGTCTTAATAAATTATTGATGAAACTTTGTGTGTTGGCAGAAAAATAACAAATAAAATGTTTATACTGTTCACGGAAAAGTGAGAGAGGGAGGGAGGGGGAGGGAAAGTGAGAGGGAGAAGAAGAAGTTGGAGGAGGAAGAAGAAAGAAAATAGGAGGAGGAAGGGAGATGGAAGGTTGAAGAATTCTGTGAGCTGATGTGAGGTTGGGGATTATGTAAGACGAAATGGCACTAAAATTTCCCTGGTAAAGAGGATACTAAACCACAGTTTAAGAATAGAAATGCCTTGAGTCAGTTCTAATGAGATGGATGAAACTGGAGCCTATTATAGAGAGTGAAGTCAGAAAGAAAAACATCAATACAGCATTTTAACACATATATAAGGAATTTAGAAAAACGGTAACAACAACCCTATATGCAAGACAGCAAAAGAGCTATAGATGTAAAGAACAGACTTTTGGACTATGTGGGAGAAGGCAAGGGTGGGATGATTTGCGAGAATAGCATTGAAACATGTATATTGCCATATGTGAAATAGGTGACGAGTGCAAGTTCGATGCATGAAGCAGGGCACTTAAAGCCGGTGCTCTGGGACAACCTAGAGAGATGGGATGGGGAGGGAGGTGGGAGAGGGGTTCAGAATGAGGGGACACGTGTATACCCGTGGTTGATTCATGTCAATATATGGCAAAACCCACAATACTGTAAAGTAATTAAACTCCAATTAAACTAAATAAATTAATTTTAAAAAAAGAATAGAAATGCCATGACCTCCATCTCCCCTATCCACTCCCATCTCTGCTCCCCCACCCCCAACCCTGGATTCAAGTGCTCATCTGAATCACAAACCCTTGTTATAAGGAGGGATTTGGAAATTTAGGAAAAGCCCAGGACCACCAATATTCCATGCTGTATATTTTCACAAATTAGTAAACCAAACCTCTTCTAGGTGGATGCTGAGGTAAGCAGGCTCACTTTCAAGACAGGCGGGTTTTCCAGACCTCCCTGTCCCCTTAGTTTGATGCCCTTGAGCAGAGCACAATCTGTATAGGCCTATATGATGAGCTTGGTCAGGCCTGGGTCAACATTACGCTGACTAGAGGCAGCAGGGGTAGAAGCAGGAGCTGCAGAAGGGGGATAAGGAAAATATAGAGCCTCTGGGAATCACGAAGGCCATATGAAAGGCTTTGGACTTCCACAGGTCATAGAATTGTTGGAATTTAATGGAACTTTTCCAGCTCTAGGGGATTAAGATCTGGATCGCCTATATAGACACACAACTAAACTGTGATATAGTGAGTGAGCTGCTGGAAGTAGGTGCAAACTGCTGTGGAGTTCAACAACTAATCTGCTTGGGAGAGCTGGGGGAGCTTCCTGGAGAGGGTGACATTTAAGATGCTATTCAAATGCTGAGCTTGGTTAGAAGAGAGAGGAGGAAGAGACATTTCACAGAAGAGGGCATGGTGTATTAGCAGCTTGGGGAGGGTTCAGTTTGGTTGCTGCAAGTCTTGTGTGTGGGAAAGTGACATGGCACAGGGATTGGAAGAAAGCCATAGCTGAAGTTTTAAGGGTCTTAAGCTCAAGGTTTTGGTTATCCTGTAGGGAACCACTGAAAAATGGCTAAGTCATTAGCAAGCTTTCTCTGGCATTGAGAAAGAGGATGGAGGAGAGAGGAAACATTTGCCATGTTCCAAGTGACTCACAATGAGACCAGAACTAAGGCAAGAACAGTGGCCGTGGGGGAGACTGCGCTGCTATCAGTAATGTCCATTAATCAGGGTTGACAGGACTTGGTAGGGGGCTTATAAGGGATGAGTCACAGCTGAATCAAAATCTCTAGTTTGGGCGATTAGGCTCATTATTGCTTCCCAGTCCTCAAACCAGAATGTGTATTGCTGTACTTTGAGGGCCTCACCCCGATGCCTTGTCCTGAGGATAAGAGAAGAAGTTGTTTCTTAGCCTCCCCAGGCCCAGGGTCAAAGAAGTGAGGGCAGAGCAGCTGTCTACAATTTGACTTTTTCTTACATGCTCAGGAGCAGAGTGGCCACAGGTCAATTGGGGCAAATGTTCTGTCTTTTCAGGTGGTGCCTGAAAGAGCAGGAAGTGGTCCCTCCATGCACTTCCACCAGCTTCCCTGGAGCAAAGCAAATGAGCTGTGTTAGCACCTAGCATGAACATGGAAGGGTATTGCCGACACCAAATTAGAGAGATGGGTGAGCAAATAAAACTGGTAGAAGAATGACTAAATTCCTCTCTCACTCTTACAGGTGCCCTGCCTTTGTGGGTCAGCCTGAAACAAGCCGTGGTTCCCAGGGGCTCTCAGGAAAGCCCATCTGAAGTCTGAAGTCGAAAGATCCCATAAGGTAAGTCCTGTAGGTTTGACAGGTAATATTGCTCCCATTTTATAGATGATGATATTCAGGCCAGAGAGGTTATGGTTCTTCAGGCAGCAAGGGTCAGAGTCAATAATGATAGGTAACATAGCGGTGGTGGGTACTCAGTGCAGGCATTGTTCTCGATATCTTTTTTTTTTCCTTTCCCATTTTATTGACATATAATTGGCATATAACATTATATTACTTCAAGGTATAAAGCATAATGATCTGATATCTGTATATAGTTTTAAGTTGCTTTTCTCGTGATGAGAACTGTTAAGATTTATTCTCTTAGCAACTTTCAGATATACGATATTGTTAACTATAGTCATTGTGCTGTACATTACATCTCCAGGAATTGGTCTCTTATAACTAGATGGGGAAACAGTGGCAGACTTAATTTTTTTGGGCTCCAAAATCACTGCAGATGGTGATTGCAGCCATGAAATTAAAAGACGCTTACTCCTTCGAAGGAAAGTTATGACCAACCTAGACAGCATATTAAAAAGCAGAGACATTACTTTGCCAACAAAGGTCCATCTAGTCAAGGCTATGGTTTTTCCTGTAGTCATGTATGGATGTGAGAGTTGGACTATAAAGAAAGCTGAGCACAGAAGAATTGATGGTTTTGAACTGTGGTGTTGGAGAAGACTCTTGAGAGTCGCTTGGATTGCAAGGAGATCCAACCAGTCCATTATAAAGGAGATCAGTCCTGAGTGTTCATTGGAAGGACTGATTTTGAAGCTGAAACCCCAATACTTTGGCCACCTGATGCAAAGAGCTGACTTATTTGCAAAGACCCTGATTCTGGGAAAGATTGAAGGTGGGAGGAGAAGGGGACGACAGAGGATGAGATGGCTGGATGGCATCACCGACTTGATGGACATGAGTTTGAGTGGACTCCAGGAGTTGGTGATGGACAGGGAGGCCTGACGTGCTGCAGTTCATGGGGTCGCAAGGAGTCGGATACGACTGAGCAACTGAACTGAACTGAACTAGAAGTTTATACCTTTTGACCACCTTCACTCATTTCTCCTCCCCCAGGCCCCTGTCTCTGGCAGCCAACAGTCTGTTCTCTGTATCTATGAGTTGTTGTTGTTGTTGTTTTTAGATTCTGTATATAAGTGAGATCATACAGTATTTGTCTTTCTGTGACTTATTTCATGTAGCATAACAGTCTGAAGCTCTATCTCTTTTGTCACAAATGGCAGGATTTCCTTCTTTTTATGGCTGAATAATATTCCACTATATACAAATACCACAAATTCTTTATCCATTCATCTGTTGATGAACGCGTAAGTTGCCTCCATGTCTTGGCTGTTGTAAACAGCGCTGCTATAAAATTGGGGGTGTGGATAGCTTTTTGAGACAGTGATTTCATTTCCTTGTTCTCAACGTCTTATTTGATTACATCGTCCTTGTGATGTTGGCACTTGTATTATCTCCATTCTGTAGACAGGGAAATGGAGATATTGAGAGTTTAAGTAATATGTTTAAGGTTACAAAGTATATATGCCACCAGGGAAGCCCCATACATGATGGTGCTGGAATTCAGTTCCAGGCAGTCTCACATCAGAGCAGGTGCCTAAGCACGATGCACTTTTGAGTTCATCACCAGCCCAGTCTTCTGATTCTAAGCCCATTGCTCTTTCCAATACATTGTAACAGCCAGTTCTTGGCATACAAATGTTAACTCTCAGGCCAATTTTTTCATATGTAAAGATTTCAAACGTGTACCTCTGGGGAACCTATGATCTCAGCCACATTGTAGGAAATAAATTGCTGGAGTTTATTGTCTTAAATTCAGATCACAAACATAGGATTAGCAGTGTGGTAGAAGTACTAGTAAAAATTCATCTTATTAAATGAACATCTGTTTCCTGGAATTTGACGACATTCCCACACACGTATAGCTAGGTTGGGATGGTTCACTGAGCAAGTTTATTTTCTAATGCAGCCTTCTTAGTTATAAAAGCTATAGAGATGAAGTCAGTGGACAAGCAGTCTGAATTTTAGTATCCCCCCACCCCAAAAGAAGGCATTCTTTTATCTGCTCAATTCTAGAGCCTTTGTATCTTCCCAGTCAATAAGACACAGAAGGCTTGGGCACAGAAATAGCATTTACTGGAGAAATGGCAAGGAAGTGGGCATGATTCAGGATATTAGAAAATGTTACTGCCTTTCATCTGCTTTTGGGAGTGGGGTTGAATCCTGTGGGAGACTGACTACAAAAAATGTCTGCGGTTTCTCTAAACACTTTGCAGTGTGGCTCTGTCAGCCACCAGGAGAAGGAATCTGTTTCCCCAGCCCTTGAATCTGGGGTCTGCCTTTTGACTGTCTTGCCAGTAGGATGTAGCAGAAGAGATGGCATGTCTAAGGTCTTGCATATGTCTGCTCTCTCTTGTTCTTCTTGTTCACCATAAGAATGATCCCAAACTAGCCTGCTGGGTGATGAGATCCTGCATGGGGTAGAGCCAACTCATCCTAGACCAACCATTCCCAGAAGCCTTTCCACCCTGTGGAAGACACATGAGCAAGTCCAGCTGACATCATCTGAGCCCATTCCCATAGAAGCAGGGTTACTTTGCCAGTCCCTAAATGCATGAGAAGTAATAAATGGTTGTGGGGTTTTTTTGCTGTTGGGTTTTTTTGTTGGCCACGCCTCACGGGCAGGTGGGATCTTAGTTTCTCTGACTAAGGATCCGACCCATGCCCTCTGCAGTGGAAGTGCAGAGTCTTACCCATTGGACTACCAGGGAAGTCCAGTTGTGGTTTTAAGTCACTTAATGTTGGGCTTGTTATGCAGCATTATTATGGCAACAGATAATTGGTAAAAGCAACAAGGGCAAACCTCATCAGTGACAGGACATCTGTTCCCCTTCATCATGCCCTCTTTCCTATGTCCCTGCTGGCTTGTTTGGCATTTGCTTCCAATAGTGGTTATAGTCCCATCTTCACCCAGGCCCATAGAAAATAAGAAGTCAGGCCATGAATTACCTACTTGGAAAAGGTGGCCAACTCTTAGATTACAAATGTATATATTCATGCTCTGCCAGCTTAGAAAACCAAGTCACCAACATATAAAACATCTAGACCTTGCTCCCTTGTTCCCATCAAGCTTGTACTTTAATCCATCTCCATTTAATTTCCAACCATGGCTCCACTTCCCATTTAGAGAGAAGTATAACAGAATTCAGAATCAAGAAACATGGAGCTGCACAAATCTGGATTCAAACTCTGACTTAGGTACTAACTGACTATGTACCCTTAGCAAAGTCCCTTAACTCATTGAACCTCAGTTTCTTTGTGCATAAAAATGGGAATAATAAATGTATCTATAGAGTTACTGTGAGTAATGAGTAACATGAGTTTGAGCAAACTCTGGGAGATAGTGAAGGACAGGGATGCCTATGGTGCTGCAGTCCATGGGGTTGCAGAGTCGAACATTACTGAGCACCTGAACAACGAACAACAAGAAGTGACATATTAGGGAGGTATAAATGCTCAGTTAACAGTGGTTTTGACTCTTCGGTTGATTTTCCAACCCCATTCTCTCCAATTCCTAACTCTAGTTTGGGTTCATACTGCCTGCTCCACCCCCAACAGTTCTCCCATGGAACCAGTACTTCCGTGGACTCCCTGGGACCCGAGTCCAGTCTCTAGTCGCTGTGAACACCCAGACAGATGGCCTAGTGTGACCACTGCAGCTTCACTCTGAAGTGGGCAGAACAGAGCCCAGGCCCTCCTGCACGTGGGTGGGTGGGCAAGTCCCGCCCTGCCCCCAAGCTCTGCTGACCGCTTTCAGTGATTTTCATATGAGGCAATGCTCCTTCTCCCCTCGGAAGCAGTATTAGGTTTCCTCCCATTCCCATACACTTCAGAGACTGCTGCCCCTCTCACATTTCAGACGCTGACCCGCTCCTCTGCACTTTTCCCCTCTGCTTGTCTGGAGACCTGCATAATGAAATTCAGACAGCGGTGAGTGCCGCGCTCTGCCTGCCTGCCCCTCCAAACGGGGTGACGAGCCCGAGGCTGCCAGCCTTGCATGGGAGCATGCCTCTCCCATGGCCTCGACGCAAAGCTGGGTGAGAGGATAAAGCCTGGTGACTTCCTTTCTTTCTGTCAGCTCAGAGATTCCTGTTTTTCGATCTGCCTGTGGGGGAAGCGGGTGGGGTGGAGGATACATGTGATATATAAAATGAAACAAGCTTTCCAAAAACAACAAGGCTGAATCATAATAACTTACATTTGTGGGACACTTAGCTTCCAAAGCTCTTTCACACGCATTGTCTCATTGGATTGCCATAGCAGCCCTGGGAGGCAGATGGGACAAGGTTTCACATCCCTGTCTGACCATGAGGTTGCGCAGTGAGGAGGTGACAGAGTCTTGGCCTGCACACGGGTCTCAGGACTGTACACCCAGTGCTCCATCCTCTGTGTCTGAGGCTGTCTTCTCTCTTGCATTTCACACCACGACTGAGGCCCAACATGGGTAAAACTTTCCCAGAGAAACGTCCTTTATGGCAGAGGGGAATGAACAGAATTGCTACCAGGTCCTGTTTTATGGTCCAAAAAAATTCTCTTAAACTTATGAATTGTGATTAATTATGTTGTTTATATTAAATAGATCTTATATTCTTAATTTAAAAGTAAGGTTTTAATTTTAGCTTTCATCAGATCAAATAGATGTCTCAGGAAGATGGCTTTCCTTAACCCCTGCTGGTAGTGGTGGTTTAATTGCTAAGTTGTGTCTGACTCTTGTGACCCCATGGATTGTAGACTCCTCTATCCAAGGGATTTCCCAGGCAAGAATACTGGAGTGAGTTGCCATTTCCTTCTCCATAACACCTGGTAACTTTAGGGATTTGTGGTACCAGTTCTAGATACTGCCAACCAGAATGCCAGTTGAGTATGTCACACACAAGCTGATAACCACGGTGGCCACCTGAAGGAATGCTTCATTTTAGTCCCTATATCAGTAAGAATGTTTCTTTTTTTTTCATTGGCACTGTTGACTGGGGCTTCCTTTCAAGCATCTGGCCAAAACATTCCACCCTGCACTCTTTGACAATGAAAAGACACATGTTTGTAAGGTATGCTCAGCTCTGAACGGCTGAAGGAGTGAAGTTTCTGGCATGATCAGATGCGTGTGCATGCACCCTAGGCAGGGACGCAGAGCAGGGAGCATGCAGAGCCAAGGGACCAGCCGCACGGGCTCAGCTGAAGAATACGAACCCAAGATTCAGGGCCTCGGAATTGTTGTCCCTCTCTGCAGGACCTCACAGCCTGCTGCAGCAGCTCTCTTGACAGAGCCTTGAAGAGGGTTCTTCTGTCAGCCGGGAGTACCCTCCTCCACTCCCGTGCAGGAGGCCAGGGGTCCCTAAACCGTAACTCCAACTCTAAGGGAATTGGCAGCTCCAGCTAGCTTTGCCAACCTGTGCTGCCTGTTCCAGGGCCCTTGCTAGTGGACCATTTTCTCCAAAGAGGCCTCCAGGGGCTGGCAGTTCATACAGATGGGGAAGGGGATTTCAGCACTCTCCTCAGGGCAGATGGAATGCAACCCCAAGTCAGAAGTGGGGGGACCATCCTGAGAGCTGGCTCCTTTGGTGTGTGTTTGAAACAAAGAGGAATATATTTCACAGTGCTCTTGCAATTGGTTACAACCATGGAGTTGAGACTTACTGAAGGAAAGAGAGGGAATGTGATCTCAATAGCATGGCCCAGGGCCTCCTATGTGCTACATGCGGATCCAAGCATCGTCAGTGCATTAGCTCAGCGTCTTCTCAACAAGTCATTCAAGATAGGTACTATTGCACCACCCCCTTTCACAGGTAGATCGTGGAGCACAGGGAGGGTAGGCAACGTGCCCAGGATAAAAGCTAGTATATGGCAGAGCTGGGATTTGAAGCCACACTTTTAACCACCATGAGGTGGTACCTTTCACTACCTATACAACATACCCAATGTAAGAGTAACAGAACCTTCTTTAGTCTTCTTTATGGCAGGCAACTGCTGAATGCATGACTTGCACTGTCCTCTGCAGTCCTTACAACATTCCTGGGGAGAAAATACTGTCATCAGTTCCATTTTCTAAAGGAGGAATCTGAGACTCAGAGAAGTGAACTTGCTTGAGGTTATGCAGCTAATAAGTGACTTGAAAGCCCATTCTATTTTGCTGCCATCCTGTAAACTGCATAAACTGTAGATAGCACAAAACAAATGCAAGGATTTTGCAGAGAAGCTCCTCTGTATTCTGGACTCTAGATAGGTACACAGGCACTTCCAAGAAATTTTTAGAGGATTTGCAATCTGGGAGTTAGGCAGTATGGTGAAAAGCAAAGAACCCCAAGCTTGTGGTCAGCAGACCCAGGTTCAAATCCCACCTTTGGCGACCACGTCACAGAGCTGCTCAGTTCCCTCGTTTGCAAAATGGAGGTAATGGCAGAGGCTGCACGTGGACCTTGAGCGATAAGACACGTGGTCTGTTATTATTTAACACACAGAAAGTGGGCTTGTTTTTGCTTTCACATTAGAGTTCACTCTTGGTGTTATATATTCTAAGGATTTTGACAAGTATATAATGACCCATATCTACCATTATCTACCATTATAGCATCATAAAGAGTAGTTTCCCTAAAAGCCCTCTGTGTTCTGGTTATTTATCCCTCCTTCACCCAGCCCTGCAGCTACTGATCTCTTTATTCTCTGCATAGTTTCACCCTTCCCAGAATATCCTATAGTTGGGATAATACAGTATGTAGTCTTTTCAGGTTGGCTTCTTTCCCTTAAGTTATGCATTTAAGTTTCCTCCATGCTTTATTCATGGCTTGATAGCTCTTTTTCAGTGCTGAAGAATATTCCATTGTCTGGATTGCCACAGTTTATTTATTAAGGGGTTATATTTTAGCCCAAATTAGAAGAGAAAACTGAATCCAAGAGATGTTAAAAAAAAAGGGCTCAGATCCTTCAGCTGGTTTGTGTCAGAGTCAGGAGTTGAAAGCAACTCTTCAACTTCCAGTCCAGCACTTTTGCTATTTTTACAGGCTGATTTTCTGACATTTCCTTAACTTGAATTTTAGGATTCTCCTCTAATTTCACCCATTCGCTAAACTACCACTTCTGTATTTGTGGAATTAAAGATCGAAGAGCGTTTGGACAAGGCAAATACACATTCTCTGCAACCATCTTGTTGGTTAACAGTTTCTGTTTCCTTCCTCATGCAGGAATTTAAAATAGCAACTGAAAAGTAGTAAAATTGGTAGAGGGGTTTCCATCTTTCCTGTCTTCTGCTCCTCTTTGGAGAATGTGCCAGCTAATGATGATTGGGAGACATGGAAAGCATGGGAGATTTCTTTAGGGTAGTCTTATCTGCTGCAGAGGCCGTTGTGGAGCTGTGGGAAGAGGGAATCAGACACTAGGGCTTTACCTACATGGTTTCAGTTAAATTTCACATCATCCTCGAAATGTGGATTTATTAATGTCGTATTTCTTGGAAGAAGAATCTTGCCCATGCTCACTCCTCTTGAAAGTGGCAGAGGTTTCTTCTAACCCATGTCCTTCTCAGTATAAGAAAGTTTTAAAGACTTTGTCATAAGAGACAGTTGTAGAATCTGGCACATACAACTATCCAAAATATTTAGAGGACTTTTGAGTAGAACAGGGAATTAGATTTATCCCCAGAGAAGTGTTACATAGGAAGCTGTTGTTAGGGAGAATTTCCTATTAGAGGATGGCTTGGCAAAGGACCCATCTGCCTTAACTCATCCAGAGTACCTCCTCACTGGAGGAGCATTTAAGGAGAAGCAGACGGGCCAATGGTCAGGGATGTTTTTCATCTATTCAATCAATGTTTAATGAATAGCCATAGCGGGTCATCACTGATTTAAAACTGGGGGTTCAGCAATGAACAAAACAGACCAACAGAGAACCTGTCCTCGTGGATTTACTTTGCAATGGAATATAGTGGTCGGGGGAATTGTACCAATCTCTAGTACATCAGACTAGGGGGCTGCCAAGATGCCAGTCACAGATGCATGCTAGGAATGAGGGGGGGACTGACACTCTCCCCTATGGCTATCACCCAGTGACTGACGGGATACAACCCCAGTCTTCTTATCTCTCGGATAGCTGCAAGGTCTATGCTGATTCCCTGAGTTTCCCCAACAGGATGACACTCCAGTTGTCTGTGACAGAAACCTGCTTGCCTGGTTCCTTCCTGTCCCTATCTCATTTCCCACTGCCCAGCCAGTGGTCCCTGGAATGACTTCCCAAGTAAACCACTTGCATTAGAATCCTTGTCCCACAGCCTGCTCTACAGGGATCCTAAAGTTAAGACCTTCCGTTTGGCTAAGTGTCAAGGACTTGAGTTTTCATCTTGACTCTTGGACAGTCACTAACCCTCTCTAACTCCTCATATTCTCAGTTGTAAAATAAGAGTGTTGGATTAGATGAAATATATTTGTGCCATCTATATTTATATCCGTAAGCATACCTAGCACTTAAATGTGCAGACTCCTTTACCTGCTTCTGAAAGACCATTCCCAACTCATTCTGTTTATTTCACTGAACCAGGTCTTAGTTGCGACATGCAAGATCTTTAGTTGTGGCATGTGAACTCTTAGTTGTGGCATGCGGGATCTAGTTCCCTGACCAGGTATTGAACCCGAGTCCCCTGCATTAGGATCATGCAGTTTTAGCCACTGGACCACCAGGGAAGTCCTCCACATCTCATTTGATTCTTAAAATACCTGATTTAATGATTTAATAATGAACTTTGGGTACCGATGACTTAGGGTTTCCCTGGTGGCACTAGTGGTAAAGAACTCATCTGCCAATGCAGGAGACGTTGGTTTGATCCCTGGAGGAGGAAATGGCAACCCACTCCGATATTCTTGCCTGGAGAATCCCATGGACAGAGGAGCCTTGTGGGCTACAGTCTGTAGGGTCGCAAAGAGTCAAACACAAATGAAATGACTTAGCATGCACGCATTTTTATTACTCCCCAAGACTAGAAACGGGTTATCCTGGCTTTTTACCCACCTCCCACTGCCTCCAGCAGGATTTGTGGATCACCATGAGGGGGCTTTTCTGCACATGAAATAAAGTCTCCATATATACCTGGAAATTTTTATAAACTTACTTGCACAGGAGGCGTTGTTCTTTATAGTGAACCAAATGCTTTTGCTTTCTATACCAAAAGTTACATCTTCTAAGAGGAATTTTGGTATGTAGTTCAACAGTACCCAAATGATTTCTTTTTAAAATTGTGAGAATAAGCTATTATCAAACACGCAATAAAATGGAAGGATTTAGATGTATCTGGCATCAAGGTTTAACTGATGTTTATGGCAGGAAAGAATGACTATATTTCTTAAGTCATATCCAATTATGTGGAGTAAGAATATATTGGATATAGCTGCCATTTGATTACATTTTTTCTGTTGCTGCCATCCCCACTCACACAACTTTGCTCTAGTGCGTTATATAGAGAGAATAACAAAAGCCAGCATTTCGTGCTAGATTTGGAAGGCTGTCTTGTTTCCCTGTTGTAGTGTTCTGAGTAGGCGTTTGAACTCTGAAACCTTGAAGACTGAGCCCCTCAAACAGGCTCTTTCTGTGTCTCAGTGGGAAACTCTTTGCTTCTCTTCTTCAGTTTCTTCAGCTGTAAAACAGGAATCCAAATAATTCCCTCTAGCCCAGGGATTCTCTGAGCTAGTCTGTAAAATTACATAGCGATGAAAAACCCCGTAGTGACAATACACACCTAACATTGTTGTGAGTCTAGAGCTCAGAGTTCAGTGAGATTTAAAAAAAAAAAAAAGACCCAGCATCCAAGAGGAAAACCCCAAAGTGCTTTCTGCTCAAATGGGGGTATTTTGTGCATAACTTTTAGGGATCAATTTCTGTGCAACTTCCTGGGGTGACCTTGAAAATGTTTTTCTACTCTTTTCCCTAAAGAAAATCCTGTCCGTCATAGTTTTAAAGGCTGTCACATCCCCCCCACCCCTTATTTCTCTTTTAACTGTAGTGAAGGAAAAAAATTGAGTGCAACTTCCTTGCTGATTGTGAAGAACAAATCTGTATCTCTTTGGAAACCTGCTGATCAAAAGATTTGTGTCATCTGTGTGTAGTACATTTCTCTGAGGGGAAAAGGCAAGTAATCAGGCATGCTTCTCTTCTGAGAGGAAAACAGATGCCTCGTGTGTGTGATGGGACTGTGTTTAAAAACAAAGTCAAGAGCCTGGGAGAATTAAAATGGTGCTGTCTCTGCAAATGTGTGGAGATAATGGGGCCCAAAAAGAGAAGGCACATTCCAGATCTCTTGATGTCTGTGGCAAGAAGCAGATGAAATGTGTCAATAAAATCTGGCATTTATTAGAGAGATAAGGAAGTCTGGAGAAAAGGGTATTCTCTGAGTAAGACAAGAAAACAGAAATGTTTCTGTACTGTGATATCAACATCTATCTTGGGCCTGGTGGCACCCGGTTTATTATTCAGAATATTTAACATATTGCCTTACAATGATGGTTAATTTTTGGAGTGTTCTTCTCTTGGTTGATGGTGTTTACAAATCACACCAGGCCATAGATCTTTAATTTTATTATTGAAAAACAATAATAGAAAATGGATTGTGTGTCATGTATTTTCTCTAGGGAATGAAACCACAAAATTATTGACCAGCGACGTTTTCACTGTTTGAAAAAGCAAAACAAAACAAACCATAGACACACAGAGGGTCAGTGGATTCTCCTCCCGTGAGTGGCTCTTCCAGAGCTCTATCTAACTGTCTAAGGCAATTATCCTCATGCTGACCTGTGTTTCATAGTGGCAACATGCACTATAATCAGAATACCGAAAACTTCAAGGTATTCTTTGTGTTGATGTTTTGTAATTAGGAAAGACAAATGAGAAGATGTATCTATTTCTAGACTTTGGTTTTCAAAAATGTTTTTAGATGGACTAGTACTATTTAGTTCATTACAGGCTTCCTGATTCAGTGTTTAGGTTGAAAGAGGAAAAATATTTTGTATTGATAGAAGATCAAGAGCAGATGTACATCAAGGTCTCAAGCATACGTTTTAACTTACATTTGTGTGCTGTGAAGAACTATCTCAGAGCCAAGAAGTGATTTGTATTCACCAATTGTAGGCAGTTTTGGAGTTTATACATAGAAAAATAACATTTCTGTGTGTGTGTTATTGGTTGGTTTTCACCTTTTTTATTCTGAATATATTTTATGTGTTTACTTCATGGGCTCATTTCAGGTTTAATGTGGAGCTGTCTCTATGTCCCGGGCAGCACTGGCTTTTACACCCATCGTTTCCTTGGGAAACTTAATGTGGCCATAAAATCGCTTAAAGTCGTGGCTCTTGGAGCCCAGGTCTATGGAGACAGGGCACTTCCAGGTATATCTGACCAAGGTAGGATATCAAGTTGGATCATTTGAGATTCAGAACCCTCAAAGTCTATCCACTTTGGTGTCCAAAAAAAGTCCAGATTGAATATATACATTGCTCATATATGCTGGAAGATTACCAGATCTCTGCTTCAACTGGTGTGTGTGTGTGTGTGTGTGTGTGTGTGTGTGTGTGTGTGTGTGTGTGTGTGAAAACTGCTTACGCATGCAGCCTCCAGGGAGTCAGTTTCTGCTGAATGACTGTCTGAATGTCAATACAGCTCATCATCATTTCTAGACGACAAATCATAAACATGGTTGGCCCTCTGGACATGGCAGTTAACTGTGTGAGATGGAATAGTGGAAAATGGGTTGTATATGCAAACATGTATGGGTCCAGCTTTATATTATAATAAATGAGGCAGGCTTGGTGTCAGGGTCTGAGAGATGGTGGAGACCATGAAGACCTGAAGCCTCCCCACTGCCCTCCCTTGATGAATGCTCAGTATTGCCATACCTGCTAACATTTTTCAAGCCAAGCAGTAAATTCAGATTTTTTTAGGTAAAAATCTCTAAAACTTTAAATGTTGACTTAAGTTTCTTAAAACACTATACATTTAGACTCTAAACATTTCAGAAGACCAAATATGGCCACCAGGCTACCATTTTGAGATCTCTGAATTAAGTGACTCTTTGAGCAGAACTTCTCTGTTCTCCATCTAGAAACTGTTTTTCCAGTAATCTCAGAGGTGTCCCTTTTTACAAAAGAACACTGGACTGTGAATTGGAAGACTGGGAAAGCTAACTCTATTTTTCTCAGCTGCAAGATCAAGGGCAAACACTTAGCTTTGCTCATCTTCAGCTTTATAAAGTATCGATTCTTATTACATACACTTATCTGACTCATGGGTTAAATTCACCCAACTAATATTTATTGAAAATTTACTTGAGCATATCCTATTTTATTTATTTCTCAAGAAGGCCTTATGAGGTAGATATACTTAATATGAACGCAGAGGTAAGGAAACTGAGATTCTGCAAATGTTAAGGAAACTGCTTAAGGTCATGAAGCTCATTAGTGATGGAGTGGAGATTCAGATCAAATCTCATATTAAACTGCTTTCCATGAGGAGAGCAATTCTTAAAATAGATAAGGAACCATAATCCATTTAAATCATCATCTTAATCGACGACATTATTATGATATTTTCTTATCAGGCCCCTAGACACAGAGTTTACAAGTAGAATCTTATCTGGGCAAATTACTGTATCTCTTCTCTGGGCAAGTCACTGTATCTCTTGGTCTCAATTTTCTTAACTCTTAAGTTGGGGAAGTAAGACTTAGGAGGTGCAAATTCACTTAGAAGGTGTATTTCAAGGGCTGTATTTAGCCCAGAGATATCTTTGGGTGGGCCTAAATAAATTTTTATGTTTTTTTAAAAAACCTAGTTATTGAGGTAATACAACTGACATAAAATAAGGAGCACATATAAAATGTATGATCTGATAAATTTTGACACATGAACACAACCATGAAAACTGTCACAAAATCAAGATAATGAGCATATTCATCACCCCAAAACTTTCCTCATTTCCCTTGTTTAATCTATCCACTCCCTGTTCTGAAACAACGACCTGCTTCCTTTCACATTTGTTTGTATTTCCTAGAATTTTATATAAAAAGAATATACTGGTTTGGGGGTCTGTCTTCTTTCACTCATTTGGGTCTTTATTTCCTTCCTTTGTGTGGGAATACCATGGTTTGTTTTATTACTCAGCTGTTGATAGATATTTGGGCTGTTCCAAATTGGGGCTACTACAAATATACCTGCCCTGTCCAACCATGTATAATTTTTATGAACATATACTTTCATTTTTCTGGGTTAAAAGCCTAGGAGTTATATGATAGGTCCTATGTATTATATGTTAAACTTTTAGGAAATTTCCAAATTGCTTTGTAAAGTTGTATCATTTGACACACCCACCAGCAGGGTATGAGAGTTCCAGTTTCTCCTCATCCTTGTCAACACTTAGATGAGCAGTCTCTCAAGTTCTCATTCTAATATGTATATGTGTGCTTGCATGCTCAGTTGCTCAGTAATGTCCAACTCTTTGTGACCCCATGGACTGTAACCCACCAGGCTCCTCTGTCCATGGAATTTTCCAGGCAAGAATACTGGATTGGGTTGCCATTTCCTTCTCCAGGGGATCTTTCCGACCCAGGGATCAAATCCACGCCTTCTGCGTCTTCTGCGTTGGTAGGTATATTCTTTACCGCTGCATCACCTGGGAAGCCTAATATATATAGGTAGTGGTATCTTAATTTGGTTTTCATTTGAAGTTCTTTAATGATTAATGATATTGAGCATCTTTTTATTGCGTATTTGCCATTTTCATATCGTCTTTAGTAATGTGTCTGATTCTTTTGTGTGTTTTAATTATGTTGTTTATTTTCTTACTATTGAGGTTTGAGTGTTCATTATAAACTCTAGATTTAAGTCCTTTATCAGATATATGACTTGCAAGTATTCTCTCTCAGTCTGTGGCCTGTCTTCATTCTCTCAAAAGGATCCTTTAAAGAGCAAGAGTTTTTAATTTTGCTAACTTCAAATATATCAATTTATTATTTTATGGGTTGTGCTTTTGGTGATTAATTTAAAAATACTTGCCTACTCCAAGATCACAAAGATTTTCTCCTATATCTTCTACATGATTTTTCTACTTACTTAATTTTATATAATTTGAAAATTATTTGCCAACATCTCAAAGTTGGAAGATTTTATTTAAGATATTTGAATTTCCAGTTTCTTTTAGAAGGGAAGAGTTGGGTATACTGGCCTGCATTCCCAAGGATGGTGCTCCACTGGATTGAAATAATCCAGTCTACTGAGGTCCCATTGCCCTGGCTTCACTCCTTTGCATTCCTAACCTTGCTACTGTGAGTACACAGAAGTATCACCCATGGCTAGGTGCCCTCTACCACTATTTGCAGTTTGAAACTTTGAAGATTTCTGTAAATCTTCCTTTTATTATTGCATATGATGCTTCTAGAGGTTAGGAGAGGGAATTACTCTGCAATGGATCTGGAATCAACTTGGAGATTCTGGAAGAATCACTGTACTATCTTTGACAATCTGGGGAAATTTTAAACATAGGTTAAGTCTGAAAGTTGTAATTGGACTCAGCTTTGGACATTTGCCTATGCCTACATTTGACCTTCTCATTTGCTTTCTGCTGTATATTAAAATAGTTTATATATGGTAAGTATATTCCATAAAGTGCATATATCTTAATATGTGCAGCTTGATGAATTTTCAAAACTATAACTACCACTCCAATTATGATATACAGCATTCTCATCTCTGAGAATTTTCCTTCTGTCCCTCTCCAGTCTATCTGTGGGAGAGAGAGGAATGCAAGTTCCTCCTCCAGAGTCAGCCACTAATATAATATCTACTACAGCTGAATCATCTCTGTTCTTGAACTTCATAAAAATTGAACCATATAGTAAGTACTCTTTTGTGTCTGTCTTCTTTCTCTGAACATAGTATTTCTTGAGATCCATCCATGTCATTATATCCACCAGTAGTTTGTTCCTTTGAATTAGTGATCATATTCCATAGAACAAATATGCCTCATTTTTTATTTATTCATTTTTGGTGGACATTTGATTGTTTCCAGTGTCTTGCTTTTACGAATAAAGCTGCAATGAACATTGTTGTACAAATTGTGTACATAGATATTTATTTCCTTTTGGGTAAATATCTCAGAGTGAAATTACTGGATCATTAGGTAGGGGTATTTTTATCTTTACAAGATACTTTTAAAAAGTTTGCTACAGTCCTTATAACATTTTTCACTCTCACCAGCAATTGATGAGAAACTCAGTGGCTCCCCCTTCTCTCAAAATTTGGTGTTTTTGTCTCTTTAATTTTTGCCATTCTCATGAATGTGAAATGGTAGCTCATTGTGATTTTAATTTGCATTTCCCTGTTAAACAATGATGTTGATCACTTTTTCTATCAGTTTATCGACCATTTAGTCAAAGGTGTTTTTTTTTGATGAGCAGATGCTTTTAATTTAGCTAAATTCTAATTTAACGGTTTTCTCTTCCACAATTACTGCTTTCTATGTCCTAAGAAATCCCTGCCTAGCCTATTTTCACAAAGATACTCATGTATATTTTATTCTAGGAGATTTACAGTTTTAATTTACATGAAAGCCTTGATTCAATTCAAACTATTTTTTCTTCATGGTGTAAAGTGCAGATCAAGGTTCACTTTTTCTCCAATTGGTACAGCACATGTTTTAGACTCCATTTTTTCAATTGAATTATGTTGATTCCTTTGTAAAAAGAAAAAAATCAATTGTTATTAAATATTTGTGAGAGCCTATTACTGGATTCTCTGTTCTGTTTCATTGGTATATTTTTCTGCCTTTATGACATATTTACATTACTGAGCTTTTCAGTTCATGAGCATGATATAGCTCTCCCTCTCTTTAGGTTTTCTGTATTTTCTCTCTATAATATTTTGTAGCTTTTTAGTGTTGCAGCTGCTGTTTGGTTGCTAAGTCGTGTCCGATTCTTTGCGACCCCATGGACTGTAGCCCACCAGGTTCCTCTGTCCATGAGATTTCCCAGGCAAGAATACTGGACTGGGTTGCCATTTCCTTCTCCAGGAGATATTCCCAACCCGGGGATCAAACCTGCATCTACTGCCTGGCAGATGGATTCTTTACCACTGAATCACTTGGGAAGCCAGTTTTCTAGTATAGAAGTCTCTTTATTTCCTTCATGAAATTTATTCATAGGTATATACATTGGTGCTCTTACCAATGGAATTCATCTTAAAATTTTACTTCCAGTTGTTTCTTACTAATATATATAGGTATTCAATGGACTTTTTATATGATCATGTATACTTTGCTAAATTAACTTATCAAATTTATTAGTAGGATTTTTAAATTGTAGTTGCTAACTCTTTTATGTTTCTATATCCAAAATCACGTTACCTCCAAATAAAGACAATTTTATTTTCTTTTCCCGCAATATTAATACCTTTTATTCCCTTTCTTGTCTTGTCATTGGCAAGCACTTTAATGTGATATTAAATAGAAATGGTAAAAGTGCACATCCTTGCCTTGCCCCTCACAGTAAGGGGAACATGTTCAATATTTCTTCATTAGCCATGATGTTTTCCTTAGATACCTCTTAACAGATTGAGGGGATTTTCCCTGGTGGCTCAGACAGTAAAGAATCTGCCTGCAATGTGGGAGACCGGATTTGATCCCTGGGTTGGGAAGATCTCCTGAAGAAGGCAAGGGCAACCCACTCCAGTATTCTGGCCTGGAGAATTCCATAGACAGAGGAGCCTGGCAGGCTACAGTCCATGGGGATCACAAAGAATTTGACACGACTGAGTGACTTTCACTTCACTTCATCAGATTGAGGAGGTTCTCTCTTATATCTAGTTTTATGAGATTTAAAAAAAAAATAACAAATGGGTGCTGGATTTTTTCCAAGTGCTTTTTAAAAAAAAAAAAAAACTATTGAACTATTTAGATGATTTTATCGTCAAACCTGTTAATTGTATTGATTAGATTTGTGAATTATATTGTTTTAGAATGTCAAAACAACCTTGTATTACTGAGATATATACAACTTGGTCACAATATATTATCCTTTATATATTATCTTGCCAGTATTTTGTTAAAGAGTTTTATATAAGTTCATGAGAGATACTGCTTTGAATACTTCTTTTCTTGAATTATCCTTTATCAGGTTTTGGTGTTAGGGTCATGGTAGCTTATAAAATTGGAGAAGGCAATGGTACCCCACTCCAGTACACTTGCCTGGAAAATCCCATGGACGGAGGAGCCTGGTGGGCTGTAGTCCATGCGGTCGCTAAGAGTCGGACATGACTGAAGTGACTTAGCAGCAGCAGTAGCAGCTTATAAAATGACTTAGGAAGTGTTTTCTTCTCCTCTATTTTAAAAAAAAGTTTGTGTAAAATTGGTGTTATTTCTTCCTTAAGCATTTAATAGAATTCACTTGTAAAGTCATCTAGACTAGGGGGTTTCTTTGTGGAGAGGTCTTAAATTAAGAATTCAATTTTGTTTCGTAGTTACATAACTATTTAAGCCTTTTATCAGATGTAAGTTGTGTTTTTCAGTGAATTTGTCTATTTGATCTACATTGTTTAATATGTTGATGAAGTTGTTCATAATAGCCCTTTACTGTCTATCTTGTTTTCACTTTTTTTTTTGGCCATGCTGCAGCTTGTAGGATCTTAGTTCCCTGAGTGTGGATGGAATGAATCAAACCAAGTTTCTGGCAATTAGAGTACTGAGTCCTAACTGCTGGACTGCCAGGGAATTCCCTCTCTTTCATTCTTGATGTTGGTAATTTGTGGGGTCTTTCCTCTTATTTTTATTGATCAAATTTACTTATTTTTAGTGATCAATATAGCTTAGCATATAATCCTTCTTGATGAATGTTTTTTAAATGCTTGAAAAGAATATACATGCATTAGTTTTTGGATATAGCATTCCATAAACATCTACTAAATCAAGTTGATTAATAATGTTCAATTTTTTTATATCCTTACTAATTTTATTCTTTTTCTAGTAATTACTAAGAAGTATTCAAGTCTCCAATTATGATTGTTCATTTTCTGTTATATATTTGGTTTTATCATTTTTTGCTTCCCATACATATACTTTTAAGCTCCATTAATAGGAACACACACATATAGGGACATATATACATAAACATAAAATTTAGAATTTTTATGTATTATTGATGAATTGATTCTTAGCATTTGAAATCCCTGTTTGTTTCTAACAATAGTCTTTGTTTTGAAGATTGTTTTGTCAAACAATAGTAAAGCCACCCTAATTTTCTTATTGTTGTGGTATACCTTCTTTGTTTTTGCTTTCAGCCTGTATTTTTATATGTCAGCTGTGTGTATCTCTTGAATATAGCAAATATGAAATTTGCATTTCCTTTCCTCATTAACCTTAGAGTTTGTCTCCATAGAAGGAACTCTTCCACTAACCTTACAATAAGAGTTCCATTAAATTTTAAGCTACTGTCTAGTTACTTTGGATTCCTCATGCCAAAGGGCCAGTATGTCAGTTAAGGAGTTATCATCCTGATGGGAGTAACTGGGCTTGATTATCAGGAAAAGAATGCTGATTTTTTAGTTTAATTTTTATTTTATATTGAAGTATAGTTGATTTATAATATTATATTAGTTTTGGGTGTACAGCAAAGTGATTCAGTTATACATACACATATATCTATTTTTTTCAGATTCTTTTCCTATATAAGTTATTACAGAATATGGAGTAAAGTTCCTTGTTCTATACAGTGAGTCCTTGCTGATTATCTATTTTAAATGTAGTAATAGTAGGTATATGTTAATCTCAAACTCCTAATTTATCCCTGCATCCCACTTTTCTCCTTTGGTAACCATAAATTTATTTTTGAAATCTGTGAGTCTCTTTCTGCTCTGTAAATAGTTCATTTGTATCATTTTTAAGCATTTCACATATAAGTGATATCATATGATATTTGTCTCTCTCTATTTTACTTAGTATGATAGTCTAATATCATAATGGAAGCAACCTAAATGGAAGCAACCTAAATGTCCATCAACAGAGGGTTGGTTAAAGATGATGTGATACATATATACAATGGAATATTATTTGGACATAAAAAAGAATGAACTAATGTCATTTGCAGCAACATGGATGGACTTGGAGATTATCATAAGGATGCTGTATTTTGAATAATGTGTCACAATTTATTACACATGTCATGGCCACACAAAACCCTAGAGGTCTATCCTGTGATTCTTCTACTGAAGGTTGCGGTTAATTCCATATGAATTTTTCCACTACAGACATCCTCCAATAATATAGGATTGGCTTCCCTGGTAGCTCAAAGAATCCACCTGCAATACAGGAGACCCTGGTTCGATCCCTGGGTCAGGAAGTTCCCCTGGAGAAGGGATAGGCTACCCTCTCCAGTATTCTTGGGCTTCTCTGATAGATCAGATGGTAAAGAATCTGCCTGCAATGTGGGGGATCTGGATTTGATCCCTGGGTTGGGAAGATCCCCTGGAGAAGGGCATGGCAACCCACTCGAGTATTCTTGCCTGGAAAATCCCCATGGACAAAGGAGCCTGGTGGGCTGCAACCCATGGGGTCCCAAAGAGTTGGACATGACTGAGTGACTAAGCACAGCATTGGTCGTATGGGTCCAAGCAGCAGGACCACTTGCACTCCACTTGGGGAAGAGCTTTTTCTTTTATATATTTGTGATAGGGACCTTCTTCTTAAGGATATGCCTCTCCTTCAGCCAGCTGAGTTCTGGTCAAGAAACTGGTCCTGGCCTGAAACCTGATAAAGTACCATGATTTTTTTTTTTTTTTTTACTGGAGAAACTGCTTTCTACCTACTGATCATCCATCCTTGATTAATTTTGGCTGAATGGTTTGAACAATGCCCTTGTTGCCTGCCCATGTATTTTCCTCCTTGGGATGCTGTATTCTATTAAACATCTCCATAACTCTGTGAGCCAGGCTTCCCTGACTGCCCCTCCAACCTCACTACTCATCACAATAATTGTGTCCATGTTGTGTCTTTGGTTAAGCATTTCCACCTGGCCTTTATTTTGGGATATTATCATCCCTATTACTATCAACAATCCATATTCTTACAGCATCTCTTAACATCTGTTCTAGCCTTACAGAGGAGGGCCACTACTGAGCATCTCAGTGATTCTGGTATCCTCCTGTCATCTGGCCCTCTTTCCCACACCTACTCCTTGATTTAGAACTCTTTTAATCCTTTCTTTCAATATTTCTCTTCATGATCTCAAATAAACAACATACAGCTACATCCGGATTAGTTTTAGTCATGGTCTGCTTATTTTCTATTTAATTGAAGTATAGTTGATTTACATTGTCATGTTAATTTCTGCTGTACAACAGTGATTAAGTTATACATATATATATATATACATTCTTTTTAAAAATATTCTTTTCTATTATGGTTTATCATAGGATATTGAATATAGAACTCTGTCCTATACAGTAGGACCTTGTTTTTAGTCATTATCTATTCAACTTTCCACTATGAATCATGACCTCTGTTTCACCATCACCTCCCCACACACAACGCTGTATACTTCCCATTCTCCCATTCTCTCATATAGATTGTAATTTTGGTTGGATTCAGGGTTTGCAGTATGATGTCTATGTAATTTCTAGCTACAGCTAAACCATGTAACATACTATGTTTATTTTTCCTTTTTTTGTATAACCATTTTTTTGTACTCCATGGAGTTAATCATTGTTTATATTTGTTCTGTTTTCTACATGCTTATCACCAATTTCTCCCAAAACTTTTCCTAAAAAGCAAAAATTTCTCTTAGGCCTAAATTCAGCTAAGAATCTATCAGATGGTAATTTTTCTCCTAAAGTCTTCAGACCTGTTCCAGTCTTGGATAATTCTTCCTGATGAATTATTCAGTTTCCTTGCTCCAGTATACATTCTTTATCATACTAGAAATTCCTCTCCTCTTTTACCTAGATTCTAAGTATCCATTTTTGTTTGTTTGTTTATTTTCTGAAGAGCTGCCATATATCCTCTGATAGTATCCTTGGAGAGGGTATATAGTAGACTAAAGACTTCCTAAAGATCCCCTTGTCCTAATCTCTAGAACCTGTTCTTTACATAGCAAATTCACTTCTTTACATAGCAAAAGAGACTGCAGATGTGACTAAGGATTTTGTGATGAGGAGATTATCCACTGGATTATCCAAGTGGGTCCTATGTAATCACGAAGGTCTTTATAAGAGTGAAGATGTAAAGATGAAGTGGAGAGTGATTTGAAGATGCTACACTGCTGGCTTAGAAGATGGTCATGACCCAAGGAGCACAGCTCTCAAAGCTGAGATAACCATATTGTCTCCTAGAGCTTTCAGAAGGAGCCAATACAGTTGACACCTTGGTTTTAGCCTAGTAAAACTGACTTTGCACTTCTGGTCTACCAAACTAAGATAATAATTGGTATTGTTTTAAACCACCAAGTTTGTGGTAATTTGTTACTGAGCCCATAGGAAACTAACACAGTGTATATATATGGAAGATGCTTTTGAGGATCTGCATGTCGGCAGATGTTCTTCTCTCACTCCAAATGATAGTTTAGTTGAGTGTAGAATTCTAAGTAAAAAATAATTTACCTTCAGAATTTTGAAAGCATTTGTCCAAGCATTTTATTTTTGTTTCAGACCTAATAATTATTTTAAATTTCCAGGACTATTGTTGTTCTCACATCTTTCTCCCTCTCCTCATCCCCTGCGTCCTGTTCTTATTCCATAAAAGCAGCTTCTTCACTTATCGCTCTGAATGTGTGAACAACAGAATGTGTGTGTGAATTTTCTTCTTCTTATTCCATTTCTTTCAAGTTACTTTTTTCTTATTTATTTTTATCTCTTATGTTTAAATCCTTTCTCTAAATGGTACTGTCAGCATATAGTACTTTGAAAGTTTATTGAGGCATCACTGACATACATACTTTAAACTGAATATATTTAAAGTATGCAATTTAAAAAAATTTAGTTTATTAATCTGTAGTTGATTTACCTTGTTGTGTTAGCTTCGGTGTACTCCATCAGATTCTTTTCCATTATCAATATCATTATCAAATTTTCCATTTCCAACATCAGGTTATTATAAGATATTGAACATGGTTTCATGTGCTGTACAGTAAATCCTTGTTGTTTATCTATTTTATGTATAGTGATGTATATTAATCCCATACTCTTAATTTACCCATCGCCCACCTTCCTCTTTGGTAACCAGAGGTTTGTTTCCTATGGCTGTAAGTCTGTTCTGTTTTTTAAAGAAGTTGATTTACATTATTTTTTAGATTCCACAAATGAGTGATACCATATTATATTTATCTTTCTCTGACTTACTTAACTTAGTATAATAATCGCTAGGTCCATCCATGTTGCTGCAAATGGCAATATTTTGCTCTATTTTTACAGGAGTATAATATTCTATTGTGCATATATACCACATCTTTATCTATTCCTCTGTTGAATGGACACTTAGTTTGCTGCCATGTCTTGGCTATTATAAACAATTTTGCTATGAACAATGGGGTGCATGTATTTTTTTGAATTAGAGTTTTTGTCTTCTCTGGATATATTCCCAGGAGTGAGATTGTTGGATTGTATGGTAATTCTATCTTTAGTTTTTTCTAAGGAACCTCCAGACTGTTTTCCATAGTGGCTACATCAATTTACATTCCCACCAACAGTATAGAAGGGTTTTCTTTTCTCCACACCCTCTCCAGCATTTATTATCTATAGACTTTTTGATTAAGGCCATTCTGATCAGTGCAAAGTGATACCTCATTTTCATTTTGATTTGCATTTCTCTGTTGGCCATCTGTGTGTCTTTTTTGGAGAAATGTCTATTCAGGTCTTCTGCTCATTTTAATTGTGTTGTTTGGCTTTTCGATATCAAGTTGCATGAGCAGTTAGAGTGTATAATTCGTGACCATGTCAGTTATCCATTTATTGCTCTCAGATCTGAGGGTACACTTCAATATATGCTGTATACTCAGTAATGGAATTTGTTTAAGCATTTCTCCTTTAATGTGATCATTTTTCATAGCCAGGTCTGGAGTGACATTGCTGGAGGAAGGGGCTTCTTGCAGTTTCCAGCATGGGCCAGGTGGGGTGGGTATGACAACGCAGGTGGAGGTGCCAAGAATCTACCTCTAACTTTGGCCTCTAATGTTTTTCACAGCCACCTCAACATAGAAACCAAAGCTAGAATGTGGCCTACATACAGTTACCTGTGGTCACACACTAGGAAGATGTTCCTACTGTCAGTCCCCACATCCCACCTGTGGCTCCAAGGTGTAAACGGCTACACACAGCACTGCGGCTCCCTCTGCAGACTTCACACTGCCCACATGTTCTAAAAGCCTCTTGTCCACACCTGCACCCAGACTCCCACTGCATGCTCATGTCATTAGTTGCTTTTAAGCAGAGCCCTATTGCTTGCTTTAGTCTGACCAATACAATAACCTTTGCTGCTGCCTGGTGGGCTGAACCATCCCTTCTTCAGTGAGGTCTGAAGCTCTTTTAAGTTTCCTTCGAGTACTTCAGTTCAGTTCAGTTCAGTCGCTCAGTCACGTCCGACTCTGCGACTCCATGAACCGCAGCACGCCAGGCCTCCCTGTCCATCACCAACTCCCAGAGTTTACCCAAACTCACATCCATTGAGTCCATGATGCCACCTAACCATCTCATCCTCTGTCGTCCCCTTTTCCTCCTGCCTTCAATCTTTCCCAACATCAGGGTCTTTTCGAATGAGTCAGCTCTTTGCATCAGGTGGCCAAAACACTGGAGTTTCAGCAGCCCTAGGATAACGTATATAGTTTCCTTAAGTCTATGGTTACTCTTTTATTATAGTTAATAATTAATAAATCTTAGAATTAGAATTAAACTTCCTCTGCTTAGTCTATGGTGTGGTTTCTCTCACCTGATTGGATCCAGACTGCTGCAGTGAGTTTTGACATACGTATATACTGTAAAACCATAACCACAATCAAGTCAGTAAACATATCAATCACTCCCCAAAGTGTCCTTATGCCTATTTGTCATCCATCCTTCCATTTCTCTGTCCCCAGGAGAACAATGATCTGTTTTTTGTCATCACAGATTAGTTTGCATTTGCTAGAGTTTTATATAAATTGAATCATGTTGTATATATTATTTTTAAAAAATCTAGCTTCTTTCACTCAGCATAATTATTTTTATATTCATCCAAATTACTATATATATCAATAATTTGTTGCTTTTTACTGATGAATAGTATTATTTCATTGTTGGGACACTGGAGCTAGTCTATCCTTTTACCTGTTGATGGACATTTGGATTGTTTCCAATTATTGGCAATGAAAAAATAAAGCTGCTATGAAGTTTTGTGTGAAAGTCTTAGGGCATATGTTTTCATTTGTCTTGGAAAAATACCTAGAAGTGGAACGGTGGGATCAAGTGGTAGATTAAAGTTAGCTCTTAACTGGAAAACTGTTTTCCAAAGTGATTGTACCATTTTACATTCCCATCAACAACATATGAAAGCTTTAATTGCTCCTCCTCCTTGCCAGCACTTGATATTATGGTTCATCTTTTTACCTTTAGCTACTCTAGTGAGTAGGTAGTAGCATTTCAACATGGTTTTGCTTTGAATTTCCTTGATTAGTAATGATGCTGAACATCTTTATGTTTTTTTTTTTGTCATCTATATATCTTCTTTGGTGGTTTTTTCCATATATTTTGCCCAATTTTAGAATTAGGTTGTTTCTCTTCTCATCATTGAGTTGTGAGTTCAGTTCAGTTCAGTTGCTCAGTCATGTCCGACTCTTGCAACCCCATGCACTGCAGCACGCCAGGCCTCTCTGTTCATCACCAACTCCTGGAGTTTACCCAAACTCATGTCCATTGAGTTGGTGATGCCATCCAACCATCTCATCCTCTGTTGTCCCCTTCTCCTCCCACCTTCAATCTTTCCCAGCAACAGGGACTTTTCAAATGGGTCAGCTCTTTGCATCAGGTGGCCAAAGTATTGGAGTGTCAGCTTCAACATCAGTCCTTCCAGTGAACACTCAGGACTGATCTCCTTTAGGATGGACTAGTTGGATCTCCCTGCAGTCTAAGGGACTTTCAAGAGTCTTCTCCAACACCATAGTTCAAAAGCATCAATTCTTCTGCGCTCAGCTTTCTTTATAGTCCAACTCTCACATCCATACATGACCATTGGAAAACCATAGCCTTGACTAGATGGGCCTTTGTTGGCAAAGTAATATCTCTGCTTTTTAATATGCTGTCTAGGTTGGTCATAGCTTTTCTTCCAAAGAGTAAGCATCTTTTAATTTCATGGCTGCAATCACAGTCTGCAGTGATTTTGGAGCCCCCCAAAATAAAGTCTGACACTGTTTCCACTGTTTCCCCTTCTATTTGCCATGAAGTGATGGGACCAGATGCCATGATCTTAGTTTTCTGAATGTTGAGCTTTAAGCCAACTTTTTCACTCTCCTCTTTCACTTTCATCAAGAGGCTGTTTAGTTCTTCTTCACTTTCTGCCATAAGGATGGTGTCGTTTGCATATCTGAGGTTATTGATGTTTCTCCCAGCAGTCTTGATTCCAGATTGTACTTCATCCAGTCCAGCATTTCTCATGATGTACTCTACATATAAGTTAAATAAGCCGGGTGACAATATACAGCCTTGACGTACTCCATTTCTTATTTGGAACCAGTCTGTTGTTCCATGTCCAGTTCTAACTGTTGCTTCCTGACCTGCATATAGGTTTCTCAAGAGGCAGGTCAGGTGGTCTGGTATTCCCATCTCTTTCAGAATTTTCCACAGTTTATTGTGATCCACACAATCAAAGGCTTTGGCATAGTCAATAAAGCAGACATAGATGTTTTTCTGGAACTCTCTTGCTTTTTCGATGATCCAGCGGATGTTGGCAATTTGATCTCTGGTTCCTCTGCCTTTTCTAAATCCAGCTTGAACATCTGGGAAGTTCACGGTTCCCGTATTGTTGAAGCCTGGCTTGGAGAATTTTTAGCATTACTTTACTAGTGTGTGAGATGAGTGCAATTGTGTGGTAGATTGAACATTCGTTGGCATTGCCTTTCTTTGGGATTGGAATGAAAGCTGACCTTTTCTAGCCCTGTGGCCACTGCTGAGTTTACCACATTTGCTGGCATATTGAGTGGAGCACTTTCACAGCATCATCTTTTAGGGTTTGAAATAGCTCAACTGGAATTCCATCACCTCCACTAGCTTTGTTCACACTGATGCTTCCTAAGGCCCACTTGACTTTACATTCCAGGATGTCTGGCTCTAGGTGAGTGATCACACCATCATGATTATCTGGGTCATGAAGATAAGGTCAGTACAGCTGCGCAAGGCGGTTGCACAGCACTGGAGCAGCTGAGAAGAGATACCCCACGTCCAAGGTCAGAGAAACCCCAGGAAGATGGTAGGAGGAGTGAATTTTGCATTTAGAATCAAACCCCATTCCCACCAGAGGCTCTAAGAGGGCTCAAACAAACCTTGTGTGCACCAGGACCCAGAGACCCCACAGAGACTGAGACAAAACTGTGTCTGAGCGTCTCCTGCGGAGGTACAGGTCAGCAGTGGACTGCTGCAGGGACAGGGGCTCTGGGCGCAGCAGACTTGGGTATGGTTTAAGCCCTCTTGGAGGAGGTTGCCATTAACCCCACCATACAGCTGCCAGAACTTACACAGGACTGGGAAATAGACTCTTGGAGGGCACAAACAGAACCTGGTGCACCAGGGCCCAGCAGAAAGGAGCAGTGACCCCACAGGAGACTGACCCAGACTTGTCTGTGAGTGTCCAGGAATCTCCAGCAGAGGCGTGGGTCAGTGGTGGCCTGCTGCAGGGTTGGGGACACTGAGAGTAGCAGTATATGCATGGGACCTTTTGAAGGAGGTCGCCATTATCTTCATTACCTCCACCATAGTTTGGCCCCAGGTAAATAGCAAGGAGGGAACACAGCTCCACCTATCAACAGAAAATTGGATTAAAGATTTACTGAGTTGTAAGAGTGCTTTGTATATTCTATATGCAAGTCCCTAGTCAGATATATGCTTTGCTAATATTTTATTCTAGATGGTGGTTTATATTTTTATTTTCATAGCAATGTCTTTCAGAAAGCAATAGCTTTTAATTTTGAAGAAATATAACTTATCATTATTTTCTTTTACAGTTCATGGCTTTTGTGTCTTCTTTAATAAATCTTCACCAAACCCAAGACTGCTAAGATTTTCTTCTGTATTTTCTTTCAGAAGTTTTATAGGGTATAACATCTTGGTACTAGTTACAGTCCCTTACTGTTCTTGAATTTCTTGTTAATGAGCTGATGGAGATACTAAAATGAGGAGATGTTAAACACATATGATATCTCAGAGGTATTGCATGGACAAGAAGAGCATAACATTGGGGCATGTGTCTTTTTATCAGCTTTTTATTCCTATACAAATGGACCTGTGAAGCTCCTGGAACAAAATATATGAAATCAAGATTATGCTAGAAATCCAACCTGTGTCATCACCATATTTATGCCCTTCTCTCACCGCATAATGTAGAAGTTTGGAGAAAAAAAAAATAAGTGACTTATTGAATAGGTACCATGCTATACACTGTGTTGAGATTTTATAGTCAAGGTATGTAATATATAATTTTATATTTAAAATAACTTTGTAGGATTGGGTCTATCATTATCTCTATTTTTTCTGATGAGAATATTATACCATTAAGAAGTAAAATGATTTGTTCAGGTCATCTAGCCAGGTCTGTCTAGTGCTAGGGCCCCTGTTCTTAATCACTAATTATGATATCTCATAAATATTGGTTGCTTACCATGTGATAAGCACTGGGCTAAATCTTTTACAAGTGTTAACTAATTTAATCTTTAGAACAAAGTTAGATGGTGACTATTACAGAGATTCAAGCTCTCGCAGCTATTAGGTACAAACCTAGGATTTGAATCCATGTTATCTGGCTCCTGAGTCCTCACGTGTAATCATCACTCTACTTGGTTTCTCCAAGATGAAAAATTAATGGCTGTATTTGTTGGTAAGTCAAGCAAATGCCCCAAGTGAATCTCTCTCTGCAACAACTTTTCAAAATATATGGCAGTTTCTTCTGTGTTCTCCTTTGCACTTGACCCCATTGATTTGTCACTATCCTGCACGCTTTCCACCTTCCCACTGTGACTTAACACAGTTGTGCCTTCCAAACGTCCACAGTAATAATACACAGAGCCATGAGTGTGTGCTCCTGGGAGAGGTAATGGTGGATGGTGGTCTCCCTCAGCAGCAGAACCTCAGCAGGTACCTCATAGCTGCAGCCACGACTCTGAAGACAGTGGCTCCTCCTGGATTATCTGATCCATTTGCATCAATGACTGGAGTGGTTAAGGGAGAGGGCACGGCCATAGTAGGTCTGCAAGATGAGCATTTCTATTGCTTGTATCTTTTTTTACACATCCCACTACTTGGGTATAATGTAGAGAGAGATTTGACTTAGGCTTGATTTCTACCTTTTTGCCTTGATTTTGTGGTTTTGGGCAACTTTCTTTTTTTTTTTTTTTAAGAGTGATAAAAAACATTTGTTAAGCAAATGCTCAGTATCAGGCCCTGTGCTAAACACTTCACATTTTTTATTTAACTGAAATTTCCCATTCTGTGAAGTACATATTTGTATTTTCTTTTAACTAATGAAAGAAATTAAGCAACTTTGGGGCAAATCTCTTCACCTTGTTTTACTTTAGTTTCTTTGTGAAAAATAAAGATAACACTGATCTCCTAGGAATTTTGATGGTCTAAGTAAGCTCAGGGGTTCCCCAGGTGGCATACTGGTCAAGAGTCTGCCTAAAATTGCAGGAGATGCAGGAGACACGGATTCGATCCCTAGGTTGGGAAGATCCCCTGGAGTAGGAAATGGCAACCTACTCTAGTACTCTTGCCTGGAAAATTCCATGGACAGAGGCGCCCGGTGGGCTATAGTCCATGGGATCATAAAAGAGCCAAACACAATTTAGTGACTAAACAACAACAACAAAATAGTATAGCTAAATTTCTAGGGATCTGGGATGACTGAGGGAGTGCTTACCCAGGTCTGGACTGTTTGATGCAGGTTGCAGTTTTGGCTGTGGCCAGCTGTGGGACCTTGGGTAAGGGAGTGTCACGTTCCTGACTCCCAGGTTTCTCCTATATAAAATGTTAAGGGGGGTAATTTCCAGGGCCTTTTCCAGCTGTCACATTCCTCACATCTATGATTCTGTGATTAAGTTCCTGAAAAGCTTAAGTACTGATAAAAGTGCCATTAAGTTCTGTATACTCAGCACTGGCAGCCGTCTGTTACCTGAGATACCTGGGCCGAGCCGTTATGGGGTGGGGTTTGGGGGCAGGGTGAGTGGACAGGAAAGGCTCCTTGTCTGACAACCGAGTGTGATTTGTAGACGATGGAAGATGGTGTAGCAAGCCAGGATTCTCAGTGTCCTGAGATTCCTCTGATTTCTGGGCCATGGTATATTGAGGCTGACCATCAAAGACAGTTTTCTAACAAGAGAACCTTGTGCAGTAAGTTCCTCAGGCAAGTGACAGGAGATAATTGAGATAGGGTTGAATGGGTCTCAGGCAGAGAAACTTGAGGACAGACCTATCTGGGTGATAAACTGGTTGACCCAAGAGGCCTCTCTGTCCATCATTCCTTGACCTCAGGTCAGAGTGATAGGAAGGGGGAAGGCTACCAGGGCAGCTGGAGACACTCTTGCTCTGAAGTCCTGAGAAGAATAAGTGACTGTTTGTCCCACATGGGTTAGTCATTCACCTGCCTGAAGGCAGAGGGCCTCGAGCCTACAGTCTAGGATCTGCTGGGACATAATTTGGGCTACAAAGTCCTTGCCTTCAATGAGGTGACTGCTCATTATAAAATCCTAAAACTAGGTTCTTAGAGGCTAATGCTGCAGCGATTATGACTACTGACCATCACTAAGTGCTTATTGTAAGCCAGGCTTTGGCCAAGAGTTTTCAGGCTCATCATGGCAAAGAGACTGAGTCTTTTTTTTTTTTTTTTTAATACTCTTATTTATTTGGCGATGTTCCTTATGGCATGCAGGATCTTCATTGGTCGATTGTGGGATCTATTAATAATTCCCTGACCAGGGATCAAACCCAGGCCCCTTGCACTGGGAATGCAGAATCTTAGCCACTGGACCACCAGGGAAGTCCCAAGAGACTGAGCCTTGGCTTGGCCATCCATTATCTGTGTGACTCTAGGGAAGTCACTTACTCTTTTTTTGCATTTCAATCTCTAAAACTGTATTATGATGATAATCTATGTAAAAGTGCAAAGAGACAAAAATTTGTGACGACTTTTTAAGTGCCAATGGAAGATGCAGGAGCAAATGCACACAAAGCACTAGGCAAAGAGGTATTTAGTACGTGATTATTTATACTGTGGGTTTCTCTGTGTTCCTCTAGGCCAACACTGTTTTGTGTCCCTTTTTGTTCTTGCATCCTCATAGCCTAAAGCAGGGCCTGGAACACAGCAGGTGCTCAACACTCTATAAGGCCCTCTCCACAAGGTCATGAGCATTTATGCATCACAAAATTCCCAGTGCTTAACTAGGAGAAATGGACAAAAACATACTGTTAGTAGGAGACTTTAATGATCCCCTTGGCCAAGCAGCTGAAAAAAAAAAAAAAAATGCAAAGGCACAGAAGGCCTAAGTAACATAATAAATACCAGGTCAAACTAAGATCTTCACCTACCTCCAATTCTGAAGACAGAAAAACACCTTTGAAGAGACCAAGGTGACATTGACAGAAACTGACTACAGAGAAAACTTCAGTAAGTCTCCAAAAGGAAACGGTACAGATGACTTTGATTTCAATGCAGTGAAACTAGAAATTGAAGACAAAAATGAGAAACCATAAATCACTTTATGGGTCAAAGAGAAACTCAAAAGGGAGATTGCATGGTATCACTAAATGTTCTATTACCCAGGGTTACACAGCTAACAGCGGAAAAACTGAGATCGCTATCTGTGACTCCTAACAAAGTCATTCAGCTACCGGTTTGTGAGCCAGATAAACCTCCCCGAGCCTCAGTTTCCCTTTCTGTCAAGTGGCCCCGAGGTCCCCCCCGCTGCTCAATTCCGGCTGCAGGTTTGAGGTGTCGTGGGGGAGGGGAGGTGGGCTTGCTGGAGGCGCGGAAACAACTCTCGGGACGTCCGGAGGGTGCGGGTGTTGAAAGGCGGCAGCAGAGGGCGCTGGGTCGCCGGCCTGGGTTCGCCTCTGCCATTGGTTGGGGCCCAGGCGCTGGGCTGGAGAGTTGGTGGAAAGTGACAAGTTGAGGGAGGCTGAGTGCAAGAGCCAGCGCGCAGAGCGGGAGGAGCCGCCGCGGCCGCCACGGAGGGAGCCCCGGGACGGCAGCCCCCGGGCGCAGGGCGCGCTGTTCTCAGAGTCCGCGCGGGCGAGACTCGCCCTCCGCGAGTGCGACCCCGACAACCCGCGACTGAACTGATTGTCCGGCCGCCGCGAGGCTGCAGCCAGAGGGCTGGGGAGGGACCGCGCTTACGGGGTCCTGAGCGGCCGGGCGAAGGCGAAGGAGCAGGTTAGACGGACAAAGAACTTCGCAGACGCCCCTGGCATCCTGCGGGCAGAGCGACCGGGACGAGGTGGCTGGGACCCCGGGCAGAACCCGTGGATGTTCTGCGCGCGGCCTGGGAGCCGCCGCCGCCGCCGCCGCGAGAGGAGGAATGCACCGGCCGCGCCGCCGCGGGGCGCGCCCGCCGCTCCTGGCGCTGCTGGCCTCGCTGCTGCTGGCGGCGCGCGGGGCCACTGCCCAAGGTAAGAGGCGCATCGGCCAGTTTGCGGGCCCGTCCGGCCCCGGCCAACCTCCAGCCGATTCGTCCGGCACTGGGTAGACGGGAAGCTCCGCGCGCGCCTCGGGGGGCGGCCGGCGTCCCGTCGGGTGACTCTCCAGCGCGACCTCAGGCGCCGGGGAGACAGGCGAGGATTCACCCGCGAACCTCGATGCGGGCCGGAGGTGCGCCCGGGACTTATTTCCCGGCGCCCAACCTCAGTTGTCAGCGCTGGGACAGCGTGGAGGGGTTGGGGTTCGTGGGGCGATGGGATGCTTTTCGTCTCCCCATCTCTCGTTGGACCCCTAAATGCGCTTCAACTTGTGTTCAAGTCCATCCTGCTCCCAAATCGCAGCGGTCCTGGAGAGCGTGGCCAGAAGGGAGTTTGTATTTTCAGGGGTGCCTGCGAGAGTCTGTGTCGTCCGCAGACCGACTCAAACAAAAGCTCTGTCCTCCTGGGGCTCGGGCGGCCTCGCATCCCCACGGTGCCCGACTCGCCGGGCTTCTGGAGGGTCACGATGGAGGCCACAACGTGTGCGCTGCCGCCGCCGCCACTTTGTGCAAAATGTGCTGTCAGGCCTGCCGCTCCTAAGTGCACGTGTGTGTGTGTGTGTGTGTGTTACGAACAAGAGGGGAAAAGCCAGCTAATGCATACTTGATTTTGATAATCTCCAAAGACAATCGCAACAGTTAGAGAAAGACTTCACGAAAGCTCCGGCGTCTTAGTTCGCTGCGGGAAGCTGGGATCCTTGCTGAGTCTGAGCCGGTACACAATGAGAGGGAAGAGCCGGGTTGCGCCTGTGGAGACAACCGATTCATTCTTTGGAGGTTGGAGGGGGAAAGTTGATTAAAGTCTCCAGGGTCTTGGGCCTCACTTTTAACATGCATCCCTTGAGGGAGTATTGGAGACCCTAAATTCTTCCCTCCCTCCCTCCCAGCCCCAACCTATGCTCTTTTATCATGCATCTTTCATTTTTAAGTTAACGCTGTGCTTTTAGGGAGAAAAAAGGCTCTGGGCTATTTAGCAGTTGAGGGGAAGAGATCTGTTCCCTACATGGACAATGACTGCAGAATTAGTTTGGACTAAAATCTAGCTAATATTTTTTTTCGTAGTAGAAAAACACACTCTGGAAGGAAGTTGTGTGTGAATTTTGATTTCTTAGAGATGTCTTTGGGGAAGTGGGAACCGCATTTTCCGAGGATGATGCTGAAACTGATCCTATAGTGTGGTTGTGCTAATCTGGAGACTCCTCCGGGGTAAATACAACTCCTAATTGTAATTAAGATGTACATCAGCAGGGAGTGCACCTTCCTGATAAAAAATCCTAATGAAATGTAAACAGCTTAGTCACATGGATATTTGCTTCCTTGATGCCAAACATCTGGTTCCATGCCACACACCTGGGTGAAGAGTAAAAAATGTGCCATACTGCCTACAACACTGTAAACAGTCGTGATGTCAGGTTGCAGGGTGAATTGAGGTGGAGATAACCAGGGTGATTCTAGCAAGGCAAGGCTTCTAGCTTGGGGCCTTGATTATTTCAGTTATATCCTCTGTCTACTCCTTTCCTCCTATATAACCTTTCAGCAATTGATGCTTTTAGATCATGGGGAAGAACCAAGGAGAGGACATGTTGGTCCACTGTACCTTTCCTTCTTAGTCTGTCTTTAAATAAACGTCCAGACAATCATTTTGTAATCATTGTAGACAATTGTAATGTAGACACTGTAATCATTGTAACAAAATTAATTTTGTAAGCAGTCACCCAAATTCTATCTTGTTTAACTGTCTACAAGCTTAAACAACTTAAAATTTCTCGCAAATTTATTGTTTCTTTGTCTAAAAAGTATAAAAGTTGCCACTTCTTGGGTTCCATTTCTGTGGAACCTCCATATGTATGAATTAAAATTGTTTCTTTTTCTCCCATTAAAATTTACCTTTTTTTTTTTTTAAAGAGCATTGCCTATCCTGAACTCTTCAATAATGACCTAAAATATGTTATTACTGTCTTATTTATTGTCTAATAAATCCCTTTCCACTTCTGTGAATGCTTGATCTTTCCTCTGGGGACAAATTTTCTAGTGGAACTCAGATTTATTCTTGTCTGATCCAAGATTCTCAAGGTAACTCAGCCAGAGGCTCAGGAAATCAGCCTAAAGGGAGATATGTTACATTTATTTATTTAAAAAAATGCTCAGCATTTCTCCCATCACTTCTCTCTTTTGTTAGCCAGAAGTAGCAAACCTTTACATTTATTGTTTTCTGTCCTGTTCATTGTTTTCTCCCCATCGACCTCTTACCTATCCAGAGCTAAAACTCTCTAAGAAACTGAAGCCTTGATAATTGTACCCAGAGTTCAGGGCATATAGAACCCACTCTGGCCTCTCAGAGTCTTATAGATTCTGTGGTTTGGCTGCTTGGAGTCAGAGGGTGGTGGCCTGCTACTGTTTGCTGTCGTTCTGTAAACTTTCCAAAGCTGTTTTAATAGGTGCCTGTTCTGTCTGCTTCTAGAATCAGAGTCTCTTGAGGGCAGTAAGACTGTTAGCTTGCTAGTGAAAACACCGGGGACCAAGCTATTCAGCCCCATCATTATTGGAGACACCTGAAGATCTCCCTGGGGGAGCCACGTTGAGGCCCAGTTGACAAACGGTGTGGTCCCACTGCCTCTGGCAGTGTGTTGGGAATATTTAATTTCTAATATCGATTCAGTTTCTTTATGGTTGTATTGCTATTCTGATACCTGGGGTTATCTTCCTGATGTTTGGTTAGGAGTCCTTTTACAGACTAAACTTTGGGCTGTATTTTCCTCTCCATCTCCTCCATGGCGAGCCTAGGCCTCAAATTAGACTTGAAAGTTTCTAAATGGTGTGTCACTTGCATCCATTAGTGTCCAAATTGGCTGTGGTTTGGTGGTGACCACATACCCTATTTAAAATATTTCTGAAAATTTTACCCAGCATCCTATGGAGAATGGAGGGCTTTGTAGGCTATATGTGTATATACGTGTGTGCTCAGCCACTCAGTCGTGTCCAACTCATTGCATCCCCATGGACTGTAGCCTGCCAGGCTCCACTGTCCAGGGGTTTTTCTAGGCATGAATACTAGAATGGGTAACCATTACCTTCTCCACGGCATCTTTCCAACCCAGGGATTGAACCCATGTCTCCTGCGTCTCCTGTGTCTCCTGCATTGGCAGGCGGATTCTTTACCACTGAGCTACCTGGAATACCCTTCTGTATATGTATACATATATACACACACATATACATACATATATGTATATCCATATAAATGACATTTATACACATATAGTAAGGGTGGGCCATAGTTTTTTGTTGAATGAATGGAGAATAATCTCCTTGGGCATATGTAAAGCTGTATAATTTCAAAGTGGTATAATTTGCTTTTCCTAGTAAAAACGCAACATGGCATATTTTCAAGGATTTTTCCTTTTCTTTTTTCGTCTTCTAGTATGAAGAGAGTGTGGTAGAACTTAACAGTGGAGCTTAATAGTTATGAGCACAGGTGTTGGAGTTAACAGAACCAGAATGGGTTTAAGTCTTTTCTCTTATACTCACTGGGTCTGGTGATTAGTTTTTCTGAGCCCAACCTGAGTGTATGAGATCTAAGTGAAACCATGAATGGCAAGTACTGGAGAAGAGCACCCATACTAGAGGGTCTTAAATTGGGGTACCTGAAATTAAGGCTATGCAAACCCCCAGAAATAATACGCAAAATTTAATGTGAATTTTTATGGTTGTATGTTTCTAGCTATAATCTGACTCTTAAAGAAAACTCTAATCCCGCAAAGATAGGAGCCATTGATTTGGAGTGCTTGATGCCTGGAGCAATGAGTTGTCTTCCAGGGTAGGTTGCAAGGGATTGCAGGATGATGGGGGGTCCTGGGCCTTAGCCCACATCTGCACAATCCATGGGGCCTCTATCTTGTCTCACTTTCCGCTTTCTCTCCCACCAGGCCAGCTGTTATTGGGCCTGAGAGAAGCTGATGAATGGTGCCAAATCCTTTGACCTCAGCTAGGAATGTATTTCCCTGAACCCAAGCATTCCGAGATGCCTCTGTTTATACAATTTATTTAACAAACACTTGCATAATCCTTACAATAGGCCAGTCACCATTCTAAGCATTTTGTAAGTATTAACTCACTGAATCCTCACAATGGGGCTGTCCATGAGGAAGGTGGTGTAATCAGCTCATTTTGATTTAGCCATAGAGAGGTTAAATTGCTTTCTTAAGGTCACATGGCTAGGAAATGGCCTTGCTGGCCTTACAGACCCTAAGAGTTCATGCTCTTATCTAACTGCTGCCCTGGACAGTCTTTCCTGCTTAAGTCTTAACATTTACACTCCTTTTATGTTATGTAGTTGCCAAAGGGGCCATTCCCCTAGGTATTCTGAGAGTAGCAAAGGAACATTTTTTTTAGCCATACCTAGGAGTTATAAGAAATGACTGTGCTCAGTTGTGTCCCAGTCTTTACAACCCCATGTGCTATAGCCCGCCGGGCTCCTCTGCCCAAGGTATTTTCCAGGCAAGAATACTGGAGGGGGTTGACATTTGTTCCTCCAGGGGATCTTCCTGACCCAGGGATCAAACCCAAGTCTCCTGCGTCTCCTGCATTGCAGGCAGATTCTTGACCTGCTGAGCCATCAGAGAAGCCCATAAGAAATGATTGGAGACGGCCAATTTCAGTTTTCCTTCCTGTGCTGGAGTTCCCCAAGCCAGACCTGCTGTAATTCAGAGATAGACCGGAAGGGCCTCTGATGGTCTGCACCTCTGATCAAGAGGAATTATATCATTGTAACGCACTGCAACTTGGATGCGGTTTGAGGAGTGTGTCTGGCAGTTCCTTCCAACCAGCGATGAGATGTATTTTGATGAAGTGCCTCTGTATTTGCATCGTGGTGTACAACTTGGGGTGTAGGCTGAACAGGGGTGATTTATTAGAATGTTCTCTGGTGGGAGAGCTGGCTTGCCTGCTCCAAGTTCCCGATGTGAATCAGACCCTTGCAAATCCAGCCCCAGCTGGGAAACACTCAAGTCTCCCAGGTCTCTTTCTTGACACAAGAGCCTCAGCCTGGCCTTACCTAATCCCTGAGGTGTGTCGGGAGAGACTGTTCTGTAGACAGACGAAGAGAAAGGAATAGCCTTCTTTGAGTCTGAGAAATTTCTCTGGAGTTTAAGTGGGCGGTGGGGGGAGGATAATGGGGTGGGGAGGGGGAACTCGTCGAAATCCTTAACTAAATGCAGCTGCTTGTTACACGGAGCCTGACTTGCATGCCAGGAATATCTAAAAAGCTAACAAATACAAAATAAAAATAAACAGCAGTAAAAAGGCTCTCTCTTTGTTGCAGTAAGCTTGGTTGGGGTTTTCCGTTTGTTTAGGAATGGTATAATTGTGGCATCCACTTTATTTTGGTAAAGCAGCGAAACGTGGATTGACGTTATGTCATGGGGTGCCACTACCACCTGAACTTTCTCCTTCACACCTCCCCCTCAGAACGCCCAGGCACGGACAGCCACACGGCCCGAGGCTCAAACTGGTGCCCCTGAGTGAATTACGTTGAAAGAGGGCAGATAATTTAATGGGATAATGTTGGCAGGGCCAGCAAATTTCACACCCCATCTCTCACTAATAGAAAGGCAGTAGAAGGCTACAATATCCTCAGATGAAAAGGTTGTATAAAAAGGTTCTGCTTAACAGTAACTGTCTGACCATAAATAAGGTTCTGTAGAGTTTTGATCCAAAAGCTGTTATTAAATACTGATAAGCCAAGCCTCATAATGTTTGGCCTCCTTACATTTCCTTTTTTTTTTTTCCTTCTCTCCGTAGAACCTTAGATTTCTTTTTTAAGAGGGGGAAGGGACCTAAAGATCAACCAGTCCAAACTGTTTATTTTTTCAAGTATTTCTATACAGAAAGGACCTTCTTTTATAGCCATTTAAAAAGGTGGTGTGGAGTAACAGAAACGGAATGGGGTTGGAACCTCAGAGACTAGGGTTTGAATTAGGGCTTTGCTGCTTGCTGGCTGTGCGACCTTGGGCAAAGTTCTTTGACCTTCTGAGTCTCTGTTTCTTTCTCTGCAAAATGGGGTAACAGTAATATCCACCTCGTAGGGTTTTTGTGAGCATTAGAGGAGATAATTGATACAAAGCCTAGTAAACCTGTGTTAGCTGCTATCATTAGCAGGGGCTTGCTGGAGAAATCAGAACAAGTGGTTCCAAAACAACGATCGTTACGCTGTGAGATAAACCAAGACTCAGCAGCAGTTTTTACAGGATGGTAGAACTCTTGAATGTTCTGTTTTACAGGGAGCATGTAGATATTCTAGATGTGAGCAGTCCCACACTAGTGCTGGGGACCCCGGAGGAGGTGCCACAAGGCAGCTTCGCAAAGCCTTAAAACAAAGACTTTTTTCAGAACAGTGAGCTCTTTGGGGAAGAGTAAGCCCTCCCTGGTGCTTGGTGTAATTCCAGAATCCTGCAATGGGGAATGTTACATTTCAGGGCCCTCTACTTGTAATCTGACCGTTTTTAGCTCCAATATCCAAATAATCTTGCTGAGCACAACTTGAAAGAGAAGGATAATGGCCAGAGGAAAGAATCCTGAGGTGCTCTGTTAGCCATTTAGAATTTCTGAGTATGAGGAAAAGAAGTTCACGTTTCCCAAAGAGAAAAGAATAGTGAAATGTGTGGGAAGGGGGAGGGGAGATAAAAGGACTTCTAAAGATTCACACCGGGTTTGTGTGTTTTATTTGTATTTTTCAACAGTAAAGTGCTGGTCATTCAATGCATTTCAACTAACATTTGTTATGTATTTATTATGTGCAAGATACAGTGTTAGTGCTCAGGAATAAAACTTTATCCCTGCTCTCAAAGAGAGAAGAAGGAGGGATATTCTTACTTTTTAAAGAACCTACTATGTGCTAGGCATAGTTCTTTATTGGTATTGGGTTTATATGTTCCAGCATCCCTTTGAGGCTGGACTTCTGACTCCATTTCTCAGACAAGGAAGTCAAGGCTCAAATATTGTGGTAAGTGTCTTAGTTGGGTTTGGCATTTGATCCTAGGTATTTTGACCCTCAAGTGTCTGATGTTTCCATTTTCCTTGAAGTGTAATTGGAGAGGCAGGGTGAATAGATATGTACTTCCGCTTGTCAACTAGCTCCCCCATACATGAATTATAGTAACTCCCCTACATATGAACCTTCAAGTTGCAAACTTTCAAAGAATGTGCCCCTATATGCCAGCTATTGTCCTGTACTACTGTTTTTTTCAAGGTACTGTACTGCAAGATTATAAATGTTTTATTTTTTGTGTTTGTTTTTATGTGCTATTTGTGTGAAAAGTCCTATAAGACAGTTACAGTACAGTACTCTATAGCGAATTGTGTTAGTTGGGTACCTAGGCTAGCTTTATTGGATTTAGGAACAAATTGGACTTATGAATGTGCTCTCAGAGTGGAACTCATTTGTTGTGAGGTACTTACCATAGGAAAGAATTGTGGAAAAAGTGCTCTGGGAACATAGGGGTAGTGGATGTTCATTCTCAGGGAACTGGGAGTCAGAGGGAGAAATCCACGTCCCTTAGGGGCTTATTGTGAGGATGCAATGAGATAATGCGTAGAAGACGCTCAGCATCCTGAATGCTCAACTGTAGTTCTGTAACCAGAGACAGGCCTGGTCAGGATTTATCTGCCTCAAAAGCCTGTGTGCTCATTGCTGTTCTGCTGTGCTCCTTTTCAGCGGGCATGTGGTTGTAGGAAGAGTAAGTGGCCGTGTAGCCCCCAAATAGACGGGAAAACACCAAGACAGTTTCTTTGGTATCTTCCCCACCTGCCTTGATCCAGATTTTCAGATTCAGGTCTGCTTTGGGCAGGGGAGGGGATTTGCACAGGTGTGAGTTTGGAGAGAATCATGAAGCCTAATCATAAACCATAACACTTCTGGAGCTCTGGCCAGGACCTACCATGTTCTCCATTCATTCTCTGACCATACATCTTCCATGCACTTACTCTGAGCCACATATTTTGCTAGTCACTAGAGATATAAATGGGAGTAAGGCTAGCTCCTTCCTTTGGAGAATTTTTCAGATGACAAGTCTTTGGCAGAGACTTGTAGCTAGTCATCAGATCTGTGTCATCTCTTCCTGGGCACATGGCTAGACTACATTTCTCAGGTCCCTTGCAATTGTAAGGCCATGTGACTACATATTAGCCAATGGAAAGAGATTGAAGGCAATGAGTGTCACTTGTACACCTGACACTTAAAAAGCTTCCCAGGCAGGATTGCTATGATCTTGAACGTGGGACCTCCAGAAGTCATGGGTTGAAGATCCCACAAGATGCAAATGGCTTGGAATCCACCCTTAATGACTGCCCAGTGCAAGCTACCCACCAGTCCACACCTTTTTAGGGGAGCAAGAAATGCACTTCTGTTGCATGAAGGCTAAGATGTTAGGGATTATTAGTTACCGTTGTGCTTCCCTGGTAGCTCAACTGGTAATGAATCCACTGGCAATGCAGGAGACCTGGCTTCAATACCTGGATTGGGAAGATTTCCCTGGAGGAGGGCATGGCAACCCACTCCAGAATTCTTGCCTGGAAAATCCCCATGGACAGAAGTACCTGGCAGGCTACAGTCCATGGGGTCGCAAAGAGTCAGACACAACTGAGCAACTAAGCAACTAATTATAGCACAGCTCAATGTTATCTTAAGGAACATTATTTATAGAACTAATATTTTATATCTATCTATCTATTATATTGGGCTTCCCTGGTGGCTCAGACGGTAAAGAATCTGCTTGCAATGTGGGAGACCTGGGTTCAATCCCCTGGAGGAGGAAATGGCTACCCACTGCAGTATTCTTGCCCGGAGAATCCCCATGGGCAGAGGATCCTGGCTCACAAAGAATCGGACATGACTGAGTGGCTAAGCACAGTGTATTTATCATATGGATATAGTTGTAGACCATAGTGTACCGTGAGTCAGAATCAGTATTTTAGATAGGAATATAATAGGGATATATCAGAGTGCATTACATTAATCAGATGAATATTGTTTGGGGAAACTTTAGCTTCAGTTTGGTACATGCTAATTTGGGTTATTATTGAGCTCTCATGATTAAAATTTTGAAAGCCTGGTCTACCGGAGACAGACAGGTCAGCAGCCCTGTACAATAGAGTATGGTGGTTATGGTAATAGTGGTGAAGTCCCAGTGGTATAGAGTCTCAGTTAAGGAAATGCCTAGGAAGCAGAGAAGGCAAAAAGGGTTAATCTTTCCAGTCAATTTGTATTGGCGGCCTGTGCTGAGGTTTCTTCCAGGATCTCTGGGAGGGAATGCTGTGATCTGATGGCAGCGTCTGCCATGAGCTTGGGAGGAGGAGTAAAGGCTCAGACCTGGTTTGCATCTGACCCCTTAGCAGGGAGTCTGGGCTCCTTCCAGTGAATTCGACCCCTTCCCCAGTTATTTATGGCATATATATGATGTCTGTCTGGAGCATCACACTCAGCACTGTGGGGATTCTAGAAGAACTATGACTAGCCCTTGGGGAGGTTACCTTTTGGGAGCAATAAAATAGGCACTTGTGTAATAATTATGCAGCCAGCAAATATAGAGTTGGCAATTACAGATGCAGAGTGCCGAGAAGTCTTTTGGGAGGAAATGGGGTGTGATATGAGCCGGGAAGGATGGAAGGATTGAGATGGAGAGTGGAGGAGAAAAGCTGGACATTCTGCTGCTGCCCTGGTCTCCAGGGACTTGCCCAGGCTGTCTAGGCTTCTTCAATTGGGCCTTCACCTGGGATGAAGCTGATCTTCAGGGATGGGAGAGTAAGGAAGAGGAAAGAGGGCTTTGAGTGGTGCCTTTATGTTTGTTTGCGTAGGAAGCCAGCAGGGGAAGGGAGGGAGAAGCAGGGTTTTGCTGGGAGCCTGATGACTTATTTTTCTCTATAAAAGGGCGTCCCAGAGAGTTAAAAATCCAGTACATTGCTGGGTTGCTGGTCAAAAGTATCCTGTATCTTATTGCCTCTGCTGCAGCAGTTTTGTTTTGTAATGAAGGCTTTTAAACCGTAGCCTACCTCTTGTCTGTGTGATAAACATCATACTAGTAGAGTAATACACATCAAACATCTTGAGTACGAAGAGCTATTTTAAGTTCTTTAAGTATTTTAACTTGTATTGTCTTCAGGGCAACTCTGTGAGATAAGCAGTAATTATTAGCTCCATTTTCCAGATGAGAAAACTGAGGTACAGAAAAGGTAAGTAACTTGATCAAGATCAAAGAGCAAGTTAAGTGGGAGAGCCAGGATTTGAAAATAGTTATCCTGAGTCTGGGGCTTGGTCCTTGATCATTATGCCATTTTGCACCTCATTTAAAAAAAAACTCTGATGATTCAGATTCTCTGTAAGATCCAGCCAAATAGCTGAGTCAAAATAATCATAATCGAATCTTCCATGTGTATAGGGCTTTGCAGCTTACAAAACTATTTCCTATATATTACCATTAATTTTTCAAATAATCTAATAAAACAAGATTTCTTTCTTTAGCTTTCTGTCTTTCTTTCTCCCTTTTAAAATTAGGCCTGTGAGGTTGGCAACTCACCTAAGGTCACTACAGCTGGTGGAGCCTGTCTGAATCCCAGCCTCTTTAACTTTGGTCTTTTAGTGGTTTATGCCCTAAGTAACTGGGGGAATTTCTTAGCAGTCCTAGTGGTTAGGATTCTGAGCTTTTACTGCCAAGGGCTCGAGTTTGATCCCTGGTGGGGGAACTAGAGAGCCGCATGGTGTGACCAAAATTAAGAGACTGGAATTTGTGACCCTATGAGACTGATGTTGGTCTATTGTCACTGCAGTTTCATCAGTAAATGAATTTGCCTGATTCTCTGCAAATCAGCTATTCATTTTGGAAACAATTGTGAGTCATTTGTAGGTGGAGCCTTGAGCTAAGATCCCTGTAATTTAGGAAAGTTCACTTGCAAATAGACTGAGAGAAGTTACTTAAAAAGAAGGAGTTTCCTAAGTGGTTGGCGATTGCAGTGTGCAGTGGAGCCAGTAACAGAAGGGATTTGGCATCAGAAAGTCTTGTTGTGAAACTAGGCTCAACACTTTTCTGCCAGGTCAGCAAATGACTTGACCTCCTTGAGACTCAACTTCCTCACCTGTAATATGGGAAGCATAAGGGTGCCCACCTGCACAGGGTGGGGAGGACCCCTGGAAGTGCACGCACAGTGCCTGGGTGGTGTTTAGTATGTGTTTGTAGCTACTCCCATGAATTAAATGGAGAGAATGAGAGTTCACTGCCTCCTTTGAGATTTCCCCAGGATGTGATAGAGCAAAATTTCTAAACCTCAGAACCTTTCTTTTATAATATAACCATCTCTGGGGTAGACCTTCCTAGCACCTAGAACTTTTAGGTTATAGCTATATTAATATTACTTAAGGACAGGTACTTTCTTAAGCCTTGTGAAGGTTGAACAACCCAAGGTAAGAACAGATCCTGTTGCCTGAAATCCTAAAGTTCCTGGAAAGGCTCCTATCTGTTCTTCCAGGGAAACTGACATCGTTTCCTGATGGGATTAGGCATCCATCAAGACAACTATTTTACTTTTTCTCCACAAGAGAGACTATTATTCCCTCACCTCTTGAATTTCACACCAATGTGGTTATAGTTTGTACAGAATTCTCATACTCCCTGCAGAGGATTGGTTGTTTTTCTTTTCCCACCTGAATGTTCAGTGTGATGGAAGTTAGCTCTTCTCATACAGATTCCTCTGAGACCCATGCCTTAAGAAAGTAGTGCTTAGTTCTGTGGTGGCTCTTTACCACCTCCCTTCAGAGAATTGCTGGGTGTTATATAGGAACTTTTAGTCGCAAAATATTGCCTGTTTGAGATTAGCAGTAGGCTGACTGACAATAAGCAGCAACAATTTTTGATGATGTTCTTAACCTCCTGGTGAGTTGCCCCCTCTTTCTCTTTGCTGCTCACAGCATGCTCTGACCACTCACATCCGGTGTTCCTGAGCCAAGGAATGGAGTGCTTTGTCTGTGGCCAGGTAGTCTTCAGAGTGTCAAAACCTGCGATGGGGGCTTCCAAAGGGCCACTGATAAAGGGCATCTCTCCCCACTACTGAGCAAGGGAAGAGCTGAGTGGAGCTGAGCGTGCCCACATTGTTCTCCCCAGCTGTCAGCAAGGTACCATATCCGACTGTGCCCTGCAAGTAGTCGAGGAGCAGAGCGAGTCCAGCACTTCCAACACTGCTTGGTTTCCCTTCCCAAGATGAAAGTAAGGCGTTGCTCCCTTACACTGGCTGCAACTCGATTTTTTCTTTAAGGAGTACTTGTCAGATTTCATCTTTGTGTTGGGATTAAAACTGTGTGTGTGTGTGTGTGTGTGTGTGTGTGTGTGTGTGCAGTTATGAGATGGTCAAAATGTTTTATCAATAACCCTCCCAGCTGTCAGCCTCAGTACTCAAGTTTAGAAAGTTTCTTAACCAGTCCGGGATGTTAGTGAAAGTAGATTCCCCCAGACTCACAGGATCAAATCAACAGGCCAGTGGGCTGCCTGCTAAATGTTGAAGTAGAGGAGAGGAAAGAAGGGACCTGGGAGCCACAGCTCCTTACCCGCCAAGTGACACGTCCTGTGTAAACTCCCAGGAAGTCACAGGCGATTCCATTTGGATAAATATTTGTTTAGCAGCTAAAGCGGATACAGGAGAAGTATATGACAGGATTCTCTTCAGTAGGAAGTTTACTGTTTTTGTTAGGCAAGACTGATATCCCCACATGGTTGAGACTCATTGAGTCAAACCTCACTGTCCTGATCTTTGTGTAGAGTGGTTTCTCTGTCATGCAGCCGCTGGAATCTGTGTAGTTAACACCACCCCTCCCCACATCCGGCTCAAGTTCTTCCCTTTCTCCTTCTCTCCTCCCTGAAATCTTGTTCTTCAACCCCCAGTGCTCCCACATTCAGGAATTCACTCTTCTGTCTTTCTTCCCCCGGTGCTCTCACATTCAGCCAGCGTTCCCACACAGCTCTCCTAAGTCATACTCATTTATTCCGATTTAGCCCAAACCTTCATGTTAGTGGTGTAATAATAGTCACTATCATTTATTGCGCACCTACTAGGGGGTGACACAGCTGGCAAGGCATTTTGTGTTTTGTAGTGGAATCCTATTGTTTTGTCTTTACAAAAAGTGTTGCCCTGAATTAAACTTCCTCCTTCTGCTCCCTTTATCTACTGGGAAAAGAAACTGCTTTTGTCCACTCTCCAGCCTTGTTATGGAGAGACTGCCAGTCATAACCCTGCCCCCAGTCTCACTATGATGGGCTAATTATAGGCCATTCTGGGATACAGGGGCAGCCACTTTAGGGTAGGGAAGCTGAGAGATGCCCTTGGCCATGTCTCTGCTCCAGAAAGAAGCTGGTGTGTAGGAGAGAATGACTTTGATCTCTGGAGTAGGTACTACTGAGAGGTGTGGCAAGGATCCAGTCTCTTCTCCATCTCTCCCCAGTTTTTGTTCAGAGCCCATAGACTCCACTCTGGGGGAGGTTATTGTGTCCTGACCATGCACATATCATACCTCACTAATTCTCACAACAAAATGAAGTGGTATTGTTTTCTTAACCTAAAAGAAAAGCAGTTTGAACACTTTTTTCCTCATGAGACATTATGTCCACTAAAAACAAAATCAGAAATGCAATGTGAAGACAAAATTCCCCATACTCCTATCCCTCAGATATAGCTTCTGATAGTGTTTTCCATACATGTATATTCATAAAAGGAGATCAGTCTTTTTATTCCCAAAAGAAAACTGAGTCTCAGAGATGTTAGATAACGTCCCCATTGTCATATAACGAGCTACTTTCCTTTCTACCTGCTTCTCTGTGAGCAGGGAGTCAGTCTTTGTTAGTTAACAACCATCTAGTTGAGCATGTTTTCCTTGATAGAAAATCACCAAATATGTGTTGAGTGAATGCAAAATTCAATGTAATTAAGTGCCTTGAAGAAGTGAACTTGTAAGTTTTGCAGATCAAGGAGGAATCAAGTGTGAATTGTTTGGAATTACTGGCAGGGGTTTCTAAAGGAGGTGGCATCTGAGATGGAGAGCCAATATTAATTTGTTTTTCTCCAGGATGTTGTGTCTTGAGTGATCCAAGCCAGCGGGGATGCCCACACACTTTCCTCTGCTGGGGTTGGGCACCGCCCAAGACATACTGATAACCTCTGAGCATTTCTGAAAATGCACAAGGCCAAAGTGAAAGTGTGTCCATGGCAAAGGGGGCCAGAGGAAGAGAAATATGGTATTCAGAAGGAAATTCAGAGCTCTTGGGGCAATAGGAAAGTAAGACCTAAAGACTGACCTAAAGCAATGAAGTGGGGGAAGGGGAAGAGTGGAGGCATCACCGAAACTGTGATCAGGGAGGCTCTGATGGGACTTTCAGGCAGGCCTTCCCAGTCTGGGTGCTGCCCTATCTCAGGTCTCACCTTTGTACACAGTGACTTTTCCATGGCTCTTCCCTCCCATGGGGACATCCTTCCCCAGCCTGTCGGCTCCCAGTCCTTTGTTTTGACTTAAATGTCACTTCCCTGACTGGCCAGACTAGGTTGGGTTCCCACCTACTGGCTTTCATAGCACCCTGTATTTAAAAATACTCACGATGATGATTTGTAATTAAATATTTATTTGTGCAGACTTCCCGGGTGGTGCTAGTAGTAAAGAACTCACCTGCCAGTGCAGGTTAGATGTAAGAGACACGGGTTTGATCCCTGGGTGGGGAAGATCCCCTGGAGGAGGATATGGCAACCCACTCCAGTATTCTGGCCTGGAGAATCCCAGGGACAGAGGAGGCTGGCAGGTTGCAGTCCATAGGGTCACACAAAGTTGGACACGACTGAAGCGACTTGGCATGCACACACATTTGTTTGTGCAGTTATTATTTTGTGGCATCTCCTGTTTCACTGGGTTGGATGCACCTTAGAATTAGGCTTGAGTCTGGATCACAGGCAGCACAATGCCTGTTGGCCAACGGAACGACTCTCCTTCCTTTTACTAGGCTTTGTCCTTCCTTCCTAGAGACTAGGATCATTCCAGTTGGCTTTGCTGTTACTGTCTGGCAATTTGAAAACGCATCTTTGAACAACTGAAAATCTCAAGGCTATCTTTTCCAAAAGATGAGGGATCTCACCCCCGTAAAAAGCCAATCTGGACTCAATTAAATGTGCTGTGGGCTCCATTTGCAGGGGAGCAGTGAGCGGCTGAGAGCAGAGCTGTTTTCCCAAGATGGAAAATCTGTGATAACTCTGAGTGCTGCTGCTATAAATTAGGGTCACTCTGCCCTTAATTGGCAGCAAATTAAAATTCTCCCTTAAGGTCCTCCTCTTTCTCTTCTTTCATGTCTATTCTGTTTGAGAGAAGATGTGGAAAATACTGGTACCCTGCCGCAGGGGAGAGGGCACCATGCCTGAGGCCCCAGACAGGTCAGGGCCGTGAGGGCCACCAGTGATTCTGAGCATCCTCCTTCTCCCTCCCCGGTCCCTTTTCTTGTCCTTCTGCTCTCCCCTCTACTTTCTTTCTTCAGGAAATTTGAAAGTTCTTCCTAGGGAAATATCTCCAGGGAGCTCTTGCTCTCTCTTAGCAAGCAGAGGGAGAAAAAATTCTCTGAATTTTGAACTCACAAGCAATTTGTATGCAAATATGGCCGGAAAGGCCCGTGTGTCTTTGCATTTTCCCGTAGCACCTTTTAAAAAAATCCCTACAACCATCTGCTTCAGGCTAGGAGCAGGAGAGAGAAAAGAGAGCTTAACAAATTTAGTTGAGTTCTTAGGGCTTGAGGCAGTGGTGAAGAAGAAAGGCCGGGGCTGTTTTATGTCTTGCTGTGTTGGGGCACTCTGGGGGATAGGTGGTCCACAGGCACTCGGAGGCACTTCTGCTGGGAGCTGGCCTTGTGGGAGCACGAGAAAGGTGATGCTGTGCCGAGAGGTACAAGCACAGGTCCTGCAAGTGTGGAGGATAGAGCCGTGAAGCAAAGCACCCGGTGGGTTGTTAGAGAATCAGGAAAGGTGTCTCGGTGGGGGGGTGCTCCCCTGGAAAACGTGTGCCTGGGAGGCCTTAAAACAATAACCCATGAGACATTTTTTTATACTATTGATAATAATGGGTGGGTTTATTTTGACAAATGTGTTCAGAAAAATCTACCTTCCGTGATATTTGGTGCTTGACTGAGGGATAAACACCATTTCCGAGGCCCCTCTCTCTAAACCAGCGCTTCCCTGGGAACCTCAGCTGCTCTCTCAGGGCCAAAACAACTCAGAGGGAGGCTGTGACCCCCGACATCTGAGTGCCTGGTGGCGATAAGGTTCTGGAGCCAGCTCAGGACTCTGCCTCTCCAGGGGGCTGCTCTGCTCTGAGATCTGGGGTCTCAGTTTCTTCATCTCTGCAGTGGGGATTATAACTCCTTCCCTGAAGATTATGGAAGATTAAAGGAGATGAAGGATGTAAAAATATTTTGTAAACTTTACAGTCTTATCTGAGATTGAAGAGTCAGATAGCAAGCAAGAGTTGATCTCTGTTTCTTGGCAATGGATCCAGGAGGCTTCCTTTATTCACTCCACAAATATTTATGTGACTCGCATTGTTTTAGATGCCAGAGGTGAAGCAGAGAGTAAAACAAAGACCCTACTCAGGGAGGAGTTCTGAAAATAAAGAAATGAATGAGAGTGAGTGCTCAGAAAAATGCCGAGAGTGATGGGGTGGAGTGGGCTCTGTTGTATAGGGTGGTAGGGAGGGCTCTGTGATAAAGTGTCTCTTGAGCAGAGTCCTGCAGGAGGTGAAGGACTGAGCACTGTGACTCTGTATGTGGGGAAGGGGATGTCCTCCAGGAGGGAGCCAAGTATAAAGGGGAGTATAAAAGCCTTGAAATGAAAGTATGCTCTCAATTTACAATCTAACAGCAACTGCATTTATTACTACTAGTAACGTTTGTGTGCCAGGCAATAGTCAAGTATCACTTAATCCTCACAAGGACTGCATTAGGAATGCCCTATTGTTATACCCATTCCATGAGATGGGAAAACTAAAGCATCATTTATAAGTCAAGCATTCAGATAACTAGGGGAGAAGAAATAGCTCTCTTTTTTATGAGAGTGTATGAAGCAGCCCTGTACAGAGGGAAGACTGCATGGTCTGGAGAGAAAAAGTCTGGATTTGAGCCTGGCCTGCCACTCATCTGCTGTGCAATCTTGGGCAAGTTCCTTAACATCTCTGCGCCTCAATTTCTTGATCTGCATGATGGGCTGATTAAATCTCGGGATTTTTATATATATATTGAGAAATCCAGGTGAAAGGATGTTGTGAATTGCAAAGCACCATGAAAATGTTCCCTTATTATTATTATTAGAACACCAGTTCTCCTTCCTTGTTTCTTGAAAAGAGAGTGAATGAGAGAGAAATGTAAGTTTGCAACTTCCATAATTTCCCCTGTTCTTTTCCTGAAATATTTTCTGCTGACGTCTTTGATGGTGAATCAATTACAGTACCCAGTAAAATTCATAGGCATTTTTCTCAAAGATTAGGAATTCCCTGGTTCAGTTCAGTTCGGTTCAGTTACTCAGTCATGTCCGACTCTTTGCAACCCCATGAATTGCAGCATGCCAGGCCTCCCTGTCCATCACCAACTCCCGGAGTTCACCCAAACTCATGTCCATTGAGTCGGTGACGCAATCCAACACAACCCTCTCTACCCCTGCGTCCGCTTCTCCTCCTGCCCTCAATCTTTGCCAGCATCAGGGTTTTTTCAAATGAGTCAGTTCTTTGCATCAGGTGGCCAAAGTATTGGAGTTTCAGTTTCAACATCAGTCCTTCCAGTGAACACCCTGGTAGCTCAGCTGGTGAGGAATCCACCTGCAATGCAGGAGACCTGAGTTTGATCCCTGGATTGGAACATCCTCTGGAGAACAGCTACCTACTTCAGTATTCTGGCCTGGAGAATTCCATGAAATGTATAGTACACGGGGTTACGAAGAATTAGACAGGACTGAGCAACTTTCACTTTTTTCTGAAACATTAAGAAGGTATGTAGTGAAGTTGGTGGCATGGCTTCTCACCTTTATTGTAAAGAAATTGTCTGAGGTCTTAGAACGCCTGGTCCACTCTCTTCCATAATACTAGGCTTCCTGTCATCCCCAAGCCTAGAATTTTCTGAAAGTTTTCTCTAATTTTGCATTGTGTAGATAGTAGGTGCTCAATAAGTTTTAAATAAGTGACCTTAAATTACTGTGGGCCTTAGGAAGAATCACTACATGAGCCCTAGGAAGGATAACTATGAACAAAGCTAGTGGAAGTGATGGAATTCCAGTTGAGCTATTTCAAATCCTAAAGATGATGCTGTTAAAGTGCTGTACTCCATATGCCAGCAAATTTGGAAAACTCAGCCATTGGCCACAGGACTGGAAAAGGTCAGTTTTCATTCCAATCCCAAAGAAAGGCAATGCCAAAGAATGTTCAAACTACTGCACAATTGCACTCATCTCACACATTAGCAAAGTAATGCTCAAAATTCTCCAAGCCTGCCTTCAACAGTATGTGAACCATGAACTTCCAGATGTTCAAGCTGGATTTAAAAAAGGCAGAGGAACCAGAGATCAAATTGCCAATGTCTGTTGGATCATAGAAAAAGCAAGAGAGCTCCAGAAAAACATCTACTTCTGCTTTATTGATTATGCCAAAGCCTTTGACTATGTGGATCACAAGAAACTGTGGAAAATTCTTAAGGGGATGGGAATACCAGACGACCTAACCTGACTCCTGAGAAATCTGTATTCAGGTCAAGAAGCAACAGTTAGAACTGGACATGGAACAACAGATTGGTTCCAAAGAGGGAAAGGCTATATGTTGTCACCCTGCTTATATAACTTATATGTAGAGTAAATCATGCAAAATGCTGGAATGGATGAAGCACAAGCTGGAATCAAGATTGCTGGGAGAAATAGCAATAACCTCAGGTATGCAGATGATTACCACCCTTATGGCAGGAAGTGAAGAGGAACTAAAGAGCCTCTTGATGAAAGTGAAAGGGGAGAGTGAAAAGCTGACTTAAAACTCAACATTCAGAAAATGAAGGTCATGGCATCTAGTCCCATCACTTCACCGCAAATAGATAGTGAAACAATGGAAACAGTGACAGACTTTATTTTCTTGGGCTCCAAAATGACTGCAGATGGTGACTGCAGCCATGAAATTAAGAGACATTTTGCTCCTTGGAAGAAAAGCTATGACCAACCTAGATAGCATATTAAAAAGCAGAGACATTACTTTGCTGATTAAGGTCCATCCATAGTCAAAGCTATGGATTTTCCATAATCATCTGTGGATGTGAGAGTTGGACTATAAAGAAAGCTGAGCACCGAAGAATTGGTGCTTTTGAACTGTGGTGTTGGAGAAGACTCTGGAGAGTCCCTTGGACTGCAAGGAGATCAAACCAGTCCATCCTAAAGGGAGTCAGTCCTGAATCTTCATTGGAAGGACTGATGCTTAGGCTGAAACTCCAGTACTCTGGCCACCTGATGGAAGAGCTGATTCATTGGAAAAGACCCTGATGCTGGGAAAGATTGAAGGCAGGAGGAGAAGGGGACGACAGTGGGTGAAGTGGTTGGATGGCATCACCAACTCAATGGACATGAGTTTGAGTCAACTCCCGGAGTTGGTGATGGACAGGGAGACCTGCTGTGCTGCAATTCATGGGGTCACAAAGAGTTGGATGCAACTGAACTGAACTGAAATAACTGTACCTTTAAAAATTACTTTGTACCTTTGTTAGATAGTCCTGTGGAATGAATGAGTGAGTCCCAGTGGATTTGGAGAAATGAATATTATTATTTGGGGCTATAGAACAGGGCTTCCTCAGTGGCTCAGCGGTAAAGAATCTGCCTCTAATTTAGGAGATGCAGGATAGACACACCCTATCACACTAGGGTGTGATAGCTGCGTCTGGAAGACCCCTGGAGAAGGAAATGGCAACCCACTCTGGTATTTTTGCCTGGGAAATCCCGTGGACAGAGGAACCTGGCGGCCTAAGGTCCATGGGGTCGCAGAAGAGTTGGACATGACTGAGTGACTAAACAACAGTAGAATGGGTAACTGAGTAAAGGGACCTATCCCAAACTGAATAATTCCCGTGAGCTGTTTTATTTCTGGAGAGGATTGCTTTTCTTCCACTCCGGTGGTGGTGGGACAGTAAGTTCGTTTGTCTGTCAACTGATGGAATACCTATGCTGCTGCAGGCACAGTGCAGGATTCTGGGGAGACAGTAGTGTTTGTTCTCGGGAATGCTCTTAGGACATGCTCAGGACGTGATCTCTAATCTGAGTGCTGGCTCTGCACCACCTGGCACCTCCAGAAAATGCAGAGGTTGTGGCTGCTTCATCGTCACCTGCTGACAACTGGCAGGCATGTGCCCATCTATCTGGCACAACACCCAGTGCCTGTGATCAGACCCGAGCCATTGGGTCTGCGTTTTGTTTCCCCCAGCGTGGTGGTGGCTTCCTGCGATAAGCTCCATCTTGGCTGGGATGTGTCCTTCCCTGCGGTTGGGATAACAGCCTCCTGGCGATGGTGTTTAATCTTAGGAGAGGTGGGGCCCCCAGGGAAAGAATGCTGTCTCTCACTGTGTGCGTCTAGGATTAGGCGGAGCTGCCTGCTGCTAACACAATTAGGTGAGGGCGAAGGCTGATCCCTGGGACAGGATTCTTGGCGGTGAGCTTCCTGTGTGCCCCCAAGAAGGCTCTTTGTCACAGCTTCTTACAGTTGAAGGGGGCTCCTGACAAAGTGAAATGAGACAGAGTCGAAATACTGACCTAGGAGTCGGGTAAACCAGTTTAGCGGACTGACCTTGGACAAACCTCAAAGCCCCAGTTTCCCCATCTGTAAACTTGGGGTGCTAATGATATCTACCTCATTACCTTTGGTGAGGATGGACTAGGATAAAGCTCCCAGACCCCTGTCAAATACTGAACACACAATAACTCTGAGGTCAAGTTGCCAATGTTACAGGTGAGGAGCCTGAGGCCCCCACTGACATTGGTCAGAATGAACTCCCTAGAATTCCTCAGTGCAGGAGTCTGGGGTGGAACTTGGCTGTCCCTGCCTCCAGCACTGGGCCACGAATAAACCAGTCTCCTTCTCTGCTGGATGGGGTGGTGGCCTGTGAGTCTTGTTACCTGGCCTGGAGGCAGAGGATGAGGAAGGACTAGGGTAGGTCTGCAACAGATGTCAGAGTCTAGAGGTGCTGTGTCCATCTGGACCACTAACTTGGCCCCACATCACCTGAAGGTCAAACTGAATTTCCTTATCTGTAAAATAAGGTGGCTCAGACAGTAAAGAATCTGCCTGCAGTGGGGGAGCCTGGGGTTTGACCCCTGGGTTGGGAAGATCCCCTGGAGAAGGGAATGGCAACCCACTCCAGTGTTCTTGCCTGGAGAATTCCATGGACAGAGGAGCCTGGCAGGCTATAGCCCATGTGGTCTCAGAGTTGGCCACAACTGAGTGATTAACACTTGACTGGCCCTTCCAGCTCTAAAATTTTTTTAAGAAGGCTGGTGGAGGAAGCAGAGAACCAGAAGGAAGAAGGGGAGGAAACATACCAATATTATCTGATAAAAGACTAGAATTTTCTAAATCCTGACTACATATCAGTTGCAGATGTGACTGGTGATGGAAGTAAAGTCCGATGCTGTAAAGAGGACTAGGAACCTAGGACATAGGAACCTAGAATGTTAGGTCCATGAATCAAGGCAAATTAGAAGTGGTCAAACAGGAGATGGCAAGAGTGAGCATCGACATTTTAGGAATCAGCAAACTAAAATGGACTGGAATGGTTGAATTTCACTCAGATGACCATTATATCCACTACTGTGGGCAAGCATCCCTTAGAAGAAATGGAATAGCCATCATAGTCAACAAGAGAGTCTGAAATGCAGTATATGAATGCAGTCTCAAAAATGACGGAATAATCTCTGTTCGTTTCCAAGGCAAACCATTCAATATCATGGTAATCCAAGTCTATGCCCCAACCAGTAATGCTACAGAAGCTGAAGTTGAATGGCTCTATGAAGACCTACAAGACCTTCTAGAACTAACACCCAAAAAGGATGTCCTTTTCATTATAGGGGACTGGAATGCAAAAGTAGGAAGTCAAGAGATACCTGGAGTAACAGGCAAATTTGGCCTTGGTGTACAAAACAAAGCAGGGCAAAGGCTAACAGAGTTTTGCCAAGAGAATGCACTGGTCATAGCAAACACCCTCTTCCAACAATGCAAGAGAAGACTCTACACATGGACATCACCAGATGGTCAATATCAAAATCATATTGATTATATTGTTTGCACCCAAAGATGGAGAAGCTCTATACAATCAGCAAAAACAAGACTGGGAGCTGACTGTGGCTCAGATCATGAATTCCTTATTGCCAAATTCAGACTGAAATTGAAGAAAGTAGGGAAAACCACTGGACCATTCAGGTATGACCTAAAAGTGGAAGTGACAAATAGATTCAAGGGATTAGATCTGATAGAGTGCTTGAAGAACTATGGACGGAGGTTCATGACATTGTACAGGAGGCAGTGATCAAGACCATCCCCAAGAAAAAGAAATGCAAAAAGGCAAAATGGTTGTCTGAGGAGGCTTCACAAATAGCTGAGAAAAGAGAAGTGAAAGGCAAAGGAGAAAAGGAAAGCTATATCCATCTGAACGCAGAGTTTCAGAGAACAACAAAGAGAAATAAGAAAGCCTTTCTCAGTGATCAGTGCCAGGAAATAGATGAAAAAAATAGAATGGGAAAGACTAGAGATCTCTTCAAGAAAATTAGAGATACCAAGGGAACATTTCATGCAAAGATGGGCACAATAAAGGACAGAAATGGTATGGACCTAACAGAAACAAAAGATATTAAGAACAGGTGGCAAGAAAACACGGAAGAACTATACAAAAAAGATCTTCACGACCCAGAGAATCAGGATGGTGTGATCATTCACCTAGGGTCAGATATTCTGAAATGCGAAGTCAAGTGGGCCTTAGGAAGCATCACTACAAACAAAGCTAGTGGTTGTGATTGAATTCCAGTTGAGCTATTTCAAGTCCTAAAAGATGATGCTGTGAAAGTGCTGCACTCAATATGCCAGCAAATGTGGGAAACTCAGCAGTGGCCACAGGACTGGAAAAGGTCAGTTTTCATTCCAGTCCCAAAGAAAGGCGATGCCAAAGAATGCTCAAACTACTGCACAATTGTGCTCTTCTTACACATTAGCAAAGTAATGCTTAAAATTCTCCAAGCTTGGCTTTAACAGTACATGAACTGTGAACTTCCAGATGTTTAAGCTGGATTTAGAAAAGGCAGAGGAACCAGAGATCAAATTGCCAACAGCTGTTGGAACTTCGAAAAAGCACGAGAGTTCCAGAAAAACGTCTACTTTACTTTACTGACTATGCCAAAGCCTTTGACTGTGTGGATCACAACAAACTGTGGAAAATTCTGAAAGAGATGGGAATACCAGACCACTTGACCTGCCTCCTGAGAAACCTGTATGCAGGTCAGGAAGCAACAGCTAGAACTGGACATGGAACAACAGACTGGTTCCAAATTGGGAAAGGAGTTTGTCAAGGCTGCATATTGTCACCGTGCTTATTTAACTTAAATGCAGACTACATCATTTGAAATGCCAAGCTGGATAAGCACAAGCTGGAATCAAGATTGCTGGGAGAAATAGCAATAACCTCAGATATGCAGATGACACCACCCTTATGGCAGAAAGCAAAGAAGAACTAAAGAGCCTCTTGATGAAAGTGAAAGAGGAGAGTCAAAAAGCTGGCTTAAAACTCAAAATTTAGGAAATAAAGATCATGGCATCCGGTCCCATTGCTTCATGGCATATAATGTAATGTAATAATGTAAACAGTGACAGACTTTATTTTCTTTGGCTCCAAAATCACTGCAGATGGTGACTACAGCCATGAAATTAAAAGACGCTTGCTGCTTGGAAGAAAAGCTATGACCAGCCTAGATAGCATATTAAAAAGCAGAGACATTACTTTGCCAACAAAGGTTTATCAGCCAAAGCTATGGTTTTTCCAGTGGTCATGTATGGATGTGAGAGTTGGAGCATAAAGAAAGCTGAGTGCCAAAGAATTGATGCTTTTGAACTGTGGTGTTGGAGAAGACTCTGGAGAGTCCCTTGGACTGCAAGGAGATCAAACCAGTCAATCCTAAAGGAAATCAGCCCTGAATATTCATTGGAAGGAGTGATGCTGAAGCTGAAACTGCAATACTTTGGCCACCTGATGCAAAGAGCTGACTCTTTGGAAAAGACCCTGATGCTTGGAAAGATTGAAGGCAGGAGGAGAAGAGGACAATGGAGGATGAGGTAGTTGGATGGTATCACCAACTCAATAGACTTGAGTTTGTGTCAACTGCGGGAGTTGGTGATGGACAGGGAGGCCTGGTTTGCTGCAGTCCATGGGGTTGCAAAGAGTTGGATATGACTGAACTGAACTGACCACACATCAGGGATTGTGCTGGCCACCAGGGATACATCGAACCAAAACATCATCTGTTTTCTAGGGGCTCCTGGACAGTGGGGTCAGGTGGGCAGCAGAGATGCAGAGAGACATGCAAATAAATGAGAATCTGTGTTGATCTGTGCCTTAAGAGAAATACGAATGTTGAGTGGTGGGCCGCAGACGAGGCTGTCATTTGCTGTCATGTGGCTGCCTGTTCGCCTGCAGAACCATCAGCATACAGGGAATGACTGAATGTGGTGCAGTGAAGGGGAGCCAGAGCCCTGCATGTGGGGATGGGGAGCTTGTGGTTGAAAGGGCAGGTTCAGGAAGGTTGAGTGGGAGGGGCAGCATGGTTTACATTCTTCTAGTTAGAAACCATCAGAAACTCCACTGAGAGGGGCTCTCAGCTCTAGAACTTACTGGTGTCTCCTCTTGCAAAGGGGAACATGAGTTATACCTTTCAGTGTTACCTTTCTATCCTCTTGGTTTCCAAAGTGTGGCAAGACCCAAACCCAAAGTATTTGCACTAAAGTTGTTAATTTTAACCAAGTGGTAGAATATAATCAAAATGTGAGATAGCTGAAATGCTGCCAATTTTTCTTCTCTTTTAGGTTGTTTTCTGTCCTTTTAGACAAAGTTCTGTTGAAAACCTGGCGAACATGTGACTGTAGGTGGGGGACGTGACACTTTCGTGGACCTACTATGTACCTGGGCCTCTGCTAATTAATTTCATGGAGCAAGCTTCCTTGAGCTCTTAAGATTGTTAAAATACAGTTGCAAACCCCAGAAGACTTGGGAGTGATTTCTGAGTGGTGGGAGGGCGAGGGAGGCTTTGAAGCCATCCTATTTGAACACTTAGGCGGCTAAGTGCAACTCTTCAAACACTTCACGTGTCTTCAATGGTCCAGTGTAAAGGATATTCAGGAACATAAATCCCTGCTGGTAATGGGATAAAAACCCCTTTATTTCCTCCCTAAATATTGATTTAGAATAATAGCTTGTTTTGAACTTTCTCCCAGCAAATTAATTTTTAATTTAGAAAAGTACCTCTAGGGAAAACTTAGCATATAGGTAAAATTTTGGAGATGTGTCTCCTTATAGAAATCAAAAAAGGGGGAAAAAGGTAAAGACATTACTCTAATTAGAATGTGCCCTCCCCCCACACCTCCCCTGAGATTAATCCACTGACACATGATTTTGAGTATCTTTGTAAGACTTTGTGCTAGAAACTGAGGGAGAGACTACAATTTAGCTTCTGTCCTCTAGGGTGTATGTGTGTGTGTGTATGTATTTATTTTTTATATGTGTGTGTGTTGTGTTTCATGGGAAAAGAAGATGAGATTTTTTTTTTTTTTTTTTTCAGAAACTTTGTTTTGAGGAGAGAGAAAGGATGATATTGGGCATAGCCGAAGAGCTCTGGCCTAAAAGTCAACAACCTTGCACTCTTCTCCTAACCCTGCCTTTAACAAGCTGTGTGACAGCAGATAAGACCTTTGCCTTTTCTGACTCTCAAGTTCTTTTCTGCAGAGCAGTGGGACTGGAGACCAGCAGCATCTCCATCACCTGGGAGCTGGTTTAGAAGGAAGGGAGAGCCTAAGGCTCCTCTCCAAGTCTGTTTGATCAGAATCTGCATTCTAACAAGAACTTCAGGTGACCTGTGTGAAAATTAAAGTTTACAGCATTGCTTTAAAGAATGATCCCTACTCTAATATTCTAGTATTTTGTGTTTTTTCCTAATATGTAGTAAAACCCACTTATGAAGAATTTATTCAGGACTGAGCCAGGCACTCTTGCCCTGCAAAAGTGTACTCTGTTAGAAAAAGATTTAAAGGCAGAAAGATGGGCAAATAGCTATATATTCAGCTCCCAAAGCTATATATACATGTTTCTCTTTTGCCTTGTGTTTTAGATGTTGGCAGTATGGTAAGAGCAGTGAGAGAGGGGAACAGGAGCTGGGAAGTCAGGGTGACTGAAGGTGGGGTTGGCATTGGACTGGGCCTTCTGAGCTGGCAGGTGGCACAGCCCCCAGCTCAGGTCCTCAGAATCTTCAGAAGGTTCTGAGGATCAAGCACCATCAATGATTGCAAAATAATATTTCATGTTTTCAAATATATATGTATGTTGCTTTGATGAACTGAAAATAAATTCATAGTGACTTTCTGATAGTCTGTGTTTTCCTAATGAATTGATCAGTCTGTCGCTCAGTCATATCCGCTCAGTCATGTCCAACTCTTGCGACCGCACGGACTGTAGCCAGCTAGGCTCCTCTGTCCGTGGAATTCTCCAAGCAAGAATACTGGAGTGGGTAGCCATTCCCTTTTCCAGGGAATCTTCCTGACCCAGGGATTGAATCTGGGTCTCCCACATTGCAGGCAGATTCTTTACTGTCTGGGCCACCAGGGAAGCCCAATTAATTGATACTAAATGTTAAATCTACTAGATGGGAGAGGGAGTCTCCATGATTTTTTGCATTGAAAGGAGTCTTCTCGCTTGAAACCAGTGGGAAGTACTGGAATAGGGAATAATAGTTGATAACAGGATGATGAAAATAACTAACTTTGAGAGCTTTCTCGATACCAGGCATTGTGCCTTATGTAAGAAAGGAGCTTAGGCATCTGCTCATAAATTTATGGATAAGGAAACGGTAGTATGGTGACTGGATTCAAGTCCTACCTTGAGGTAGTGATGAGTAGATATAGGACTAGATTCAGGCATCCTGGCTGTTGGCCAGGTTTGTATCTGCTATGCTAGACTTTGTGGCTTGTCGGTCTAGTGCGCTGTGGTAGAATGTGCAGGACTGTTGGGTAGAGAGGAGGAAATTTTCCTGTGTTCCTGTGGGAGTCACAGACTGGCAGAGTCTGGAGGGCCTCATGGCATCTGGGCTCCTCACTGTATTTACAGGTGAGCACGCCTGGTCCAGCGAGGGAAAGGTACTTGTCCACGGTCACACCAGCAGCTGGGTTATTTAGTTCTCCCTCTATCTGCAAGTTAGCTCTTCACAGATAAACTTTTTCACAAGAGTATTGGGTAAGTGAAACCAAGTGAATGTGTTTTCTCATATTGTATCTCAGATTTTTGTGAAGGTTTATGTATCTTTTAAAGGGATTTAAAGTAGTCACTGGTAATTATAAGCACTCAAATGATTGTAATAACAATTTTTAGTTTATTATTTTTTAATCAAGTCCTATATGTGAAATTTAGTAGCAGTTTTTTTTTTTTTTTTAAACTGGAATTAATTACAGCCTTGAATTTTCCTATCATCTTCTCTATCTAAATGATGACCTTTGGGAGGGCAGACTACCAAATTCTTATCCACTGAAAATAGTACCACGTGATGATTGGAAAACATATAGCATAAAGGGACAAAGTCACTGTTGGCCATTGGGGCAACTACATCCATCTTATACCCATAACTAAGACAATCATTGAACAGAGAAGCTGTCTGCTAAGCAGTAGGTCTCCTGATCCTCAGAAAATAAGAATAGAAGAACCATTGTCCAGGAAGGTGTCAAGTGGTACAATTTTTACTGATCTAGCAAAGTGAAAATTAGGTTGGAATCAGGATCAGCTTTGTGGGCATGCAACCTGTGCACCTTGAGCCTGGTCCCTGCCCTCTGCCTCCGCAGTGGTTTAATGCTCTGCTGTTGCAGTCCTGAAATTCTTAATGTTATTTTGAACACGGGGACTTGCCTTTTTCATTTTGCTCTGAGCCTTGCAAATTATGTAACTGGTCTTGGTTAGAATAATTCAGAATCAGGACCAAGAGCCCCTGAGGAGCAAGTCAGTGGGGACTGCAGCCTTTTGGGAAGAGCTGGAGGGTGAGGAGGAGGCCTGACCTCTTGTGGTGGTGTACAGGCTTGCGTGCTTGACAGACAGCCTGCGGTCAGGAAGGAGGGCAGGGTGGATCTCTCGCCATCCCACTGCTGCCTTGTGATGATAGACAGGTCACTAGCCTCTCGACGAGTCTCCTTTGTGTCCCCAGCCCCAATCACACATAGTACTTAGCCCATAGTAGGTACTAATACTTTGTGGCTGGTTACTGCTGTAGTGCACCATTGGTAGATAAACTTTGAAAAAGTAGATTGAAGCTTTTTGTGTGAATTGCATTATAAGCTTTTCTATTTTCAGTGTTATCACTATACCTCATGTTTGGATGATCCAGGGGCCTTACATTAATTTCCCTGCTGGTGATCTCTTCTTTATATTAATCCAGCTAGCTAGATGACCTTTCCCAGATCCATCACCAGTAAACACATCACCTTAGACACATTTATTAAAGGTTTCTGTCTCAATTCCCTCATCTCTATAAAAAAAGATGATCATGTCTGCCGTTAAGGCTTTTAGGAAGTCTGGAAATAGTACAGTGTAAAGCCCTGGGAATAATAGTGACTGGCACATTAATATGTGGTCAATTAAGAGTAGTTTTTCTTCTTATAAAATTATAAGGTTATATATATTTATATATAATGTATGAATGATATACAAACAGCTTTCATCATGTACTTGCCCTCCTCAAAAATATCTTCAGTGGCTCCCTATTTCCATGGCCATGGAGGGGCAAGGCACTGCATAATTTAGCTGCAGTCTGCATTGCCTAACTTTTTCCATTAGTATTCTAGAAGTTGCTAGAATATGAGAACTCCTTGGTCTGGAATTCTGTGTCATCTCTCCAGTGCCCAGGAGAGTGCTGGGCATATAGTGTCTGTGTGGTTGTTGACTGCTGACCACGATGTATTTCAGGAATGTACTGCGAGGCTGCTTGTTTTCCATCTGTTTATACCTCTTAGCTCCTTCAACTTGGAAATGGATTATGATTTTGCATTTGAATCAGGAGCAGGAAAAAACACCCATCCTTCATCTCCTGTTTTTGTTTTTGTTTTTTTTAAACAGCCACCGTCAGTCTCTACTGGGATTGTTTGTTTACATGTTTGACTCCCCTTCTGAGCTGTGAGCTCTGAGTAGGGAGGAATGGTGTTTAATTCACTTTTATATCTTCAATGCCCAGCATGTGGGGTCTGGCACAAATGAAAGAGACATTCATTAAATATTTGTCAGATCAATGAATATTGGAAAGCTCAAATTTTTATGGCAGACAAGGGAGATAGTGGGAGCCTTCTTTTTTTTACTAGAAAAACATTGTTTATTAGATCTGAATGGATCATTTAGAAAATATGCAGTGGGCTATCTTTTTTGGTCAAAGAAGAAAATCAGTATAAAATGCTTAATTAAAAGCAGAGGCTAACATTTCCCCTTTTAATGAAGGCAGGATCGTGAGTATTTTCCTTTCCTTAGCCCAGATGGGCAGGCAGCCAGGCCCAGAGACAGGGATGCTATGCAGACAGATAAGAAGGTTTGACATTACGAGGACTGGGTCCTGGGGTTACCCCGGGTCCATCTTTGCTTCAGTGTTTCTCCTCAGGGATGTTGAAAATTTGAGAGGCATTACTTCCTTTAAGATACTCCAAAGACATTGCCAACTGCTTAACATGTTTTGCTTTGTTACCTATAAGATTGCCATTTGTTTGTGAACTTAAAATGGCAGGTTTTGCAGGAGTATGTTCTGAATTTGAAGTTCAAAATCCCAAGAGGTGTGGATCTTTTTTCTTGTTCTTCTTGGTGCTCCTGGGTTGGGCCCTTAATCAATGGGATGCCTGGAGCTCTTTCCCACACAACATCTGCAGGGTGGGTCCTGACCTGGGTGTAAGAAGCTGATGAGGACCTGGATTTAGGGAGGCAAGGAGGACAGTGATGTTCTGAATGATCTCTGAAATGAAATTTGGGCCCTCTGAGAAGGACAGTGAGTGAGTGGGCATGCTCAAGGACAGGACACTGCTTCTCATTGTGGTTGGAGGACCAGCAACATCAGCATCGCCTGGGAGCTTGTTAGAAAGGCAGAGGCTCAAATGCTACCCCTCCCACTGCCCCCCACTCGCTCCGCCTTCTCTTATTAAATCAGACTCTGCATTTTACCAAGATTCCCAGGTGATCCGTATGCACATTAACATTTTAGAAGCACTGCTCTGCTGAGAAAGTCTTTTCCTTGAAGTTTGATTGACTTTTGGGGATTTTAGAACGTAGCATAATCCCTGATCCCAGAACTGTCTTAAATACCAGAACTGCCACCATGAAGGTATTACGTGACCCTTTTTAATCTTAGATTTTTTTCATCAATGATATGTTTTGCTAATTTTTAATGTATTTTTGAAAAAGATAGATTTATTTTATTTATGGCTGCACTGGGTCTTCCTTGCTGCGCACAGGCTTTCTCTAGTTGTGTCGGGTGGGGGCTACTCTTGTTGCCATGTGCAGGCTTCTCATTGTGGTCGCTTCTGTTGTTGCAGAGCATGGGCTCTGGGAACGTGGGCTTCAGTAGTTGCAGTGCACAGGCTCAGTAGCTGTGATGCGGGGCCTTAGTTGTGCTGCGGAATTTGGGATTTTCCCAGACCAGGGATCAAACCTGTATCCCCTGCCTTGGTAGGCAGATTCTTAACCACTAGACCACCAGGGAAGCCCCTTTTGTGTAAGTTAAATGAAATAATGTAATGCTCTTAGCTTATAGCAGGATCTTAATAAATATTACTTGCTGATACTATTTTTTATTTGACTTTATTTTAAATATATTTTTATCAGGTTATTTTATCTGAACCCTAGTGCAAACCATTCAACTATTTATTATGAATGGAGAATTGCTGTGCTATCATTACTGAAATGTTGTAATTTTGCATTAATTTTGCCTTTTGCATGATGAATGAATGGCCTTAAAGAATCCATAGCTTCTGAACCTCAGAGTACTATATGAAGTATATGCTTCCAGAAAACTCCATCAAAACTTTTTTGAAAAAAAGTCTTGACCTACAACCCAGCAATTGTACTGGTAAACTTTTATCCCAGATGTATGAAAACTTGCATCTCTATGAAAGCCTGTGCATGATTGTCTATAATAGCATTATTTGTAATAGTCAAAACTTGGAAACAATTCAGGTGAATGGTTAAAGTGTGGTACCTCCATATCATGAAACACAACTCAGCGATAACAAGATGTGAACAGTGTCATGTGCAGCACCTAGGAGAGGTTTCATGGGAGTTATTCTGAATGAACAAAAACTAATCTTAAAAAATATGTGTATATAACATTCTCAAAATCACAAAATTTTAGAGATGGAGAACAGATTAATGGTTGCCCGGCACTGGGGACGGGGTTGGGGATACTGTGAGGGGATAAATGGGATTATAAAATGGTAGCATGAGGACCTTACTCTGCATCTTGATTGTGATGTGGGTACATGAATTTACACATGAAGAAACTGCATAGACTATAATACACAGTCACAACTGGGCACACATAAAACTGGAAAAATCTGAGTAAAGCCTAGGGATATCCTGAAGTCAATTTCCTGACATTTGTCTTATGTTATAGTTTTATAGTTATGTAGGATGTCACCACAGTGGAAACTGGGAGTGGGGTGGTGGGGTGGAGAACATGAGTTCTATTTCTGTGTTCTATTTTTGCAGCTTCCTCTAAATCTATGATTATTTTAAATAAAAAAGTATGGTGCTTGAATGGATGTTTACAGGCATATTGTGCTTTATTATATTTTGCAGGTAGGTTTTTTTTTTTTTTTTTTTTTAACAAATTGAAGGTTTGTGGCAACCCTGTGCTGAGCAAGTCTATCAATGTCTGCTTTCCAACAGCATGTGTTTACTTCCTATCTGTGTCTCATTTTTGGTAATTTTTGTAATATTTCAGACCTTTTCTTTATTATTTGTTATGGTGATCTATCATCAGAGATCTTTGATGTTACTATTGCAGAAACTACAACTCGCTGAAGGCTCAGATGATAAGCAGTTTTTTAGCCATAAAGTATTTTTCAATTAAAGAATGCACATTGGTTTTTTAGGTGTAGTATTCTAGACATTGGGAAACTGAAAAATCCATGTGACTCGCTTTATTGCAATATTCCCTTTATTGTGGAATCTGGACCCAACGTGCTGTATCCCCAAGGTATGCCTGTGTTTGGAAAGCATCCTGCCCAGGACTAGTGAAGAAGCCTGGTGAAGCTGAGTAAATGAAGTACACAGACCTTTGTTCTGGACTGCCTTTTCCGTGTCCCTGGGGCAGGACTCTCCTCTGAGCGGGGAGTGGTCATGTCCTAGCCACACACTCTCCTCTTATAAGGAGGTGCCCCTATATCTATCACTCCCCAGGGCTATCTCTTGAGGTCACTACAGTGGATAGTACTACAATTGAGTGCTCATCTGAAGGCATCCTAAGTAGTCCCCTGGACCTGAATGTTCCCTGAGGTGGCCCCACCTTGGGAATGCTGGAGACACAGTCTAGGGAGCCTGAGACCTTGTCCTTGTGGCTCAGCTTGCTCTTCACGTTTTCATATTAATGTGTCTTTAATGTGTCACCGGCTTTCAGCAGTTTCCTCTCAGTAATGCGGTTAGTCCTTGGGGAACATTCCATAGCCAGATGAACTTTAATCCCTGAATGCTCCAAAAGGGAGGGTTCTTGTTCCTCTTTTGAAGATTCTGTTCCCCCATAAGGAAAGTGCATGATTTAATTAATGGATGAAAGAAAAGGGCCCAAATGGAGCCAGAAAGAAGTCAGCAGCATTGCCACCCACCTGCAGACACACAATAAGATAAAAGAGCACCTGATTAGGGAGGGGAAGGACCCCCAGAGGGAGAGGATTGCAGCGCAGAGTTGGGAGGCCTGAGCTTTAGGACCAGCTCCGGTCATTGACTCTGTGTGACCTTGAAGCTCAGTTTCTGTGGGATTCTTTTTTTCTTCCTTTTAAAATGGGGATGAGAATATAGATCTTTTCTACCTCCAGACCCTGATGCTGGGAAGGATTGAAGGCAACAGGAGAAGGGGCCGCAGAGCATGAGATGGTTCAATAGCATCACCAGTTCAGTGAACATGAATTTGAGTGAACTCTGGGAGATAGTGAAGGAAGGGAAGCCTGGGATGCTGCAGTCCATGGGATCGCAGGAATTGGACAGGACATAGGGACTGAACAATAGCAAAACCTCCAGAAATGTGTAGATAACAGAAAGAAGAAAGGGGAGTCCACTGCCAAGTTGAAAATGCCCTACAGTGTAACATTTTATGCAGATAATGCACTACCTAGAATGAAACTGCCAAGACAGTTTATGAGAGGAAAGATGAGAGAATACTTGTTCTTGTTTCTTTAAAAAAAACAAAGCAAAAAAGATGATTTCTTGCTAAAGATTAGTAATCTGTCTTGTCTTATAATGTTCATAATAAAATTATAGTAGTGGTTGTCCATCCATCTATAGGGGCATTTTTCCTCATATAAGATGCTTGTGTCCTTGGCTTATAAGTAAGGCACACTGTGCTGGTCTTTGGAGACTTAGAACATAGTAAAGGTTCTAAGGCCCTGCAACAGAAAAATCTGTTCGACTTTGTTTAGTCTAGTAATTCCTTAGTGTATTACCAGTGGATCCCCTTCCTGCCCCCTGACTTTCTCTTAAGATTTTTATATACCTGGATTAAGTACCCTGGACTAGCATTCAGCTCAGCAATACTTTGAAATGAGTTCTTGGGGGGTTAGCTTGTTTGTGCCTTTCATATGTTATACATTTTGTAAATAATTTAGTTTTTCTTTCTCTACCTTGGCTTCAAGGAAACTCAGAGAAAATTCATAACTTCCATTTTAGAATATTGTGACCTTCTTATTTTTGTACTATAGTTTCCTGGTTTTATTTCCTTGTCTTATTGATATATTTACAGGCCCTGACTTAAAATGCTGGTTATTATCTTTTTTGTTATATTGTAAGCAACTTTAAATTTTTTCTGGGTGAGATGGGCTATGAATATAAAGAAACAACAAACTACTACTACTAATATAAATAATCTAAAAATGACACTAACTGGTCTTTACTGAATAGTAAACACTTTAAAAAAAAAAACAGTGTTAAAAACAAACACAGTTATTTGTAAGGCAGTGTACTGGGTCCTTTGCACAAACAACTTCTTTATTTGATCGAAGTGTTCCTTGATTTTATCCTAAGAAGTTTCAGATCTCAGGAGTCCAATTTAGAGTCTCAGAATCTTACAATTAGGAGGGACTTTCGAGAGCATCCAACCTTAAGGAATAACCCTGAGGGAGGTGAAAGTCTAACCATCCAGGGCAGATGGTCTTCTGAGGCTCTCCATGGCAACCTGCAGCTAATCTCTGCCCTTCTGCTACTTCTGGGAAAATTGCTTTAGGGAAATGCAGTTTTAACTGGGACCATGAAATCATTAATGATAGGAAAGGTGGGGTTTGGGTGGCTTGTATTTGGAATGTGGAGATTCAATGGCTGTCTCTCTTGGGGAGCCGCTGCCGCATGCTCGGATTATCTAGGACGATTTCGGCTTGATGAAAGAAGAGGGTAGGGTCTTCCTCCACCCAGTTGGGCTCTGCAGGGCTCTCTCATGTATTGAGCTGGTACTAACATCTGTCTTTTCGTTCTCCTGCCTTCACAGTCCAACATCTCATTCAAGATCTGTCCTGTGGGCAGGAGGCAACTGATGTTATTCTTCCTCCTCCAGAGCCATTTCTGGCTGTCTTAGGCTTCAGAGAGCTTTTCCACATTTGGCACTGGGCTTTGCAATTCCTTACTGCATCACCCTTTCATGCGTTTGTGTTCTCTTGTCTCCTTGACTAGCCTGGACCCTCCTGAGGGCAGGGCTGATGCCATAGCCTCAGTTGTTTCTCAAGTCCAGTGCATATTGATCCTGGGTGGGGATATTTGCTGCTCCTGTTGATTGAGGTCAGTCCATAGTTTCTAACCATGAGCAGAATGCAGGGCTCTTTGCTGGTCTCTGGTAATACAAAGGTGCAGGGACACTTTTCAGGTTGTAGTAATAACTCTGAGCTCTTTGAGGGGAAGGACTAGGATTTATTCATCGCTGCCTCCCGTACCCAGCACACTGCCTGATGTACAGACGTGTGCAGAGGCTGCTACCTGTTTCTCCCAGTGTTTGTGGCTGTTGCTGTGGTTGCTGTTCTCTTTTTCCTCCTCCCTCCCTTCTCTTTCTTCTCCTCCTCCATCTATAGTAACAGGAGCTTTCTCTGGACGCATTTCCCAGCTCTCCATGCCACTGAATATGGTCCTGTGACCAGGTTTTGGCCAAAGGAATGTGAGCAGAGGTAATATGTTTTAACTTCTGAGTTGTGCTCTTAGAAGCAAACAAGTGAGCCATCTCTTACTGTTTTTTCTCCTTGGGCTGGAATGTGTGTGGACAGTCTTCAGTTGTATGAGTAAAGGTGACACTTTCAGAATGGCAGAGCAATGAGATGGAAGGATTCTGGGTCCTTGTTACCCTTGAGTTGTCTGAAGAGTAAACACTGTTTAAAAAAAAAAACAGTGTTAAAAATAAACACAGTTATTGGTCAGACACTGTACTGGGACCTTTGCATAAACAACTTCTTTATTTGATTGAGATGTTCCTTAGTTTTATCCTAAGAGGTTTCAGATCTCAGGAGTCCAATTTAGATTCTCAGAATCTTACAATTAGGAGGGACTTTTGAGAGCGTCCGACCTTAAGAGATAACCCTGAGGGAGGTGAAAGTCGTCATACAGGACTGAAAGTTGTTCAGTCCTGTCCGACTCGTTGTGACCTCATGGACTGTAGCCCTCCAGGCTCCTCTGTCCATGAGATTTCCCAGTCAAGAGTGCTGGAGTGAGTTGCAGATTCCTGTTCAAGGGGATCTTCCCAGCTCAGAGGTTGAACCCGCTTCTCCTGTGTTGCAAGTGGATTCTTTACCACTGAGCTACCTGTACTGAATAACTGGACTTTTTATTTCAAAAAGAGTGTATATGAGAAAGAAACTTCTACCTTGTTTAAGTTTTTGTAATTTTGGGTTTCTTGGTACAACAGTCTATTTTGTATTCTAGTTAATTTAGTAATTAATAGTTCTATTCTAATTAATTCAGTAATCAGTAATTATATTCTAATTAATTCAGTAATTTGGTGTTTAGTAAATGGCTGGTGCATCAATGAATGAATGAATGAATGAATGAATACTTGCCTTACCTTTATTACCATATAGTTTTAGTAGCAGCCCAGTGCACACATTTATGTTGGGAAAGAAAGTCTCTCATGTGACTTTCACCTACATTTCACTGGCCAGAACTGTGTCAGATGCAGAGGAGGCTGTAAATTTGAGTTTCACTTTCTAGTCTCTATAGATAAAGAGGCTAAAAAGGGTGTAAGAGAGGGGAGGAATCAGTAAACCAATCTATAGTGCCTCTCAGCCACATAGCTTTGACTTATATTATTTAGAAGTACAGGACTTAAATTTTTTTTTTTTTATTTAAAAGAAGTATATAAGCCACATAATTTGAGTATTGCCAGGAAGAGATATGGTTCTTATCCCAGATGAACCGGATTCTAGGAAGATAAGATGTCTTCAAAAGAACACAGATAATTATCTGTAGGGACCCTGGGGCTAGATGTGGTCCTCCTGTCATACAACTTGATCCACGGCCACCTGGAACTGACTACAAAGGGATATTGATGCCAAGGCCACCTGCTGGATTCAGTGTCTTAAATGCTTTCTTTGGAGCCATAGCCAGTTCTGGATCTGACATTGCAGTGTCTGCAGGTGAGCTGGAAAAGGTAGTGTCAGGGCCATCAAAATTATTCAGCAGATACTTACTAAGCACTTCCACTTACCAGCCTAACTGGGCTATGGGGACCCAGAAACATGCTCTCTGCCATCAAGAGGGAGATGGAAAGACAAACTGATGACCACAGTGTCACGAAGGCTGTGTATGGAATGTCTATACATACTGGGAGCAAAGGAAGACAGAATGTCTTCCAGAAAGAGCAGCAAGATATTTCACCTGAAGCTGAAATATCTCTATTTCAGTGCAAAAGAAACTCCAAAACATCTGAGTGGGTCTCAGACACCTGGTCTGCTTCCAAGTTGTGTTTGAATTAGCATCTTGTGTGTCACATGTGCATTGTACTTGTTACTCTGTGGGGAATGTTTCAAAGAAGTCTTGAATTCAGGCACTGTCCCTCTTTGTGGCTAGATTAGGCACTTCAGAAAACCCGAGACCACTTCCAGTCTGACTCTTAGGCAGTGGGATCCTGGAAGGCCAAGTTTCATCAAATGAGTTTTTCTTCTTTTAACTAAAGAGAGAAATTTGCTCCTGAGTATCCTTCACTTTAGGCGGTGGGTATGGAATCCGGAAAGTATCTGTGTAAGAAAATCTTGATAAACTAAAACTATCTCCTTATACCTTTCCATAGGCAAGAATACATTAGACATTTAGCGTTTTACACTTAAAAGATTTTCTTAAAGCAAGGCACACAAGAAGATCAAAGAAGGTCCTCTGATATGCTGACAAAGAAGGTACAGAGAGCTCAATGCTGGTTACCTCATCTTAGCAGGGGCAGTTTCAGAAAACGAAGAAAACTCATCAACTGTTTAATTCACCAACTCTTGGATTCCAATGCTGCAAACAGACTGGATGCAGGCAACTTGCCCAGGTTCCATGGAGCTTAAAACCAGGTGTTTGTGTAGGGGGAGGAAGAACATTCAAAATTTATTCAGGAAAAATGTATTCAATTAAGACAAGAGAAGCCCGTTTTGAGAATTTAGTACATATGTTCATTTTATAGGTGTGCTGGGAAATTATTAGCAGGTGAATGGGTTTGGTCACAAAGCCTTTGGGTTGATTTGGAGGAAGAATGTTGCTTCTTGGGAAGTGGCCAGAGGAGTCGAGAGATGTTTTGGGAACATTTTCTATTCTCCTTTTTGTTGATGGCTTCCTAGCTGTCTTGGAGTGGGAAATGGCAACCCACTCCAGTATTCTTGTCTGGGAAACCCCATGGACAGAGGAGCCTGGTGGGATACAGTCCATGCAGTTGCAGAGTTGGACATGACTGAGCAGCTGAGCACGTCCTAGTAGTCTAGTCCTGAACTTCCTCTCCTGTGTATTAGGAAATCATGTAGAAATAGAAGGTATGCTTCATTACTTAACCATGTCCACAACCAGTGCTGAGTTCTGGAGATGAAAAGGCACAGTTCCAGTCTTTAAAGTGGGGTGGGCACACACACATATAGTATAAACAGTGTAATATAGCAATAGATGGTGTTAGTGTTATGATTTTGGAGGACTAGTTGTCTTGAGAACGTCATAGAGAAGATGGAACTTAAACTGGATGTTAAAAGTCTTGAAGGTGATTTCCAGGAAAAAGAGATAGGAAAGGACAACTGGGTGGAGGAATCAGCCTGTGCAAAGGCATAGAGGTGTAGAATAGACGGCACTCTTGGGGGAATAGCTGGTGGTTCATTTAGCTGGAGGAAGGGTTTGGGGATGTCTTTGGAGGGTGTTTTGGGGTGATGCTGGACTACAGGGCTACCCAGGTGGTCCAGTGGTAAAGAACCTGCCTGCCAACATAGGAGATGCAAGAGATGTGGGTTCGATCCCTGGATTGGGAAGATCCCCTGGAAGGGGGCATGGCAACCCACTCCAGTATTCAAGTCTGGAGAATTCCATGGACAGAGGAGCCTGGTGGACTACCGTCCATGGGGTCACAGAGTTGGACATGACTGAAGCAACTTAGCACTCATGATATCCTAGCCTGGGAAATCTAAACTTGAGTTTAAATCTAAACTAAATGAGTTCTCTGTACTCATTGAGGGGCAAAGCCATCCAGAAGTCTGGGTGGCTCAAGTAGTTGGCCTGGGAAGAAGAACTGCCTTGCCTTTGGCTCTGCCTCCTCAGGTCCAGTAGTAGTAGTGTTAGTCACTCAGTCATGTCTGACTCTTTGTGACCCCATGGACTGTAGCCTGCCAGAATTTTCTGGCAGGAGAATTGGAATTCTCTAGGCAAGAATAATGGAGTGGGTTGCCATTCTCGCCTTCTCCAGGGGATCTTCCTGACTCAGGGATAGAACCCAGAACTCCTGCCATGAAGGCAGATTCTTTACCATCTGAGCCACTAGGGAAGCCCAATACAAGTCTGATCTGAGCAGGAAGAGGAAGACACCTGTGAGTACAGACACTGGAAGAAAGAAAGTTTTCCCTGACCAGGAATCAGACCTGGGCCATGGCGGTGAAAGCACCGAATCCTAGCCACTAGACCACCAGGGAGCCTCAGGTCAAAGTTGGAATCAATTCCAATAAGTAAAAGCTTTCAGGAAGTAAAATAAGACTTTCAGATCGTGTGTAGGGTCATGCCTGACTGTTTGCAACCCCGTGGACTCTAGTCTGCAAGGCTCCTCTGTCCATGGAATTTTCCAGGCAAGAATACTGGAGCGGATCACCATTTCCTACTCCAGGGGATGAAATTTCCCGACCCAGGGATGAAATTCATGTCTCTTGCATCTCCTTCATTGGCAGATGGATTCTTTACCACTGAGTCACCTGGGAAGCCATCTTTTAGATTAGAGTTGGCAACCTAAAGCCTCCAGGTCAAATGTGGCCTGTGGCTTGTTTTTGTAAATAAAGTTTTATTGGAACATACCCACACACATCCATTTATACATTGTCTATGGGGGTTTCTATGTTACAATGCTGGAGTTGAGTAGTTGCAACAGGGACGGTATGGCCTCAGTCAATTCAGTTTAGCCATTCAGTAGTGTACAACTCTTTGAGACTCCATGGACTGCAGCACACCAGGCTTCCCTGTCCATCACCAGCTCCTGGAACTTACTCAAACTCATGTCCATCGAGTTGGTGATGCCATCCAACCATCTCATCCTCTGTCATTCCCCTCTCCTCCCACTTTCAATCTTTCCCAGCATCAGGGTCTTTTCAAATGAATCAGTTCTTCGTATCAAGTGGCCAAAGTATTGGAGTTTCAGCTTCAGCATCAGTCCTGTATGGTCTGCAGTGGCTCAAATACTTACTATGTGGCTCTTTATAGAAACATTTTGCTAATTCCTATTTTAGATTATAAGGTCCAGGAGGACTGGAAACATAGCTTAAACTCACTATGTTTTGGTTGAATGAATAAATGAATGGATAAATGGAGAGAAATTCTGAATTTATTAAGTACATAACTTGACAATGAACTTTTTGTGACACTTCAGGTCCCAGTTTCCCTTTAAATAAAATAAGAACAGGAATACTTATGAAATAGGCAGAACTTAGGAGGATTATTTCCTATAATACAACTTTGAGTGTTTAAATGCCATTAAAAATATAAGTACCATCTATGTGTGTTGAGTGCTCTATTAAGGCCTTAATTTTTATTGCCTCATTTAATTCTCATACCACTTACTATGAGGGAGGAATTATTGACCTCAATTTATAAATGGAGGAATTCAGCCCAGAGAGGCAAAGTCATCTGCCAAGGTCACACAGCTGGGAAGGGATTGAGCTGTGTCTAACTCCAGTGTGACTTGTTCTGAAACCTTTCCACCAAGTCCCACTGCCTCTGAATGTTGTTAAGTGCTCCTTCTCCTTTTTGAAATAAGAGAAGCAGATATTGGTCTTGGGGGTCTCAAGACATGGAATAGTAAAATGAAAAAGAAAAAGATTGGTTTTAGATTTTTTCTTTTTTTTTAAATTGAAGTTTAATTAATGTACAACTTATTGTATATGTTATAGGTGTACCATATAGTGATTCACCAATTTTAGAGGTAATACTTCATTTATAGTTATTATAAAATCTTGGTTATATTCCTTGTGTTGTACAATATATCCTTGTGGTTTATTTTCTACATAATAGCTTGTATTGCTTAATTCCTTTCCCCTGTATTACTCCTATCTCCTTCCCTCTCCTCACTGATGACCATTAGTTTGTTCTATATATATGCAAATCTGTTTCTTTTTTATTATATTCTCTAGTTTGTTGTAATTTTTAGATTCCATATGTAAGTGATATCATATGTTATTTGTTTTTCTCTGTCTGACTTATTTCACTTATCATAATACCCTGAAAGTCCATCCATGTTGTCACAAGGTTACAAGTGGCAATGTTCCATGTTTCATTCTTTTCTATGGGTGAGTAGTATTTCATTGTGCATGTGTGTGTGTTTATGTATACCACATGCTACCTGACTTCAGATTATACTACAAAGCTACAGTCATCAAAACAGTATGGTACTGGCACAAACCCAGACACATAGATCAATGGGACAGAATAGAGCCCAGACACAAACCCACATACTCATGGTCAATCTGTGATAAGATAGGCAAGAATATACAATGGAAAAAAAACAGTCTCTTCAGTAAGAGGTGCTGGAAAAACTGGGTAGCTAGATCTAAAAAATGAAATTAGAACATTCTCTAATACCATATACAAAAATAAACTCAAAATGGATTAAAGACCTAAATGTAAAATCAAAAACTGTAAAGCTCCTAGCAGAAAACACAGAACACTCTGATGTAAATCATAGCACTATTTTTTTGGAATTGTCTCCTAACACAGAGAAAATAAAAACAAAAATAAACAAATGAGACCTAATTAAACATAAAAGCTTTTGCACAGCAAAGGAAACCATTGACAGAATGAGAATGTCCTACTGAATGGAAGAAAATATTTGCAAATGATATGACCAATAAGGGGTTAATATTCAACACATATAAATAGCTCATGCAATTCAACATTAAAAAAAAAAAAGACCAAAACAGCCTGATTTAAAAATGTGTAGAAGACCTAAATAGATATTTTTCCAAAGAGGACACGCTGATGGCCAAAATGCTCATGAAAAGATGCTCAACACCATTAGTCATCAGGAAAATGCAAATCAAAACCACAGTCAGCTATTTCCTCACACCTGTCAGAATGGCTGTCATTAAAAAGAGCACATATAACAAATGTTGGTGAAGGTGTGGAGGAAAGGGAACCCTTGTACACTGTTGGTGGGATGTAAATTGAAGCAGTCACTGTGAAAAACAGTATGGTGGTTTCTCAAAAATTGATTTAAAAATTTTTAACCTTTTAAATAATTTAGACAACAATAAGGTTACTCATCTTTTAAAAGCACACTCTAGTAAACACTCCTAAAAATTCAGCTCAGTTATGTTATATAAAGAAAGCTAAATAAAAATCATGTTTTTCCCTTGGAAAGATGAGTCCTGGTTAAGTTTTAGGGATTTGGAAACTTTTCATTTGTTTAGCAATGCTGTATGTAGTGGTAAGATGCATTTAAATGCTGCCTTGTTCTAGAGACCTTTTGCCCCATTTGAAAGGGCCTCTCTTCGAATCATGTGCCCAGCATAGTGCATACAATCAATAAACACTGACTGACTGATTGAATGAATGAATGCCTTTCAGCGCTTCATAGACACCGCCTTCCAGTATAATTGAATGTGTGTGTGAGTATGTCCTTACTTATTACAGAATAAGTACCAGTGCCCTTGCCACATCTTTTTCCCACTGCAGAACCTACCTACCACAGGGCCTGACACTAAATAGATGCTTAATAAACATTTCTGGCATTAAATTGATGGGCAGTCTATGCCCCAAAGCTTTGTGGACTGAAGGAATGACATGTCAGAAACTAATGTGAAGGTGAGATGGATTTCTCTCTGTAGCAGAGGAATGATTTAAACCCACAATTACTTTGAGGGTGAGAAGTCCAGTAAACAAAGACAGAAAAGTATTTGTTGCTTTAGAGAGAAAGCATATTTGTTTCTTTTATTCTGGAAAATATATTCATGAAAGGTCATTGAGCTTGCTATTTCCGCTCCCCTCCTTCCTTAGTTGCCAGTTTGTGGGTTTGTTTAACACAGATACTTGACTTTTATTTATTTTATTTTTTATAATTTTATTTATTTATTTGGCTATGCCTGGTTTTCATTGCTCCGTGAGCTTTTGTCTGGTTGCAGGGAGCAGGAGCTCCTCTTTAATTGTGATGCACAGGCTTCTCATTGCAGCGGCTTCTCTTGTTGCAGAGCCCAGCCTCTAGAGCTTTTGAACTTCAGTAGTTGTGGTGCATGGGCTTAATTGCCTTGAGGCATGTGGGATCTTCCCAGACTAGGGGTTGAACCCATGTCTTCTGCATTGGCAGGCAGATTCTTTACCACTGAGCCACAAAGGAAAATCCTATATTTAACTTTTATTTATTTATTTATTTTTCAAAAACCACAATGAGAAAAAAAAAAAAAAAAAAAAAAAAACCACAATGAGGTTTTTCACGCCAGTCAGAGTGGCTGCTATCCAAAAGTCTACAAGCAATAAATGCTGGAGAGGGTGTGGAGAAAAGGGAACCCTATTACACTGTTGGTGGGAATGCAAACTAGTACAGCCACTATGGAGAACAGTGTGGAGAGTCCTTAAAAAACTGGAAATAGAACTTCCATATGACCCAGCAATCCCACTCCTGGGCATACACACTGAGGAAACCAGATCTGAAAGAGACACGTGCACCCCAGTGTTCATCGCAGCACTGTTTATAATAGCCAGGACATGGAAGCAACCTAGGTGCCCATCAGCAGACGAATGGATAAGGAAGCTATGGTACATATACACAATGGAATATTGCTCAGCCATTATATTTAACTTTTAAATGAAGCTTTTATAATATATGTGGCCCTTAATCAGGATTTTTTCCCCATCTGTCCCTTCTGTTGCTGAATAATTTATCTCTTTTGTGCTCTACATATGACCAGTTATTTTGCATACTGTTTTGGATTGCTGAAGTGGCAACATCTGGAACAGTTCCTGTGACCATTTTAGCTTTGGGGAGTCAGGCAGCTGCCCTGAGACCTGTTTCAGTCAGGTTGAAGTCAGAAATGCTCATCTGCTTTTGTTTCCATGAAAGAGGCTGTCCTGGAGCTCTGGGCAGACACAGGTATCTTCTGTGCCCTTTAATAAGCAGGTAAAATCATGCATCACAACCTTAGCCTGGTATGACCCCTTAGAAACAGGTTCCCCAGCTTTCTCACATGCTCGTTTTCTTGCTTTTTGTAGTTGCCTATGATTTTAGGCAACTCCTTTAGAAGACAAATGCAACTCTTCAGGTTGCTTCAAGGATCAGGGCAGTGACTTTTTGCAGCCTCTTACTACTTCTGTATTTTATTGAAATGTCTCTATTTCCCTCAGCTAGGAGTTTGGATCTACTTTGCCCTGTTCCCCTCTCCACCAGCCTTTTTCCTCTTACTTGTTTCTGTCTACAGCTTTGATCTCTTTGGAGAAAAAGCATCAGGGCACTGGAGTATTATTACTGGCCTCTGTTTGTTTATTTTTGCAAATACAGTATAATTGGTAGTTGGTCTTTTGGCCAGCCTGATATCACCTGACCCTCAGCAGCCCTCGTTCCTACAGGTTACTCTATGGGAGAAAAATTAGCTTTACCCATTTTTGTTTTCATTGATGTTGGTAAGAGCCTCGAAGTGATGATGACTTTTTGGATGTGGAAAAAAGCAGAGCCAAGGGAATACCAATAATTATGCTAATCTGAGAGCATTAAATCTTCAAATATTATGCATTTTTGGATAAGCAATTCTGTTGTTTTTGAAGTGTGGTTGTCTTTTTGTTTCTTGGGTGGTGGCCTGTAATTTTGTATTAAAGGAAAAATACCTAATCCTTCTTTGTTGACTTGCTGTGGAAATAGGACTGACTTATTTCTTGTTTTCTTTTGTGTGTATGCATGCAAGATTTTTTTTGGAGTGTTCATGAAAGGAAGCTAGGAGGATGTGTGGGTCTAATAATATACTACTTTGTGTATGAAGATGAAACTAATAATAATAATAATGATAGCATCATCAAGGGTGAGAGACTTGTAACTTTCAAAGCATAATTTCTTTTATAAACTTATTTTTCTCAGTCAAAACAGTGATTTCAGCTACTTTCCCTACAGTGATGATGGATCTGTGAGAGCTTATCTGACTGTTCAGTTGAGTTTGAGAGATTCCATCCCAGAGGTTCTTAATTGGGGGGGAAGTACAGAATCACCTGGGGGCCTGCTATACATCATCCACGCATAGCTCCTGCTCAGGACCTACAGACACGGGCAGTACAGAGGGAGGGGAGACCTGCTTATTTGGAAAAAGCTTCCTGGGTGATTAAGAGGCACTGCATCAGCCCACTCCCTCTGCTGGACCCCTCCAGGGATTGTGGTCATCTGTCATGGTGTGGGGAGAGTGGGGACACCATGCCATCTGTGCCTGGAAGCCAAGGAGAGTGATTACTCATCTGGGAATTATGTAGAACCCACAATAGCAATCACTCTTGGAACCTGGTCACAGGCAGAACTCTATTAACTCTTTTAAGCATTGAATATTTGCATTGTGCCCAGTGACTGTTCATAGAGGGTCCTTGCATATACTGTCTCATGTAAACGTTTAAACCAGTTCTATCACCAGAGAAATGTGTTAGCAGCCCCTTGAAAGAAAATGAGCCTTCAGCTAGATTCAGGAGATAGGATCTGAGGAGAGTGCCTTAATAGATTTTCACCAGTAAGGGTTTCTTGAACCTTGGTTTCTTGGTCCGTAGTATGGAGTTAATGCTATGCACCTACAGGACTGGGAAAGAAGTAAAGAGTCCGTAATGCTATGGACTGGGGAAGAAATAAGAGTGATAGGGGCTCAGGTGCTGCCTCTGTTCCATGAAACCTTCCTTAGCCTCCCTGAGTAGCCTTGTCTTCATTTTCAAGATGAGGATAAGAATATGCACCTCCTAGGCTTGTTGTGAGGACTGCATGTGATTCAGTAAGAAAAACACCTTGCTTTCTGCTTGGTACATGGCAGATATTTAATCCATGGTAGGGATCTTCCTTGCTGCTTTGTATTACAGGACTCTGAGGATGGCAGGGATGTGTTTTGGACAGCTATCACCCTGAGAGGGTCTACCTCATGTCCTGCATTCCTGTAGTGATAGTTATAATAATGGTAGAAAGAGCTCCCTTTTATTGAGTGATTTTATTGAGTTCCAGCCACTGTACTGGGCATTGGGCCTACGTGGGGAGAAAAAGATGGATGTGGTTCCTGACCTCATTGAGTGTAACAATGAGAAGACCCTAAAGAGAAAGTTTTCAAAGCGTTACTCTTCTTTGTGTGTATAAGGGGAAAGCTTTAATGTAGTAGGATGGCTTCTAAATGTGTATTTCATAACATAGGGGGCAGAGTGTGGAACATGTCTACTGGGAGGAAACTGGACTTTTGCATTTCCTGCATGCTTGTGCTTTTCAGTTTATGGCTATAATGCTCCCCTGACGGAGGTTTGGCAGTTAATATTTCCCAGGGCAGCACGATGTAAATACCCTGTGGTCTGTACTTACTAGAAGGATATACCCAGGGCAGAGTAGGGGGGAAAGGACCATTTTCAAAGTCCCCCTTGAAGAATTTTGTTGAGTTTTATCTTGAATTTCTCCCCATCTCCTTCCTCAAACATTCCTGGTGCTTGATATGCATAAACTATGCCCATGTCTTGGAAGATTCAGGTTTGACCACCATAAATTGGTTCATATTTCCAGCAGGGCAGTTATTTAATTTCCTGTTGGAAGTCTACAAATGTTGGCACTGTTCACTCTTTGGCAAAGGACCAAAAGCCAGTACAGTATCATTAGTCTGCTCTGGTGTATAGATTAAAGCATGATTGTCTTTAATAAGAGGCCATCCCTGTTTAGGATGGGGCTTGGGGGACTGCAAGAGCATGGGGAAGCATAATCGAGCTTTCTAATCAAAACCAAAGTGCAATGACTGGGATTCACTCATGAAGAGGGTTAGGAGGAGGGCAGAGCTCTGTTTCCTTGTCTTGATTTCATTTGTTTGGGTTATTTTTCTCTAGACCCTGGGAGAGTTTGGGAGGTTGAGACTGGCCAGGTCTGTGCCATACCCTAATTAAGGCTTCCCAGCTCCCTCCTCTTCTCTGGATGTATTGCTCCTGGGAGCCACCCATCTCCAGAGTGCCCCGGGGGAGAAACATGGAGTGTCTCCACAGAACCCACTGTCATAACTGCCATGAGGTAGAGCTGGTATTTACTTACTGAGGCTCTGAAATGGGTGAGGCGCTTTACCTACATCCTTTCCAATTTTCACAATAACCCTGTGAGATATGAATTATTATTGCTGTATTGAGGATGAGACTGTTGAGGGGCAAAGAGAGTAAGTCATCTGCAGCCAGTGAGTATCTGAGCTGGGGTTTGAACTCAGTGTGATCTCTCTGAAAGGTTGTTCCTCTTTCCATGTGCTGTGTCTGGACCCTAGCAGGGTTCTGAAGAAAGAAAGGGCTTGAGATTTTGGAGGGAAGGGTGAGCAGCTTGAAAATTTGGGGCTTGGAGGATTATTCCTAGATGCTTCTTACCATGTTAGCCTTGTCTTTAGTTGGCAAGGATCCTTCAGTGTTGGCTCCTTAGTAGAATAAGCACAGAGATGTATTTTCCCCCCTCCAAACACTGTATCATGAAAAATGTCAAATATGGAAAAGCTGATGATGGTATATTCTTAAGTTCTGCCAGTTCTTCCTCTCTTCTCTGTACCAGACACCATGCTAACTGCTTTATTCACCTTAGCTCATTTATTCTTTCAGTATTCCCAATTTATAGATGAGCAGACTCTTTCACAGAGAGGTGAACTTCTTATTTCTCTAATTAGTAAATTACACAGCTGGGATTTGAACCTGGTGCGTGGAGACCGTGCTGTGGTATTTCTCTGCATTTCAATGAATTCTTCTCAGTGTTTCTGTTCTTTTTCAATATCATATTATTTAGAAAAACAGGGTCTAGATGGGAGGTCTTCAAAGGTTACTAATAAGGCAAAATTGCTAAAGCCCCAGAAATTGAAGGCTCCCAGAAGCTTCCAAAGAATCTCTGGAGCAAGCTGTAGTTTCCTTGAGCACCTCTGTCAGACCTTCTCTAGGGAAGGGGCAGTAGTTCTGCTCTCCCCAGAGTAGCCTTTGGAGATTTTTTTTTTTTTTAATGATTGACTCAACATCTTCCTTTCACATGTTAAAAAAAATCCAAACTCTACCTTGGGTCATCAGAGTGTTAATTTTTTTTTTTTTGATAGTGGGATCATCTTTGGCTTCCTCAGACCTCTAGATAGTACATCTTCCTTTCCTGGGACAGAAGGTGGTATTTGTAGGCACTGATTCATGGGAGCAGGTATCATAGTGTATGTGATTTTTGTAGGGGACCAAGCATGAATGATAATTGGTGCTTTTCAGCATCTGCATATTTGAGCCTGCTTCTTTACTGATTGGATGTTACCTTGAGCAAGTCAGGACTTCCGTGGTGGCCCACACTGTAAAGAATTTGTCTGCAATGCAGGAGACCCACGTTCAGTCCCTGGGTGGGGAAGATCCCCTGGAGAAGGGAATGGCTACCCACTCTAGTATTCTTATCTGGAGAATTCCATAGACAGAGGAGGCTGGCAAGCTACAGTCCATGGAACTGCAGCAAGTCACATAGCTTCTTAAACTCTGGGCCTCCCTGCAACAGTAATCGTTGTCAGGAAGATAGATCCTTCCATCAGGAAATTTAATCTTCTTAAGGAGGCAGGACATATATTCATGGAAAAGATACTGCTGAAGAGGGAGGGCATAGCAACAGACAGGAATTGCTCTAGAGAGGCAGTGAAGAGAGACGTGATTTGGTTGGCATAGTTGAGGGGAGGAAGAGAAGGTACCTGGGGCTTAAACTTGGGTTCAAATCTCAGTGCTGTCACTCAATAGGTGTGTAATTTTAGATTCAGTGGTCTTCAAGTTTTCACCATAAAATGCAGTTAATAACACCTGTATCAGTATCATTGCTAGGATTAAGCTTACATAACACATGTAGAGCTCCTAACATAGTAGTTCGTGTTGCTTGTGTTGTTCAGCCACAAAGTCATGTCCAGCTCTTTTGCAGCCCCATGAGCTGTAGCCCGCCAGGCTGCTGTGTCCGTGGGACTTCCCAGGCGAGAATACTAAAGTGGGTTGCCATTTCCTTCTCCAGAGGGTCTTCCCAACCCAGGGATTGAACCCGTGTTTCCTGCATTGCAGGTGGATTCTTTAGCACTGAGCCGTTAGGAAAGCCAACCATCTCATAGTAGTTGGCAATTAAAAGATATCTCTTATGAGTAGGAAATGGGGGAAACTGAGGCAGGTCTTGATACCGGAACAGGATTTGGGTGTATGAAATGACCCAGTTCTGAAAGTATTTTAGAAATCACCATATCATCAAGAAGCATATTTGAAATCCCAGACTCTTCTCTTAATAAGGCATGCTTGTTTTATTTAAATTTGTTTGCTTGTTTGGTAAAATGTCTTTGGTAAGATGTCAACATGTCAGGCAATTGGGGGTTCTCTCCCTCCCACCCTCCTCACAGCCCCTGAAATCTATTGCAATTTTCTACACACCTGTTTGATTATTTAATGAAATCTATCTCTCCATACTGCAACAGGCACAAAGAACCAATGTTCAGTAAGAATCACGTTGGAAATTGAGGCTATAATTGCACTATTGCATTTTTTTTTTTCTTTTTGGTGTTTTGTTTTTAGTTAGGAGGTCAGGAGGAGGGAAAATTGCTGCAGAAGAACTGAAATCCTGGTCTAGCACTCTGAGTGAATTTTTTCTTCCCTTTCTTCTATCCTACCTTGCAGTCATTTCCTCTGTGTGCGGATTAGGGTTTGATGTGAATTTTGACTTTCGCTGAGATTAGTTCTTTTATGGCCTTGAGGAATGTGTGGATAAAGAACTTAAAACATATCAGGAGTTGACAGTAAAGTTCAAAAGTCAAATGAAAGTTCTAAATGTGTCACTTTCTTGGAGTGGTTCTGTAGCGGTAGTATTAGGACTTTATAAACATTTTCTCATATGATCTTTCTAACAACCCTTTGTTATAAGATAGGTATTATTTTTCAGTGTTATTAAGTCATTTGTTAATTTCTTGACAGGTATTGTTTTTATTGCTATTATACAGATGGAGACACAGGGGACATGGATGAGAGAATAACTTGTGTGAGGTGATGCAACTAGGAATTACCTGGGATTTGAACCTAGTTCTCTGACTCCAAGCCCTTCCTCTGAGTCTAGGTGGAATGCACTCCATTACAGGCTTCTCTCCTGTAGCAAATAAAGCTTGTTTCTGCTTTGTGAGGAACCCCTGGGAGCAGAGGAACGGGAAAGAGGAATGCTTTGTATTCACTTTTCATCCAACTAAGCCTGTTTGTTTTTTATTTATTTTTTTCAGTATTTTAAAATATTTATTTATTTTTTATTGAAGGATAATTGCTTTACAGAATTTTGCTGTTTTCTGTCAAACCGCAACATGAATCAGCCATAGGTATACCTATATCCCCTCTAATTTGGAACTCCCTCCCATCTCCCTCCCCACCCCACCCCTCTAGGTTGATAATGGAGGAAAATGGGTTTACAGTGTGTTCATTGCAACTAAGCCTTTTTATGCTCAAGGTTATAATGAGAAAAGAAGCACCAGAGCTATCATGTGTTAAGTGCTCTTTTTGTGCCTGAATCAAAGCACTAAGCAAGGTGCTTTGCATAATTCTCACCTTGAACCAGGTTATCATTATCCTTATTATGTTGATGGGCTTCAAAAAAGCAAGTACCTTGTCCCCAAATTCACCCAGGAGAACATGCTGGTGTTAAGATTTGAACACAGGTGTTGAGAACACCATCTTGCCTCCCTATGCAGTTTTTAATGACTTTTGCCTGACAATCACATGATGGTGCTTGTGGCTTTAATTTTGAGGACCTTTTAAATTGTTGCATGGTTGATATATTTGGTAACTATTGGAAACTGCCGAAACTTTTCATTGCTAGATTTGGAAGAAAATAACAGTGAGTTGACGTGTTCGTGATTCAAGACTTCTGGGAAACTGAAAACACCCGTGTGTACTTACTTTGAGTCAATATGTTACTAGCGGCTCTGGCCCAAAAGGAGAAATTTCTGTCTTCTGCAATTGAGTGCAGGTCTCTTAGTGGCTTACTCCAGCAGGGAGCCAGTTATTACATAAGCTGAATACCAGGTCCATGGGTTTCCCTAGCCTGAAAAAGAAGCAGCGTCTGCAGTTATGAGGAAAACAGAAAGACCCATTTCTCTGTGGAGTGATACTGAACAGGCTGCTTCAGCCATGAGAATATTCTGGCCAGAGGAAAATGTAGCTTAAGAAAAGCCCCAGCTGGTCCAAGTAACTTAAGCCCAGCTATTCATGAAATATTATCTGACAGCCTCCCCCTCCCCAAGTGCCTGGGGACTGAGTCAGAATTGCTCCAGGAACCTGTGTTCTCATTTTGGCATCATAGGCTAGGCAGTTTCAAGAAAAGCTGTAGTATTTAGATCAAACCTGTGTGTGTGTGTGTGTGTGTGTGTGTGTGTGTGTGTGTGAACATAAGAGCATTTAATAAGTGTCCTGGCAGGCTTTCTGTGGTGATCCTAGAGCTGATTATACAGAGTGAAGTAAGTCAGAAAGAGACAGAAGCATCATATATTAACACATGTATGGAATCTAGAAAGATGGTACTGATGAACTATCTGCAGGGCAGCAATGGAGACTCAGATATAGCAAACAGACTTGTGGACACCGGGCAGGACGGAGAGGGTGGGATGAATTGAGAGCGTAGCAGTGAAACATATACATTACCATATGTAAAATCAGATAGCCAGTGGGAATTGCATTATGGTGCAGGGAGCTCAAATCCTGTGCTCCGTACAACCTAGAGGGGTGAGATAGAGTGGGAAGTGGGAGGGAAGTTCAAGAAGGAGGGGACATACAAATACTGATGGCTGATTCATGTTGATTATATGACAGAAACCGATACAATATTGTAAAACAATTATCCTCCAATTAAAAATAGATACATTTAAATTAAAAAAAAAAAGAGGAGACAAAAATAATGTTAGGAATTCAAGAGATAATATAACCATAGATACAGAAAAGGTTATTTTGAAACATAAAAAATATTCTATACAACTTTTTAGCAATACTTTGAATGTTTATACTAAAAAATAAAGAATTAACCGACACTGATTTCTAAATGAGGGCTTTTGCATGTGTCTAGAACTGTGCTTGCTGATGTGGTAAATATAGAGATGAGACATGTAAAACACTAGAATGGAAGCCCCACGACAGTAGGGATCTATTTTGTTTATTCATGAAGCCTTAATATTTGGAAATGTCTGGCATATAGTGGAAGCTAATATGACATTTGTTGAACGAGTGAGTATAGGTCTCTGCCTGTAAGAGCTTACACCCTAGTTTGTTTGCATCATAATAATTAATGTTTATTAAAACAGTGATGTGTTTATTATAGAAAATAAGAAAAGAGCAGATAAGTAAAAAGAAAAATAATGAGGAGGTAATAATTATTTTCATTTAAAAGCTTATATCCTTGAAAGCTTTTTCTATGTAAACATTTTTTTTTTAAATGGGCTTATCCCCTTGCAAGTTGATTTTATGACTTGCTTTTCCCCCTACTTATCAGTGTTACTGTGAGCAACTTTCTATATCAACACATATAACACTCAAACAGTCAACTTTTAATCACTGCAAAATTTAGTATATGTGTGATTATATCACAATTTTCTTTAGTCCTATTGTTGGGCAGTAGGTTTTCCACTGCCCTTCTCTCTCTTCTCTCTTTCTAGTTTGAACAATGCTCTGCTTGTCTGTCAACTTTTCCACATATCCATGATTATTTTCTTGGCAATAATTCATAGAAGTGGAATTACTAGATCAAAGGTCAGAGGCTTTTGATACATATTGAATATAATCATGTTGCTCACCATGAAGACTGGGAAAATGCATAACCCTCTCTACTGAAAGAAAGTGCTTTTTCCTTTACCTATACTGACACCGTGTATTGTCATGTTAAAATACTTGACTGTCTCCTAGGTTAAAAAAGGGAGTACTGTCATTAATGTTCACATACTTTTGATTTGCTAATGATGTTAAAAATCTTCCTCATATGTTTTTGGTCATTTGTATTTATTCTTTTGTGAGTTACCATCGTCTTACTCAGAGATTCATGAGGACAGATCTTTTCTTGGATCCTCACATCCCACAGTGGGACTCGCTGTGGCATTTATCTCACAGTTACACCTTAAGAGCCATTGATTTCACCCACCCATCTACCCATCCACCCATCCATCATTCATCTACCCTTCTCTTTACTTGTTATTTCAACAAGTACTGAAGACCTGCTAGGTACCAGGCAGAGAAATAGAGGGTTATAATTTAAAGCAGTGCTTTGAAAGTTTCTGATATTGTTGCCCTCAGAAACAAAGCTTATATTTTTAGGAAAGACCGTAATATGAATTGATATAATGAGTGGCTCCTCGAAAAGTTTTTTCCCTAATGAATTTTCTTTGAGATAATAAAACTGAGCCAGCTTGGTTTTTCTAAGCACCCATCAGGGGTAGGTAGACAGAGACCAAGAAATTTTTTCTGTAAAGGACCAGATAGTAAATATTTTTGATCATGTAGTCTCTCTGAAAACTACTCAGCTCTGCTCTGAGAGTAAAAAAACAAGCAACCATAGACAAATGAGCCTGGCTATGTTCCAATAAAAGTTTATTTATAGGTATTGAAATTTGAATTTCATATAGTTTTCACATGTCACAAAATGTTCTTTTTCTTTAATTTTTTTCAATTATGTAAGAATATAAAAACTTTTCTTAGCCTATAGGTCCTATGAAAACAGGAAGTGAGCTAGATTTGTCCTGAGTTTGTAGTTTCCTAACCCCTGGAGTAGCATGCTGTAAAGGCAGAGGGGAACCATTCTAGTTTTGCAAATTTGCTTTGAACAACTCCCACAATTCATGAAGGATAATAAAGTTGAGTTTAGCTGGGGCTGGGGACTATCCAGACTCTTAGTGATGAGCATTGTGTAGCTTTTAGTGTTTTAGCAAATTTTAGTGCCGTTAAATTTTTTAAATGTATTTTAATTATGTATTTACTCATACAAAAAGTCCACAGTTAAGTGTAATAGAATAAAAGTCTCCCATATCCTTTTTCAAGGATAGAAGACATATTTTGATGTATTTCTTTTTAGTCTTCATAAATGTATACATTCACATATGTGTGATGTCATTCTATATAAATACTTTTATATCCTGCTTTGTTTCCATTCATATTATATGGGAATATTTTTCAGTGCTGTTAAATATTTTAATGTAAACTAAATTCACAGTAAGATACCACTACACACAGAATGGCTATAATAATAGTAAAAAAAACCCAGAAAAACCACCGAAAGTAACTTATCCAAGAGAAATGAAGCCATATATCTATAGGAAAACATGTATATAGATGTTCAATGAAGCATTATTTATAATGGCCAAAAAGTGGAAACAACCCAAATGTTCATCAACTGATGAATGGATAAACAAAATGTTAGGTATGTCCATATACTAGAATACTGTCTAACAATAAAAAAGAGCAAAATAGTGATACAGATTACAACATGGCTAAACTTCAGACACATTATGCTAAGTGAAAGAAGCCAGACACAAAAGAACTTTTATTATATGATTATATTTATATGATATTTCCAAAAAAGGCAAATATCAAGACAGAAAGCAGGGTAATTTTTGCCTGAGGCTGGAGTTGGAGCGGAAGCTCACAGGAACAGCAAAACTCTTGGGGTGATGCATGTGTTCTAAAAGTTGAATGTCGTGAGGATTGCTCATCTAGGAGCATTTACTACAAACCATTGGACGACACACTTTCAGTGGGTAGACTGTGTGGCATGTAAATTATACCTCAATACAACTGTTAAAAATATTCTTTGAAAACAATTGAAAAAAATTTTTTTAATTAAAATTTTATTTATTTATTTTTTGGCCACGCTACACAGCATGCGGGATCTTAGTTCCCCTGCCAGGGATCAAACTAGCACCTGCTGCATATGGGAACACGAAGTTTTAACCACTGGACTGCCAGAAAAGTTCTGAAAACTCAATTTTTAATGGCATCATATTCCATTATGTGAATGTTCAGTTTCTTTATTCTGTGTAACTTGGAAGAAATGTTCAGAGTTTATTCTCTCTTTAGCTAAAATCCATAATCAGTAGGTTAGATTGGAGCCACTGAATGTAAACAAGACTGATTTAGTGGAATGACTCCTGATTCATTGGGCAAGGAACCTAGCATGGTCTCAATTCTGCCTCCAGCAGAGTGGACCTGAGTCCTCTTGTCTGTAAAATCTATAAGAGAAATGGGCACCAGGAAATAACTGGGCGCTAAGAGGGTGGAGGAGGGAAGCAGAAAACGTAGTAGTGATGGAAATATACAAGACTGATTTCCTGAGAAGGCTGAGGCCAGAAACTGATTACTGACTCTCTGTCTCCACATCTGCTCTTCTCCTGCTTTCTGGTGCTGGGAGGAGGTCACTGGGAACCACAGCGTCCCGAGGCAGGTGATTTCTACTGAGGAGAATAAGGAATTGGACCAGGAGTTGGGGTGGCCTCTGCTGTAGAAACTGGAGGGTTCTGCTTGGCCTCAGCCCCTGCCATGGGGTTGGAGCACCATTGCAGCGATTCGGTCACTGGGAACTGTTAACACCTAGGATTTGTGTTCCCAAATGGAACCATAGAGCTCATCATAGGAATACCGAGGTTAGAAATACTTTTACAGTCGAGAGTTTAGAAACATAGCTGTGAGATAATAGGTTACCATGTTTGCTTTCCAAGGGAGAGCTGAAACTGGCTGAGACTGAGCTGGTCACTGATTCCTTGTGTTTCTTATCTCTAGCTGAATTCCAGGTTTTCCTCGAGCACAGCGAGCAGCATCTGAACCAGAGAACTCAAAGGAAAAGTGGTGGAAACCTAACTTGTAAATGTTTTTTTCATTAGCTCCAGGCTCCCAGCCACCAATAAACTCTCTGCTCTTAAAAATCCTTTATTATTTTGTGAATTTTTTTTTTAAAAAACGTTTTTCCTATTATTCATGTACTTGGGATCTCCTTAAAATGTTATCAAGCATTTATCTATTTTGTCCTTCCAAAAGGTAACAGCATTCTAAGATTTTGCTTAAAATAGAGAGGAAGAAAAAAAAAAAAAACGTTTAATAAACTTGCTGTAACTTGAGCCTGTTGGTGGTCTTGGAAGAAACCCAAATCCAGGTTTGGTTGATACTGTGTAATGTGAATGCAATTAGTAGTGGTTTTTCTAAAGTAAAAAGAGATGTAGAAAAATAATGCACAGCAAATTTAGGTCAGAGCTGGGAAGCTTATAAATCCTTATTTTTGTTTTCATTACTTTAAGTAATAGGGAAGCTTTTGTCTTTATTACATAATTTCCTTAGCAATAATACATTTAACATTTTTTGAGTTAATTTCATATGTCTGATCAGAAAGCCACAGTTCATAACCCTGGGATGTGGCTGCTGGCACTGTTTATGTACAGAAGATTTCTTGTTCATCCCTAGGCAGCCAACACTAAAATCACGGATGGGGGCAACATTCATCACCTGTTTCTTCTTTCCGTAGAAGGTCTGACAAAGGAGTTTTCAAAGGATCCACATCCTTCTGCTAGGCAAGGTAGTAAACTGACCTGTGTATTGTTCAGTCACCAAGTTGTGTCCGACTCTTTGTGACCCCATGGACTGCAGCATGCCAGGCTTCCCTGTCCTTCACCATCTCCCAGAGTTTGCTCAAACTCATGTCCATTGAATTGGTGATGCCATCCAACCACCTCATCCTTTGTTGTCCCCTTCTTCTCCTCCCTTCAGTCTTTTCCTCTGACCTCAATCTTGCCAAGCATCTGGGTCTTTTCCAGTGAGTTGGCTTTTCATATTGGGTGGCCAAAGTACTGGTGCTTCAGCTTCAGCATCAGTCCTTCCAATGAATATTCAGGATTGATTTCCTTTAGGATTGACTGGTTTGCTCTCCTTTCTGTCCAAGGGACTCTCAAGAGACTTCTCAGGACCACAGTTTGAAAACATCAGTTCTTCTGTGCTCAGTCTTCTTTATGTTCCAACTGTCACATCTGTACATGACTACTGGAAAAACCATAGCTTGGACTATATGCATCTTTGTCAGCAAAGTAATGTCTCTGCTTTTTAAAATGCTGTCTAGGTTTGTCATAGTTTTTCTTCCAAGAAGCAAGTGTCTTTTAATTGCATGGCTTCAGTCACTGTCTGCAGTGATTTTGGAGCCCAAGAAAATAAAACCTTCCATTGTTTCCACCTTTTCCCCATTTATCTACCATGAAGTGATAGGACTGGATGCCATAATCTTAGTTTTGTGAAGCTGATTTTTAAGCCAGCCTTTTCACTCTCCTCTTTCACCTTTGTCAAGAGGCTCTTTAGTTTCCTTTTTGCTTTCTGCCATTAGTGGTATCATCTGCATATCTGAGGTTATTGATATTTTTCCTGGCAATCTTGATTCCAGCTTGTGATTAATCAAACCTGACATTTTACATGATGTACTCTGCATATACATCGTATGGTGTTGGAGAAGACTCCTGATAGTCCCACGGACTACTAGGAGATCCAACCAGTCCATCCTAAAGGAAATCAGTCCTGAATATTCATTGGAAGGACTGATGCTGAAGCTGAAACTTCAACACTTTGGCCACCTGACGCGAAGAACTGACTCATTGGAAAATAACCTGATGCTGGGAAAGATTGAAGGTGGGAGGAGAAGGGGATGACAGAGGATGAGATGGTTGGATGGCATCACCAACTCGATGGACATGAGTTTGAGTAAGCTCTGGGAGTTGGTGATGGACAGGGAGGTCTAGCGTGCTGCAGTCCATGGGATGGCAAAGAGTCAGACACGACTGAGTGACTGAAGTGAACTGAACTCTGCATATAATTTAAATAAGCAGGGTGACAGTACACAGCCTTGACATACTCCTTTTTCAGTTTTGAACCAGTTCATTGTTCTTGTCCGGTTCTAACCTATTGCTTCTTGATCTGCATACAGGTTTCTCAAGAGGCAGGTAAGGAGTTCTGATATTCCCATCTCTTTAAGAATTTTCCACAGTTTTTTGTGATCCACAGAGTATAAGGCTTTAGCATAGTCAATGAAGCAGAAATAGATGTTTTTCTGGAATTCCCTTGCTTTTTCTATGATCCATCAGATGTTGGCAATTTGATCTCTGGTTCCTCTGTCTTTTTTAAATCCAGCTTGTACATCTGGAATTTCTTGGTTCACTTGCTGTTGAAGCCTCCCATGAAGGATTTTGAACATTACCTTGCTAGCATGTGTATTGGTGTTGCCCTATTTCAGAGGATGTGATTTGATTCTAACATATTTAAACCTATGTGACCAGACTGTAAATTCTTCAAGGACAGGAGTTATGTTTTCCTGGTAGTGCTCAGGAAATAATATCTCTTTGTATTCTTACCTTCCAGATTCGAGATGCAGTTTTACTCCTCCCAGCTGCACCATTGTCCTCGTGCTTCTTCTTGAACTTGCCAGCAAAACTCCTGCTTAAGTATCTTGCCATTTTCAATTCCCTGGGCCTGAAGGCCAGATACCAGCGTGAATCACTCCCTCACCTTTTCTAGGTCTTTGTTCAAAAGAGACCATCTCAGGGACACCCTACCTATCTTCTTTGTTTGTTTTTTCATAGTATCACCAATTCAGTTCAGTCACTCAGTTGTGTCCGACTCTTTGCAACCCCAATAACTGCAGCACGCTAGGCTTCCCTGTCCATCACCAACTTCCGGAGCTTGTTTAAACTCATGTCCATCGAGTTGGTGATGCCATCCAACCATCTCATCCTCTGTTGTCCCCTTCTCCTCCTGCCTTCAATCTATCCCAGCATCAGGGTCTTTTTCCAATGAGTTAGTTCTTTGCATCAGGTGGCCGAAGTATTGGAGCTTCAGCTTTAGCATTAGTCCCCCCAGTGAATATTCGGGACTGATGTCCTTTAGGATTGACTGGTTTGATTTCCTTGCAGTCCAAGGGACTCTCAAGAGTCTTTTCCAACACCACAGTTCAGAAGCATCAATTCTTCAGTGCTCAGCTTTCTTTATGGTCCAAGTCTCACATCCATACATGACTACTGGAAAAACCATAGTTTTGACTATATGGACCTTTGTCAATAAAATAGTGTCTCTGCTTTTTAATATGCTGTCTAGGTTGGTCATAGCTTTTCTTCTAAGGAGCAAATGTCTTTTAATTTCATGGCTGCAGTCACTATCTGCAGTGATTTTGGTATCACCACCATCGGATAAACTGATTTGCTGATAGACTGTATATCCTGTTTATTTATTTGGTTTATTGTTTGTCCTGCCACCACTGGAATGTGAGCTCCTGGGCAAGGGTTTCTGTCTGATTTGGTCACCGCTGTGCACCCAGTGCCTGAAACATAAGAGTTGCTACAACTTGAACAAATGAATGTTCCACTACTTGCTAGTTATGTGGCAGTGGTGGATTTGTTTGTTCTCTTGGATCCTTTGTTTGATTCTCCATTGTTCCATAAAATGGCATGTATAGGTCATATAAAACTCTTTCATGCTATATCATGCGAATGCCTTCATTTGTGTCTTTCCTTTAACAAGCCAGACCCCAATCCCGCCTTCACAGAGCTTAGTCTTATGGGGGAATTGGACAAATACATGAATGATCCTAGTAAACTGGGCTAGCAGCCCTGCTAGGGAAGGCGTGATGAGCTGTGGGAGCACCTCTGAGGGACTCCTAACCCAGATAAGACCAGGGAAGTCTTCCACGAGATCTAGAGATGGAACTGGAGTTGAGCAGGCAGAGTCAGGGTGATGCTATGGGTGGTGTGAAAAGCATTCCAGGCAGGAAGGATAATGTGTAGAGTCTGGGAGTGAGGGACCATGAAGTATGGGGAGGACTGAAAGTCATCCAGTCTATCTGGAGCACACATGTGCAGGTAGTAAGTAGATGAGAGGTGTGACTTGAGATGTGGTCTGGGGACAGATTAGGGAGAGCCTAGCAGGCCATGCCAGGGAGCTTGGGTTTGATCCTAAGGGTATTATGGATCCATGGAATGGTTTCAAGGACAGGGCTGTCTTGTCAGACACAACCGTCATTTTATGGAGTAAGACAGTTTTTCCTCCCTTGATGAGAAACTTGAATATAAGCTCTCTAAAAGGAAGATTGAAAGTGAAGTTGCTCAGTCGTGTCCGACTCTTTGCAACTCCATGGACTGTAGCCCACCAGGCTTCTCCATCCATGGGGTTTTCCAGGCAAGAATACTGGAGTGGGTTGCCATTGCCCTCTCCAAAAAGGAAGATTATGAAAACAAAAAAGCCCAGAAAGTGAATCTTTAGACTCCATGAAATCTGCTGAAATTCAATTTAATCTGACTGGTGCGTTTCACAGCAATAAATTTAAAGATTCCACCCACCCCTCCCAAACACACATACAAATGCTTAAGAAGCTTAATTATCTTTGGGTGTATAGCTCGCAGCTTAAGTTAGGGGACATGGTATTGCTACAGACATAGATACTCCCATTGAACTTCGCATCACAGTGGGGCAGACAAATAAAGCAAGAGTGAGGAAACAGAGAAGGTTCTAATCTTAGCATTTAGACCCATAAGGAGTGAGGGTTCCTCCTACTCAGCACTAATTGCCAAATGAAAAAAACAAGGTTGCACCTTTAGGGCATAATGTGGTGAAGGAGACAGCAGGCAGATTTTGGTCCTGTCCTTACAACTTATCTATCACGAGTGATGTGACTTTGGGAACCACATAACCTCTTTGAGCCTCAGTTTCTTTTTCCTGAAAATGGAGTTAAGGCTATCTGTCTTTCAAATTTGTTAGGATTCAGTAAGATAAAGTACAGTCAGCTCTGCTATAGCATTTGTTTTAAAAACACAAATTTGTTCCAATCTGATTGATATAATAGAGAACAATTTGAGGGTAATACGGATTTCATGTTTGTTTATGATGGACTTTATCTGTGAGAAATCCTAGGTGAACTCAGAAAACTGTGCCCAGCGGAAGTGAGCTGCAGAACATGCATCTCAGACTTCTACGGGCTCCTGCAGTTCATGTGTGTTATGAGCCACACCCATCCACACCTGGTGTTACAAATTTCTGATTTCCGGTAATTCTCTGCCCACCACTTCTCAGTAATCCACAAGCTGCAACCCTTCCAGCACCCACTTCTATAAGCAAACTTCAGGTCTTTTCCAAGATAAACTGTAATATTCATTATTAATGTACATCTAAACCATTTAACATGCAATACTATGCTACTGTGTTTATTGGATCCCTATCTTTTATTCTGTGTCACTAATAAAGTTTTTGCATGGTGTGCCCCAATCCTATTTTCTCATAAGCTGTGTGGTTTTTATTACAGTGTAGTGATTTTTTGGAATTTCTATTTGCTGTTATAGCAGACCTGTCTCTATCTAAATCATCTAATGCAACTCCTGGCAGACTATGGACACTTAGGAAAAGATAGCACTTTTACTACTATCAATATTGATCTCCTTAAATATGATGTTGGATTGGGGCAAGGACAAGTATTAATAGTTGGAGTATTTAATTGCTTGATTGTGAGTGAAATGGAACAGCTGAGTTGGAAAGGTTTTGTTGCCTTTGTTTGTTTCCGAGTGTGTAGTGGTAGACAGACCATTACTGGGGTGTTGTTGGTGACAAACCAAGTATGTTAAGAAAAGAGCAAGCTGGGAAGAGTGAAGACATGGTCATTAAAAAAATGTTCATTAAACAATGTAGGGCACTGCCCTGGGGAAGAAGGGTTGCTTTGTAAGATTCCAGGGCTTGTGAGCAGCTTGCCACTTATAAAGCTTAGGGCTCTGCTCTGCACAGTGGGTGGTGGCTGTTATGGACAGGTGAGGAGTCAAGAGAAGTGAGGCATGGGCTTGGAGGTTCTACCTTTGAAGCTTCTTTTTTAAAAAATAATAATAATGTGTAAGAACAGATGACTAACTGCAAGGCATACCAGGGTAAATTTTACACAAAAACAAGCCAGAGTTTTCCAGCAAAACGTGGACTTCTGCTTGCCTTTTTTTAGTGGTCTAAAAGAATAGCTCGCACATGGACATATTTACACGTGATTTCTTTAGTCATGCCCTTGAACTGGAAATATAAAGACCCCGCTTTATTTATGGCTCCTGGCATGCTTTGGAATAGTGAAATCACATTGGTGTCTTTTCCATCCAGGGCTCTTTTTTTCCTTTTCTTTTTCTTTTTTCTTTTATTTTGGGGATTTTGTTTCTTTGTTTTTGTTGATTTTTTTTTTTCAACTTAAGGAGAAAGTGCAACTCGTTGCTGATCTGGATTTAATTTCTCTCTAACATTCTGTTTAGTTTTGTCCTTTCCACTTTGGCCAGGCTGTTAAACTCTTGGAATAGTAAGACTCTCGGAATAGTAAGATGTCACCTTCATCTTGGATGTTCTGAGTCAAGCAAAGGGGGAGAAGTGCCAGGGCATTTGAGTTGGGAGTTGGCAGAGTCTGCATCAGGTATTTAAAATGGGATACTTGGAGCCTGCAAACCAGAGGCCTTAGTGTAATATCACTAGCAGAATTATTTTGGGACCTCCAGATAATTTAAAAATTAATTATTTTGAGCAGTCTGTCTATAAAAGATTCTAGGTAGAAAGTGTTTCAAATATATTTGATTTTGTTAAATTAGTTTTGCCTCTAATCGTAGAAGGGGTACCACTATTCACATGCCAAATCTTAACAAAATTATAAAGAAACTTAAAATGCCACATTTTTTTATGGCAATGCTCTGACTCCAATGCTTTGAAAATGATGTCATCTTTTTAGTTTGTTTCTATGAAGAGTACATGGAGTTTAGGCTTGCTGTTAAGTTGATTTTCCTAAAACCAAGGACTATTACATTTCTTCCTCTGAGATCTGTTCTCCTCCCTTTCTAGCTCTCTGAAAATGTGGATGATCTTTCCACCTGGGAGTTTCTGAGCTCTGTGTATTGGCTGTAAGAACACATGGGAGATGGACTGCTGTGTCGAGATCAATCTATGTGAGGCAGTCTGAGGGGCTGGTCTGGACTTGTAGATAATGGCCAGAAGGAGCTGGCTAGCACTGCTGTTTTCCCCAGCCACAAGCCTAGATAAATTATCCTGCTTGGCAGATGACTCTAATCAACATTTCTAGCTCTGCTGAACATGGATGCAGTGGCAAACACATGGGTCAATCATTGGCTGGGGCAGGTGGCCCCATCTGGTCAACCTCCTTCCTGAAGCCTGATTTACCAGTTGTTTTCACCTCCTTCTTCCATAAAGCCATACAACTTCAAATACGTTGGTCCTGTCTATTTTAGTGGATTTCTGCCTTCTTAGTCTTGCATAATAGAAAGAGCATGGGCTCCAGAAGCTTGGGTTTAAATCCAAGCTCTGTTATTTTTTGACTTTGCAATTTTAGGCAAGTGACTTAATCTCTTCTAAGCCTTTGCTTACTCATTTAAAGAATAGTATCAATCATCTCTCCCTAGCAGAGCTAGTGAGATAATATGTACAGTGTCCAACACAGTGCCAGGCACACAGAAGGCCCTCCGGAACTGGAATCCACTCAAACTTTACCACTTACTTTTTTATGAGTAGGCCAATTGCTTTAATCCCAGTTGACATGCCTGCAGGGCGAAAGGATTAGTTGATCCTACTTTCTTCTTTGTGCCAGGCTCAGTCCTAGGTCCAGGGTCTTCCGAGAGGAGTAAGAAAGGAGAGTGTCTCGGAAGGCACTCCCAGCTTTACTCAGGTCCATTCATTCAACAAATGTATCTTGACACCTACTATGTGCAAAACCCCATACCCTTGGGGAAGATACTAAGATGACTCAATTACTAATTTAGTCCACATTTATAGGTTGTCTGTTGTGTGCCAGATAGTGTTACAAACACTAGGGGTAGAAAAAGCATGTGGGTTAGCTCCTTCCTTGGAGACGCTCACAATGCAGTAAAAAAACACCTAATGGTGGGAAGAGTAGATGAAAATTAATGTGATCTGGTTGATAAAAGGCACTTGCTTTGCTGTGACTTTAATAATAAATTCAGTAAATAAATTCAGTAATCAATTCAGTAAATAAAGTCAGTAATACTGACTGCACACAGCAAAATCAGTTGCATTTCCCCAAAATATTTAGATCTGGAAACTTAGGGCTTCACTAAGGCAGTATGTTCTCATTTTACAGCTGAGGAAACAGCCCAGGAGTGGTTCGTATATCACACATTTCAAGTAAAAGTTAAGCTGAGACCAGCCTCCAGCAGCTTTTGTCTGTGGTTGAACCCACTCCTTTTTTTGATCCTATTGTTATAAGTAGCAGATGTGCTCTTCACCTTTTGTAAACTATCCCGTTCCAATTTCCCAACAGCTCTACTGGGATTAGGACCATTATGAATTTAGGGAACTTGCTCAAGGTTGCACAACTTGACAAAGTCAGGATTTGAACTTAGGTCTATCTGATTCCAGGGTCCCAGCCCTTAGCCTCTATCCCATAACTATTGATGATTCATCCTCGTTGAAGTATCTGAAGGCTATTGTAAGCTTTGGGGACTGTGTGTGAAAAAAAAAAGACAACGCCATGAATTGTTTTTTAGGACTTGCTTATTTGAACCACTGGGAAAGCTAAATTTATGAACAATAAAAAGAGTCTATAGGTGTCCGTATGCTAAGTGTGGCTAGATATAAACAGGAAAAAAGTTATCATCAAAAAAGTTCCCCTGGGATTTCCCTAGTGGTCCAGTGGTTAAGAATCTGCCTTCCAATGCAGGGGACACTGGTTTGACACCCTGATGGGGGAACTAAAATTCCACATGCTATGGGGGCAACTAAGCCCACACGCCACAGCTACAGAGCTTATGAGCTCTGGAGCCTGTGTGCCACAACTAGAGAGAAGCCGTGCATCACAAGCAAGATCCCAATGCAGCCAAAAATAAATACTTAAAAAGAAAAGTTCTCTTACATCCAGTTTCTTAAGATTTCATAATCAGAGGGGTAATTCTGAGCAAATGAATATAAAAAGACCTCTGCAGAATTTCTGTACTTGGCACAGATCAAACCTAATTTCTTAAAATCACTGATGCCTTATTTAAAGAGCTTAAAATTCTGAAGATGACTGTTCCACAGCCAAACAAAAACACCCCCTGGCTCCTTAGTGACCACTAATGCAGTTGACTTTCCACCTTTCAAGAATGTCCCCACCCCCTCCCCATTGTCTTCCAATTAACTCACGTTTATTGTATATAAAGCTCATGGGCCTGTTGAGTTGATAATGCTAAAGGCTGACAACCACATAGAGGTACGTCTTACAGTAATGAAGTGTGTGAGCGTGTTTGAATTTTCTGTTCAAAGACACTGGGGCTCTGTCCTGGGTGAGTGGCAGGGGAGACCAGGCTTCACTTGGCCAGAGCAGCAGGGTTCTAATGGAATGTTTCTGCTCCCCTTGAAAAAGGTAGTCAAGCATCTGTACTCCCCACTGAACTCCAATTTCCATTCTTCTTTGAAATCCTGCTTGCTCTGTCAGTGAGAGCCATATGACAAGTGTTCAGTATGTCAGATTTGTTTTCCTTTTAAACTACATGTGAATTTCACCTCCAAAGTAGGGCTATGTTAATTTCCCAAAGCTCTTTCAATAATTGTATTCTTTTAAAAACGTATGTTCTATTATTCTTTTTTGAGTTGTGTTATGACTGGTATTTGGAAAGTGGTTAGAGGATCACTGGTTGCATATTGGGTAGTGTGTATGTGATACACATTCCCAGATGTAAACAGCCGCTAAATTCATTATCTAGTTTGTATAACTGTTCTACTCATTTCACCAGGCTCAATTTAGTCATTTCCGGCTAGCAGAGCAGGTTTTTTCCTTCAAAAAAGGTGTTTGCATAAGCTTTTCTGAAAAGCATTAGTTTTGTCGTATTCATATTTATGTTGATAATTAATTGTAACTGCCAAAAGAAAGGATGTATCTAATTGTGCATGGATGAAGTTACTCTTTTTGTCCTGTTTGTATGGTGACTAATTCATACATAATCAGTTACCTGTACCATCTATTCAGAATTTCAAAGATTGAATCTATACATCTAGAATGTTTGTAAGTTTCCCTTGCCTTAAAAAGTCAGTTGATTAGTTTACAGAGAAGAGAGAGTCTAGGTGGACAGGGAAGTCAGGTCTTGACTGTCTTTCTAAGAGGAGCCATTCTGGAATGATTTTGGTAAAATAATGTCTGTCTCTATATCATTTCCCTACCTATTTACCTATTTATCTATCTATCCATTAATCTCTCTGTAAAGCAAACATCCCATTCACTTAAGAAATATAAGGAGTAGTATAAATCTTGAAAGAGATTAATACTTTCAGCAAAGAGATCAAGCAGTGACAGTACTAACTGTCTGGTCTCTTCCATCTCTCCATTCTCCTCCTCCTTCAGTTTGATTTACTGCAATTAAAATTTTACAAATAACTTATGTCCATTAAAAAAATAGAATATTAAGAAAGTGAAAAACTGTTCAGTCTCCCTTAGGCTCAAACATAATCACTTTTAACATTTTGGTATATTTCCTTCTAGCCTCTTTTGCCCTATGCATCCATATTTAAAAGTTCCATAAGTGTGATCCTCTTGTGATCATACACTATTCTGCATCAAGCTTTTTTCACTTAACGTGAAAATATTTTTCCAAATCTTTATAAATGTTTTCTTTCATGTCTGTTACCCACAGTGGGTACAGTCTACATAGTTTATTGAGCCATCACTTGATGGTTGGATATTGGGTATTTCACCTACACTATCTTTTTTTGGCCATGCTGCATGGCATGTGGGATCTTAGTTCGCTGACCAGGGATCAAACCCATGCCCCCTGCAGTAGAAGCTTGGAGTTTTAACCACTGACTGCCAGGAATGTCGCTCACCTCCACGGTCTGTGAAAATGAAACACTGATAACAAAACAACGTCAAACTTGGTTGAATTCTGTGATGGTCCAGCACCGTGGCTGTACATCTTATCTGCCTGCTATGCTAGTCACATGGAAGTGAGGGGAAAACCCTCTTCATCTGTGAGAAGTGTACCTGAAACTAACCAAGGAAGTGTTTATGAACAGCCAACAAGTCGGTAAGAAGCGAGGGTTGGTAAATGGAGTCATTTTATTTCATAAAGGTACCTCAGAGCTTTAAGCCCCACTCCCCTGGATTTTCAGTCAGTTTAGATTTCGTGGGTCTGTACATGATGCACCGTGATCTTGCCTTACACGGAGTTCAGTGTGAGACATCAACTTTTCCTTGCTGAATTTTCAGAATCTGTGAAATAGGACTCCAGCTAGCCTGGAAAAGTCTACTTGTCTCTTTAGATATTTATGAATGATCTTTCAATACTGGGTAGAAGACTATTTGTAGTTGTAGATTGAAGGTAAATGCTTCCAAAGATCCCTGTGCTTTTCTTTAAAAATATAAGTTGTAAAAAGTTCATTCCTTTTCTCCCTGAGGAGGCAATTTGGCCCTGGACTCTGGAGCCAGACAGCCTGGACTGACTTCCTGCCCCACCACTGCCTGCTGGGTGACCTTAGGCAACTTATCTGAACTTGTGTAGGTGAGCAAGCTTCCAGGTTTCTCATCTGGAAAATGGGATACTACTACTTGTTCATAGGTGTGTTGGAATGGTTTAAACAAGTTAAACACAACAGGCCCTCAGTAGTGTCAACTATTATTGTTTTCCCCAGGCTCCTAAAGTTGTGCATTTCTAGTGCTTTAGATCACTTCTGTGCATTTGTAATGTTCTTCAGCATCCCTCAGTGAGTGGCTTTTCTCTGAGCACTTCTTCCCCAACTGGCTTATGATAATCATAATAATTTCAGCTACCACTTAGAGGGAGTATTACATGCCAGGTGCTCTGTATTATATGTATTATAAAGTGTATTATTCGCTTTTCACAGGTGAGGAAACGAAAGATTGTAAAGGGTAAGTAACTTGCTCAAGGTCATAAAATTGCTAAATGTAGGTCTAGAAACTAAATTCTGGTCTGGCTTATTTGCCACCACAAGGCTTTTATAAATTCCTCTAAGGAGGGACCTTTTAAAATCTGTTACCGCTTTTATATATTTATTTTTTAAAAAGATTTTTTGATATGGACCATTTAAGGTCTTTATTGAATTTGTTACGATATTGCTTCTTTTTTTTTTTTTTATTTTTTGGCTGTGAGGCATGCGAGATCTTAGTTGCCTGACCAGGGATTGAACCTGTACCCACTGCATTGTAGTGTGATGTCTTAACCACTGGACCACCAGGGAAGGTAGGTCCTCAGTCAGTATTTTTTTTTTAAATGAATGAATGAAAAAGTGAAATTGTAGATAAGAGAACTTGGAACTCCTATCTAGTTAGAAAACCAATGGTACTGCTTTTTAACAGCCATGAAATTATTAGTCTTAGAATTATGTTCTGCTTCTGAACAGAACATTGCCCATGAGAGAATGATAGATTTGTAATTATTTGCATATGACACTGGTTGTATTTCATGTGAAACAAATTTAGACACTGTGTATGTGAGATCCTGATTTGAGGAAATCTAGATTAGCATTACATAGATAATTGTTGCAGCAACTTTAATTTAAACAAAGTGAAGTGAAAGTTGCTCTTTGCGACCCCATGGACTATACAGTCCAGGGAATTCTCCAGGCCATAATACTGGAGTGGGTAGCCTTTCCCGTCTCCAGGGGATCTTTCCAACCCAGGAATTGAACCCAGGTCTCCCAGATTGCCGGAGGATTCTTTAGCAGCTGAGCCACAAGGGAAACCCAATTTAAACAAAAGGTGTAGCTAATTCTAGGTCTAGTTTGGCCATTTGGTTAACATTTATTTAGCATGTACACTGTGTCAAGCCCTCTGCTGGGCACTAGGAGTTTAAGGATAAATATGATGGTTCCTTTGAATGCTCTGCCTAGGCTCCTGGAGAATCCAGCAGTCTTTTTATATGTTGGATAGAGGACATTATGCACTCCCATGGTTTTAGCGAATGGCCTCTATACCTATATCTTTAACAGAGCCCCTCCCCCTTTGACTCAATCAGCTGTTTGCTTGCTATGTTCACAAAGAGGTCTCAGAGGCCTCCAAACTGAATTTATCCTTGAATCTCTAGGTCCCCTGTGCCCCAACCTTGTACTTGTTATATATTTTATCTTAATTGGTGGTACCACTGTCCTCCCCTTCATCCAAACTAAAACACTTAAAGTAATCTTTGATTCCTTTTTCTCCCACACCTTTTGCATTTAGCTAGTTACCAATTTTCCTGATTTTCCCTCCAAAATAAATCCTCAGCTGTGAGGGATTTGAGATTTTTACCCTATTTGCAAATGAATGAGTTAGTTTCTTGGATACTGGCAGAAGACAGGAGACTTCTGGGTTAGAAACAAAGGAATTTATTGTTTTTAACTATAGCGGTAGTCAGAGTGTCAGCATTTTGGGGCAACAATTCCCATGGTGTGTCATGAAGAGGGCCAGATGATATATATGTATGTAGGAACCCTGCATTTAGGAAACCTAAACCTTTTATATTAGATAGTAGACATGTTTTTCCTTTGCTCCAGAGGTAGACGATGTCTTCCAAGGCTGTTGTCCATATAAGCATCTTTGAAAGGATAATCTGGGGCCAAAGGCAGCCAGTGCTTTGCTCATGATTTGTACAGAAATTCAAGAGACCCACAGAGAATTGTCTCCCAACAAGAATGTTTCACATCTGTTCCCTCTGCTCTTCCCTTACACCATTGATCAGGCCACCCCATCGCTCACAGGCTGTATTGCAGCAGCTTCTTATCTGGTCTCCCCAGGCCTTCAAGTCAGTCTCCCACACCTTGCTGGACTAGCCCCGTGCACCAGATCTGACTGGGTCACCCCCTGCTTAAACCTATTCACTGCCTGCTCACTGTCTGTGGTGAACGCCCAAGCTCCTTAGTGTGACACTATGGGGTTCTCCAAGCAGCCCCTGCCGATCCTTGCAGCCTCAGGGAAGGGCAGCATGTCAGAGGGGTTACCTCCCTTTCTGCTCAGGTTACTTTACCTGTGTGGCCTCAGTTTCTTCATCTGTAACATTAGGGTGATGGGACCTCCCTTATGGGGTTATTGTGAGGATTATGTCAGCCTTAGACGCAGTAAGCCCTCCATCCATGTAGCCTCTTGATTGGGTTTTCCACTCTGCCTCCTGTTATAAGAACCGACCACATGCTTTTCTGTTTGTGCTGCTTTTCGCCACAGGGAGGGCCTTTGCTGCCCTCTCCCCCCGGGTTCAGGCTGGTGAGACACATCCTTTCTCCTTCCTCCTGGACACACTGCGCAAGTCTCAGTTGTTGAGCTGGAGGTCCATCCTCTAATGAGTCAGTTACTGCCACTGTGGACAATGAGAGGATGGGGCTGTCTTATTTATCTTTGCCTTGCTGGCATAGAGCACGTGTTGGAAAATTGTTGAATGGATAAATGAAGGAGTAAAAGCAATTCACGTTCTACTGGGGTGATTGGAGGCTGGGGATGAGGGCTGGAAGGCAGTTAAGCAGCCTGATAACAGTGAAGGGGATCTTAGGAAGTGTTGGGCTGAGTGAAAATTAAGCCCTGTAGGAGTCTAGTGCAGGAAGTTTGCTTGTTCATGGGGTTTGGAAGCCTGTTTAAAGTTATCTATTGAATGAAAGCGGCCCCTTCTATGTGATTCTAATTATTCCCTTTCCTGAAAGAAGCTATTGCAAATGGAAGGTCATGCAGTCTGCCTTCTCGTAAGATTTTCAGTTCCTCAGAATACAATGAATTCTCTGTTACCTGGCGGAGCGGGTAGAATGGAACTTCTTTTTAATTAAATTGTCTCTGCCACAGAAAGTGTGTGACCTTATCCCTCCTTCTGAAGTCCCCCAGGTCTTCAAGGCCTGGCTCCAATCACTCTCCTTGAATTTGCTGTCCCACTGGTGCACTCTGCATTTTGAGTTATCATTTTATATGGGCATGTCCAGTTCCCTAATGAGACTGGGAATTTATTAATTTTCTCTGAAATAGTTAACGGTATGCCTTTGAATTGAGAAGGCTCTCCACTTACATTTATTGAGCTGGGATTCTCCATATATGTGATAACAACTCTTGATTGGTTAGAACACAGCCCTAATCTCAGGATGTCAACTGTCTCCTCTCGAGCCTCCAGTTCCCCATGATAGCAGCTTCTCAATGAATGTTATAAATGTCTAATTTATAATTTTTATTAATTTTAAAATAAGGAAAACTGATGTTTATAGAAAAGTATTTGGAAAATAGTGATAAACAAACAAACCCCCTGAAACAGCCCAATCCCCAAACCTCCTGATAACAACTTTTAGTATTTATGGTATGTCTCTCTTCCTTTGCTTTACATTATTATTTCTCTCTCTTTCAGCATACAAGGGGTCTTATTTTACCAATCCTTGGGCAGTCTGCTTACTTCCTCCTAACTTCAGTATATGTTTACTAGAAGCGACAGTGCTGAAGACTTTCTCGTAGCTGCTGTTTCAGCCCTTGGGCCACCATGTTGCCTTATTTGTCACTGTCTATCCTTGTTTGACTTCTTTTTGTCTCTCTGGATTGACCAGCTGTTGTGTTTTGCTGTTTGATACCTGCATGCATCTCGGTAATAAGGTCCCGTTTTTTTGAAGTGTCTGCTGTGTTCCAAATACAGCATGTGTTGTACACACTTAAAAAAAAATCTGTTTTCTGATAGACTGCATATTAGTAATGTTCATTTTATAGATGAGGCATTTGGTTTAGGGATTTAATAACTATTAAGGATTACCAAGGTGCAACTTGCCACCCTCCTTCATGCTACTTAGTTAGCTTTAAACTTAACTTTCCTTAGTTGGAAAACTGGATTTTAGGAGCTGTGTCCAATCAGCTTTTGGCTTTAAATTTCCCTCCAAGGGTACTACAACCCACATCCCTGGACCAACATAGTGGATGTCATAAGCTTTACTGGAAAGAGTGTGTGTGTATGTGTGTTTGAGAACTGTTGTGGCTCTTGCTTGTATTCCTCATAGTCCTGAGATGGACTGTCCCTCACATCTGTTTTCAACCCCTAGCCCCAGTACAGAGTTATATTCTATTAACTCAAGGCACCTTTTCTTTGTAATTCATGTCAGTTTTCCTCCCAGCCACCTGCACAATCTCTGGCTTTCTCTCTGCCTTGCTCTCCAGGCTGTGAGTAAGTTCTTTGTGTATTTGCTGTTTTTGATAACCTCAGCTCGAGATTTAATGTCAAGGTGGGGTCCCTATTAAAGATGCTATTAATCATCCCTTCCCTGTTTGAAGATTTCTGTGTTGGCAAGCAGGCAGATAGAAGTAGCTGTATGTTTCCCAACCAGATGGACTGGTAGCTGGGGTGGGGGCTTTCAGCTGAAACACATTCCTGTCATTATTTGGCAGAAGAAGGGCCAATGAGATTAATAGAGTAATCCTTGCTTGTGATCCAGATTCATCAGCTGAATCACAGAGCCTCAGTGTTGGAGAGGACCTTGAAACCATCTACTCCAACGGTGTGATTTTATACTTGAGGAAACTGAGGCAACAGATAAAGGAAGTGATTGAAGATTATGAATGACTCAGGCTGCCATGGACTTATGACACGACTGAGCCTTGCTCTCTTCCTTTGGGGAAGGCTAGTGAGAAATTTAGTCACACTCCTCAGGTCACACAACTTGTTGCACCAGAGCAAGGACTCTCCCGCGTTCCTGACTTCAGGCCCAGGAGGGGTGACCTGGAGCCAAACCTGTGTCCGTCATTTACCTGGGTGGATCTGTGGCCTTTGACTGGTGCAGGAGTGCTCCCTCTCTCGCATTTCTTGTGCATGTGGAGTTTTGGTTGGAGAGACAGGAGTTCCTTTTGCAGTGAGGGTGTAGACAGGTGGGGGCTTCCCAGGTGGCACTAGTGGTAGAGAACCCACCTGCTGGTGCAGGAGATGTAAGATGGGAGTTCTGTCCCTGGGTCAGGAAGATTCCCTGGAAGAAGGCATGGCAACCCACTCGAGAATCCCAAGGACCGAGGAGCCTGGGGGGCTGTAGTTCAAAGGGTCACAAAGAATTGGACAACACTGAAGCAACTTAGCATGAATGCACATAAACAAGTGGAGTTCCTTGACGTCCCCTTCAAATCGACTCCCAAGGGTGTCTGGCTGGACCCTCAGCCCTGTGTTCTTGCCTCTGTCCCTCTGTCCCATGGAGGTCTTTTTCTACCTAGACAGCTGGGACTGCCTTCTCCAGTGTGTCAGGAGCAAGGGAACCAGTGAGGGGAAACCCAGGAGCGAAGAAGCCAGGGAGTGGATCAGGGGTTGCTGGCGGCTCAGAGGTGCTGGCTGCTTGCAGTGGGGTCATGGGTTTTTAGAGAATTCCAGCTTTGCAGTGAAGATAGTACTTGCAGAATCCCCTCCCCATGGTGGGTGAGGAGTATTTTCCGCATCCTGTATGAAGCATCCAGACCCAAGACCTCCTACTCTCCCTTCGTGACCTAGCTTAGTTATACTGGTTCATTCTCTTGCTGTTTTTTAGGGTTCAAGCCTATGGCTCGAGTTAGGAGAAAGATGAGGTTTGTAAAGAGGTCTTTCTGGTCCTTCCAGTACTAAAGCCCCTTGAATAAGAGCCAGGGAGATTCATCCCCCAGCGTCTAGGTGGTGGTGGGTAGGCTTCCTGCCAGAAGGATCTGAGGCAGAGGGCGCGGAGGCTGCCATGCCGATGTCTCCACACCTCTGGCAGTGCAACAAAGAACTTCTGTCTGCCCTGCAAGGTTAGGTCGGTAAAAGCCACTTCAGTGGAAAGCCACCATCATTTTGCAACTTGATAATTAAAATTCTAGTATAAGAATTAAAGAAAACATGGGGCTCCGTTACTAAATCACTGAAATTCAGCTGCGGTGACTCTGTTATTGTTCCTCATGAAAATCTGTGGCTTTCTCACACACCTTCTTTGTTTCAAGCCTTGATTCGGGCTTAATCACCACAGGAAATAAGTCCCATGTGTCTGTTCATTGGTTTGGCCACAAGTGCGATGATGCTTTTGTGATGGGGAGAAATAAAAGATAATCTTCAAATTAGGTGAGGTGGAACATGGTATCTCATCAAGAACAGAGGTAAACAAAACTCAAAGACAAGGTGCTTTCGGAGCTCCTATTTTGTTTTCCTGACAATTACAAATATGAAGGCCAAAGAGAAGAGAAATAAGAATAAGAGGCAATACTGCTGAGGTGGACCGTCAACCTGAACTAAGTGGATTGATTTCTTTCCTTGCATACTCGGAGAAAATGGCCAGTTGTTGCTTTCTGCTATTAATAAAGAGGTCACTTTATCATTAGGTCTTTGAATCTGCATTTAATGGCTAAAGCAGATGGTTATAATTTCTGGCTTAGTGTGGCCACCTTATTAATAAAAAAAGAACTGATGGAAAGGAAAAGGCTTCTTCATTTTTAACTGCAGAAGCATAACACAAATGTTTTCCAGCCTTTCTTTGTGTGCAGAGCAGACCTAGAGACTGCAGTAAGATCCTGTTACACATTTGAAAAAAGACGTTTGTAGAGTGGAGGTAACTCCATTTGAATCCTTCCTTTGTTAAACTTTAAAGGGACACTATAAATACATGCTCCTGCTTCGTGGAAAAGGTATTTTGAAGGAAGCTCCAGGATTATATTTAAAAGTAAATTAATGTTTTAATAACATAAAGAAGAAAGTAGAAAACATCCATCTCATTTCAGAGACTGGAGGTCTGTGGTATTTTCTAAAGTTATTCTCTTTGCTTACATTATTTTAAACTGCTTTTTTGGATCTAATTACTAGGTTTGGGTGAATATATCATGTATCTTATTTTGGTTTTTTTAAAGTCAACTGAATTTTTATGAAAACAATGGTGAAAATTTATGGTAGCAAATTTCTGTTTGGTATCATTGAGTCTGTATATTTCCTTGTGTACTGTACTTAGTCACTCAGTGGTGTCTGACTCTTTGCGACCCCATGGACTGTAGCCCACCCATCTCTTCTGTCCATGGGGATTCTCCAGGCAAGAATACTGGAGTGGGTTGCCATGCCCTCCTCCAGGGGATCTTCCCAACCCAGGGATCGAACCCAGGTCTCCTGGATTGCAGGCAGATTCTTTACCATCTGAACCCCCAGGGAAGCTCATGATTTCAAATTCCTGACAATTATATTTGCCTATAATGGTCAGGAATTTGAAATCATGGTGTAATACTGGCAGTTTTTTTTTGTTACATTCTAGCGTTGTGAGGACAGTTTGGGAACTACTTCCAATCATGAAGACAGCATGATTTAGAGTCCTAATGCACCTGGGTAACGGGGCCAAGAAATCAGGGAATTCTTTCATAAAGCTCTGAGGAGTGCTTTAATCACTTTATTTACCCTATGACTTATATATCTTTCAGGCTATTGGTCATATCCTGGGATCTGTTTTGACAATGAATTTCTGCTCCATTTAATGAATAGAATGTGATGAGTATGCAGTGGTTGACTCTGAGATACAGAAAAGTACTGAATTCTAGGGATAGAAAAATCTTCAAAGATTACTTTGTCCACTGGTTTTCATTTTTTTTCCCATTAATGATACCTTTAAGAATTTACCATGGACCCGTATGTAGAAATAGTTTGAATTTCAAATTATTAACAATAATATTTTCCAATTTTTATTAATAAAAGGCATGTATAAGAACCCATTTAGTTCACTTGGTTATTTATTTGTCAGTCTGTTGGCTTATTCATTCATTAACATTTTATCTAGATTTATTTCTGACTAAGCACTGTGCTTGGGTGAGGGGAAAGAAGGAGTTTGTGATGGCCACTAGGCTAGTGAAAATGCTCAAACCATGGCTGGACCATTGTTTTTTCTACCTTTGGACTCCAGGACACACAGATATCACTACATGGCCAATCCATCATGCTTTGTTTGTCATCTTTTAAAAATTTTGAACTATCTTAAGTATACATTAAAAAAAAGACAAATTTCTTTTCCCTTTACCATACTTCCTTCAGATTTTTTAAAGAAATAAAATAGCAGAATACTCCTTCCTGAATCCTCTTTCTTTTCTTTTTCAGAGATAATCTCTCAACTAAATATAATTTTTAAAAAATTTTTCATACGTGTTTCTGTGCTTTGTTATGGATGTATAAATCCAGTAATAACGCATGGTATTGCTTTGCCCAATTTTAAACCTTATATAAATAGTAACTTACTGTACCTGACTTTCTATAGCTGCCTCTTTTTGTTTAATATTATACATTTTTTTAAATTTAATCTTGTTAATTTAGGAAGGCGTATTAATCTAGGAAGTTATTTTAGGTGCTGTGCAGTAACTATTCTATGACCTTTTCATAATTATCAAGTACTCATTCTTCTGTTTTCCTTGTTTTCTGTATTATAAGCAATACTGCTGTGAAAAATTTTGACCATTCTTTCTGTGAACATGTGAGAAAATTTCTTTAGGCTGTATACCTAGGAACGTGATAAGAGTATACATGTCTTCAGCATACCTACTTGTTGCTGAATTCCACCCCAAGTGCTTCGTGCCAGTGTGAATTCTCACCTACAGCACACGAGTTCCTGTTACTTCTCACCTTTTCCAACTCTTGGCATTGGAAGTATTTTTAGTTGTCTCTTATTTGATGGGTATGAAATAAACTGTCACAATTTGGATGTATAAAGATACATCAAAAGTTGAATAAATACATCAAGCAAAGATGGAAGGCTTTTCCCTTCCTTCCGGTTTGAATTCTATTGTAGGGCAGATTTGAGTTTCTGGCTGGGGAGGGGCCTCCTCATCAAAGCCTGTGTGGCCCTTAATCAGGGTGCCATGCTGCAGTGGAAGCACGGAGTTTTAACCACTGGACCACCAGGCAAGTCCCCGACTATTCTTTTACATGTTGCTATCCAGTTGTCCCAGGTGGCTCAGTGGTTAAAGAACTTGCCTGCCAATGTGAGGAAATGCAGGTATGATCCCTAGGTTGGGAAGATCCCCTGGAGGAGGAAATGGCAACCCACTCCAGTATCCTTGGCTGGGAAATCCCATAGACAGAGGAACATGGTGAGATTCAGCCCATAGGGTCACAAAGAGTTGAACATGACTGATCACATGTACCCATTATACACAGAACATATTCTTACGGATCTTTCTAAGGAAAGTGAAAGATCTACAATCCAAAGTGATAGAAGTTGTGTTTGGGTGGGAAGCAGCGGTCACTATGGCCTGATTTACAATGGATTTGAGGTAAAGCACCCTGGTCCATGCTCTCGCAGAGGCTGCTTCCAGCTTATCTCTGGCTTATGCGTCCTCATCCATAAAACAAGGAGTTGGATTACTCATTCTTTCTTCAAGTGATGATTCTTTTTGGTTCCAGAATTCCATATTTCTCAATGGTAATGTCCCTTGGTACTTTAAGATGGTTTTCTAATCATTGCTACTCAGTTTTTCTGGAGATGAGAGGAACTTAATGCAGGAGCCATGACTCAGGGAAGAGCAGTTAAAATTGCTAGAAAGTCCCCTTTGAAATTGCAGCTTAAATTATGTAGAAAGAGAGTCGTGCAAAAGGTGGTATAGAAGAAATAATAATGTAGAGACTGTGAGTGATTATTCCCCTCACTGCCCCTTTTTCCTGTTTTCCAGATTTTCTTTAATGGTCATAGAGTAATATTCTTGGAATAAAATAATAAACATATGCAAACAATTATAAGCTCATTTGGTAGGAAAAAAGAATGTGATTTACACAAAACATGTGTTGGGCAAAGGGGGAACACCTGTATATGAAAAATGATTTGTAATAATTTCTTAGGTAATTCCTGTAATCCTTTCCTGGGTTAAAGTTGGTGGATGATAAGTGTCTTTCTTTATGTACCGCTGCAGGAAGGATCCAGCGAAGATAGAAGGCCGCTAGATTGGTGTCTTAACATAAAAGCCATGGCAAAGCTGAGCGTAGAACCATTTGAGCGTCGCTCAGTAGGTTAAGATCAAAAGAGAAAGTGAAAAGCCGAACTAGAGAGATTTTAACCATTAGGTCATGTAGATTATCCTGTTCCAAAGATGTCTGGCAAATCCACACTGTCCATCAGAGGTAAACATAAGAGTGAAAATAATCATAATGTCAACTACATATGGAGTGTCAAATATGTATGTGATCTTTCAATTCTGGGAAGACCCTGGAATGTAGCAATAGCTGTTCTGATTGATAGTTGAGGGTTCAGATAGCTTAAGAAATCTGCCCCACGTGAGGAGCTAACCACTGGTGCAGTCTGGATTTGCCCCAGTGTTTCACCCTGCGGAGGCATGCGTGTGTGCGTACACTCTTGCACTGGGAGCTTCTCTTTTTTTAGAGCTGAAAGCTGCCCCCTGCAGCTTTTCCATAAGTTACTTCTCATTCTGTCTTCCCGAGCTCTCAGCCTCAAAAATCTGCTCCCTCTTTCACATGACGGCCCTTTAGATCATTGACAAGGGTTATCATGTCCATTTTGCTATCACCCCTGCTGTCCTCCCACCCCCTACCTCAGTCTGTCATTTGTGAGAAGCTTGGAGAGGTGTTTTTATTCACAGATGCCTTCGGAAATTTCATGGTTTTTAGACTCATGCTGAGTTTGTCCAGATGTGCCAATATTTGTCTTATACTATATAAATTAATTGTCCAGAAGAGGAAGAAACCTTTGTAGGCACTTACTCACTAATGCAAACCAGTGCCTTTGGGTGTAGATGGAAAGGAAAAAATGTTAAAAAATGAACCAGATCATTTTCACTGGGAGAGTGTCATTGAATTCGCATCCTACTTTTAGGACAAATCTGTAGTGTGACGGTTCAGTATTACCACATAGTTTAACCATGGGAAACTCAGGCTGACACTTGTAATAGAGCCCAGCTTTTATGTGAAGACATTGCAGAGATGGAGAAGTGTGATATTCTCATATTCTATTATCAAGCTCTATAGCCCAGTATTTATAGCATGGTGACAAAGAAATTAGTGCCTCTCAGATTTACCAGAGTAACTATTATTATAAGATAATTGTAACAATATTGAGTAAAATTTAAATGAAAAGCACAAACTTTTAAGGAGAGAATGTTGTGACATTGTTATATATGCAACTGAGCTCTCTTTATGTGCCAGAATGAAAAAAGCTGTCTAGAATGGATGAGCCTCAAGATCTAAATGATAATCACGAACCCTTTACCCCAACCCTCACCATCACCATCTATAGCAACAGCTGCTTCTAATGATGTGCCTGGCCGTGTGCTTTGTATTAGATATCTCACTGAATTCTCAAAACTTAGAAGTCAATACTATTGTTTCTCGCATTTTACAGATGAGAAAATAGAGAGGTTAAGTATCTTGCCCAAGTTCACATATCTTGTGTGGAGCAGGTTGAGAGTCCTAGCTGATACTTTATTCCTATATCTTGTTTCTTTTCTTAGCAAAATAGACTATAAGTTGAACATTAAACAATGCACTGGGGACACCTTAAAAAAAAATCTTTCATTATAAATGAAACACAAAGGAAAATTTTCCCAGTATGAGGTTTTCATAGTGACACACTCATTCTTGGTAAAACTAAAATTAAACCAAGACCTTATAAACCTTCCAATGCCATCCTTTCGTATATTAGTGTACCTTTTGTATATTAGTATAATTCTCTATTAAAACCACAACACAGATTAGATCACTCTAAATGATGCATAAAGGCAACATGATTTGATATAAAGATCAGCAACTTCTCAGAGAGGTGAAATGACTTGAATTTTAACTAGTGCTGCCAGTAACCGTCTCTGGGGCCTTGGTCCAGTCTCATATTCAGTCTTGAGTTCTCAGTGTTCCCATCTGCAAAATGGGAGTGTTGCACTCTGATTGTGAAACTTCCTTCTAGCTTCACATGATGCATAATGTGGAAAATTCTTAAAGAGATGGGAATACCTTACCTGTCTCCTGAGAAACCTATGTGCATGTCAAGAAGCAACATTGAGAACCTGATATAGAGCAATGGACTGGCTCAAAATTGAGAAAGGAGTTTGTCAAGGCTGTGTATTGTCACCCTGCTTACTTAACTTATATGCAGAGCACATCATGCAAAATGCCAGGCTGGATGAATCACAAGCTGGAATCAAGATTGCTGGGAGAAATATCAACAACCTCAGGTATGCAGATGATACCACTCTAGTGGCAGAAAGCAAAGAGGAACTAAAAAGCCTGTTGATGAGGGTGAAAGAGGAAAGTGAAAAAGCTGGCTTAAAACTCAGCATTCAAAAACTAACATCGTGGCGTCCTGTCTCATCACTTCATGGCAAATAGATGGGGAACAATGGAAACAGTGACAGACTTTATTTTCTTGGGTTCCAAAATCACTGCAGATAATGACTGCAGTCATGAAATTAAAAGATGCTTGCTCCCTGGTTACTTAGTAAAGACTCCGCCTACAATGCAGGAGACCCGAGCTCGATTCCTGGGTAGGGAAGATGCCCTGGAGAAGGAAATGGCAACTCACTCCAATATTCTTGCCTGGAGAATTCCAGGGACTGAGGAGCCTGGCGGGCTGTAGTCCGTGGACTCACAAAAAGTTGGATACAACTGGGCGACTAACACTGCTCCTTGGAAGGAAAGCTATGACAGACTTAGACAGTATATTAAAAAGCAGAGATATCACTTTGCCAACAAAGATTCATGTAGTCAAAGCTATGGTTTTTTCCAGTAGTCATGTGTGGATGTGAGTTCGACTATAAAGAAGGCTGAGCACTGAAGAACTGATTCTGTCAAATTGTGGTGCTGGAGAAGACTCTTGAGAGTCCCTTGGACAGCAAGGAGATCAAACCAGTCAATCCTAAAGGAAATCAACCATAGATATTCACTGGAAGGACTGATGCTGAAGCTCTAATACTTTGGCCACCTGATGTGAAGAACCGACTCATTGGAAAAGACCCTGGTGCTGGCAAGGATTGAGGGCAGAAGGAGAAGGGGGTGACAGAGAATGAGATGGTTGGATGGCATCATCGGCACAATGGGAATGAGTCTGAGCAAACTCCAGGAGATAATGAAGGACAGGGAGCCTGGCGTGCTGTAGTGCATGGGGTCGCCAAGGATTGGACACGGCTTAGTGACTGAATGACCACCATGCATAGGGAGTGCTTCTCTGGTGGCTCAGCAGTAAAGAATCTGAATGCAATGCAGGAGACATGGGTTCGATCCCTGTGTTGGGAAGATCCCCCAGAGAAGGAAACGGCAACTTACTCCAATATTCCTATCTGGAAAATCACATGGACAGAGGAGACAGGCGGGCAACAGTCCATGGGGTCACAAAAGAGCTGGACACGCCTTAGCAACTTAACAACAGTCAAACAGCCATGCTCAGTGGGAAATGCCTGCTAACTTCAGAAAAAATAAAATGCCTTTGTTCTTTAATGAAAATATCAGATAACCAACCTCAAGCCAAACTCTTGCTTTGAATTTTTTACTCACTGAGGCTTTATTATGAAAATATATGACATGTTACTATCCTGCTGCCCATCTATTTAAGTCTTTCTCCAACTAACTTGTCAGGGCTTATTTAAATCTTAGCACCATTTAGGTGTGGTTGATTGCCTGGAAGGAGAAATTTCCTGACTTCTTTCTCACGTGGATTAGTACTGTTTTGCTTCCTTCTCCTTTCCTTTGAGGACTTTACCACTTGCTTTCCAGCAGCAGTTTTTGGAAGCCAAATCTGAAAGCAGGATGGAATGGAGATATTAGCCATAGGTGACAGTCGTCTGTCTTGTGAATTTCTTCTTTGCTTGTTTTTTTTTTCCCCTTGCTAAGTTAAGTTCCTCCTTCTCAAAACACTTGAAGACACTTTCTATAGAGCATATCTTGCAGGATGGCCAATAGTCTTTTTCTTTTTTTTTGCCTGCTCTGCATTATAAACCCATCAGAAATAGAGACAGAACATGTCTGTGCTTAGATGGTATCTGACACAAAGATGTTGCTCAGTAAAAGGTGAATGAGTGAATAAGGTAGAAGAGTTGCATTTCTAAATATATGCTAATGAGCAATGCTTTAAGTTACATGAAAATATCCATTTATGAAACAGTTCGAATGTTTCCTCTTTGACCATTCTTAACCTGGTCTCCTGAGCATGAAATAATTTGCTTCTCTCCTCAAAACAGTTTTGTGTGCCATTTGTTTGGTAAGTATGTAGTGTCTCAGGACATTTTTTCTGTTCTCATAATATTTTGTGGTTTTCAAATATTTTATGATCCTATTTTCTTTTTAGTCGCAATCTGTTTCTACATAAAGGTTATAAGTAAGTTATTTGAAGTTAGGGATAAATGTAAAATATTAGTATTTGTTAGTATAACAAGGTATTAACAATATAATAAAATAATGATATTTAATAATATAATTAAATATAATATTTATCTGTTAATTTTAAAAATTATGTTTTCTCTGTGTTTCATTGGAATAGTCCTGATATCTGTGTTTTCAAGTTCACTAATCTTTATCTTCTGTAATATCTAATCTGATGTTAATCTGATCCAGTATAGTTTTCATTTCATTGTAGATTTCAACTCTAGAAGTTTGATTTGGGTCTTTTTTTAATGTCTTCAATGTCTCCATTTAATTTTTGAATGTATGGAATATAGTTATAAGAATAGTTTTAATGTTCTTGTCTGCTAATTCTAACTTCCTGTGTCAGTTAAGGGTCATCTTTGATTTTTCTCCTCATCAGAGGTCATATTTTCCTGCTTTTTGCATGCTGGGTAATTTTTGATTGCATGCCAGACATTGTGAATTTTATCTTATTGAATGCTGAATGTTTTTGTATTCCTATAAATGTTCTTTGTTCCGGAATGTAGTTAAGTTGTTTAGAAGTAGTTTGATTCTTTTGAGTCTTGCTACTAAGATTATTAGGCAGAACTGGAATAGTACTTGATCTAGGGCCAATTATTCCCCAAGACAGAGGCGAGACCCTTTCTATGTGCTCTCCCAGTGCCTAGGAATCATGAAGTTTTTTCATGGTTCCAATTGGAAACATCCTTTTGGAATCCCCCCCACCCCCAATTCCTTGGGTAATTGCCTCACGCACATGCACTGATCAATATTCTTCTCGAAATTCACTCTCTGGGAAGCTGTCTCCTCTCTCTGGTATTCTGTCTCTCTCTGTTTTTTTTTTTTTGAACAATTAACCCTTTTATTTTTTGGTAAAATATAAAAATCTAAATCTCTTAAATCAATGCAGTCTCTCCAAATATTTGGCTCAGGCACTTTTTCTTACAGATTCTAGTTGCCTTGGGCTCCCCGAACTGTTAACTCCATTTACTCACCTCGGGAAGTCCACTTGAGTTTCCCCTGCTCCCACACACCTTGGCCTGGAAACTCTCAGGTAGTAAACTGGGGGATCTGTACTTATTTTGTTTCCCTTTTCTCAGAGATCATTGCCCTTGGTGGTCTGGTATCCAGGTCTTGACAACTGTCCCTCTTTCTCCATCTGGGCCAGGAGTGGAAGTGACCCTTTTATTCTTTCTGTCTAGAATGATCTTTCGTTCTCAACTTCCAAAGTGCGCCATTCCTGACCTCATGAGACTGGGTGAGGAGCCTTCCCACTGTGTCCCCATTAAACCTGTGCTTATAGTGGCTTAGCAAGCCCTCATCTCCCTGCATTGTTATTGCAGGCTTTGCTCTTTCTTTATTAGATCTTCTTTTCTTGAGGGCAGGAAATATCTTTTACATCTGGATTTTCAATACTTAATATAGTCCCAGGCATTTAACAGTTACTCATAAGCATTTGTGGAATGTTTCAGTTTATGAAATAAGATTCAGTTTACAAAATATCAGTTTCTGAATAACTTTCAGGAGCTTTTTAAAAAAACAAAACAAAACAGGAATGGATACATGTAATGTATGGCTGAGTCTCTTCACTGTTCACCTGAAACTTTCAGCTATACCCCAATACAAAATAAAAGGTTTAAAGTTAAAAAAAAATAGGAATGAGATTAACTGTGTTTTATATATGTAGTTTAAGACTTTAAAATTTCCAGATAATCAGTTGTTAATGATGGCTTAGACCTGGCTTTTAATCTGTTTATTTTCTGTTGCCTCTCATTAAGAGGTGGTTAATAAAAGCCACCTAATTAATGCTTGAAGTAAAATGTGAAAGTTAAGGGCCTAAGACTACATTAACTATATTTTGTAGACAAACACAATGAATACTAACTTTTCAGTAACCCACTTTATGGTTGTGGTGCATCCCAAGTCTGAGATTTATTTACTGGGGTGGTGTTCTTATCTCAAGTGCCTTTTCCATGTTCGATGTGCTTGGATATCTGTTATCTAAGTAGAGTGCAGCTGGTCTGCAAATAGCTGTGAGTCTGTGCGTTCTTATCAACTGGAGACAATTGACAGTGGATATGTGCCACGGGGGCCATGGTCAAGTGCAAGTCCATACTATATTTGGGTCTTTTAGCGTCCCTAGAGTGAACTATATTTGGTAAGCCTCTTAAGACTATCTTGTTCTGTTTCCTCAGCACCTCTTGGTTACCAAAGGTGCCTTTGGAGTCTTCCTATTCTTTTATCCCCATTCCACAGTTGACATGATGGAAGTGGCTTCAGACTTGTGTTTCTAGACTTAAGTGTTTTTCTTTTTTTTTTCTTCTGTGCATTAGAGATGGTGAGATCGAATTTGGCAGATTGCAGTGAGGATTAAATGAAGTAATAAATGCAAGTTGTCTATCATAGTTCCAGGCACACAGGAACCCCTCCCACCCCCCCCCCCCAACCTAATTTAAAAGGTAGCTAGCTATCTGCCCCTGAAATTGAACTATACTGACTGTACCAACATACAGACACATGAAATTATTCTGTCTGTATCTCTCATTAACCAGCTTTTCCTTTAAGGTTTTATGTGTGTTCCTTTGCTTTTAGGCCAAATTCTTATTTTCCTAAAATGGTGTTTTCTTGACTTAAAACAGTCTTCTGCTTTTCTTTGTTTTCACTGCTCTTGCCCGGTGATCAAATTGTTTAAAGTCATCTTTGTCCTTCCTCCTTCTAATCCATGGCCAAGGCAGGGGGTGGCTTTAATTAACAGGAACATTCTGCATTAGCTAAGCAATTTCTTATTCTACCTCTCAGTTATTGATTAAATCTCTCCATGATGCACAAATGAAGACTGGGTGTATTTTGCATATTTTCCTAGAATGGCATAGTGATTCTGCGGCTAAACCAAGATTAGACCTTGCTAGTTCTAAAAATCTGACTTTTTGCTTTGACGGGTAAACTGTGTTGCCTCCAAAACTATGAGCTGAGTTTAACTTTCAAGTGTACTTTGTATTTAAATCTGATGATAGACTTGTTTTTCCTTTTCTCTTGTTTAGATGAGGGCTTTGGATTCTTTTCTTTGCTGGGCTGGTACATCTGCCCTGACGGTGACCTAGGCATGTTTCTTGATGCTGAAAAGAATGCTAATTAAGATACCTATTTTCTTTTGCCCTACTGTTTATGATACTTGCAATTAGGTTGGTTAGATGATAAACTGTGTTATCTCTCACTACGAAGAGCGTGGTCCTCTGTACACAAAGGAAAGTTTGAATGTGGGTGTGTGAGTGAATAAATATGTATGTTTATATTGTTGCTGGTTGAAAAGCTCCCAGCTTACTGGTTTAAATATACACAGTCTCAGAGGGGAGGTGGGATGATTGAATAAGAAATTAGACTGTGTTAGGATGGCCATGGGCCTTAGAGTGCCTATGTGCAGATTAGAAAATGTGGCCACTTCAGTGTTTGTCTGTGGTCCCACGAGGTGATGCTCAGTGTGGCTTCAGGAGTCCTGGGTGGACTTCTGTCCTCACCTGCTCCCTGGGATGGGTGTCCATCTGCACTGCTGTATGAGGACCTTCTGTTTTGTTTGGCTAGGGAGTGTTGGTGTTGAGTGATCTTCATGAGGGTAGTTACCCTTATCCTAGTGAACGTTCCCTTGAAGAGCAGGCGCCAGGAAGATGAAGATTCCCCCACCCAACTCCGTTCTGTCTTTGGGACGCTTTGTGCTGCTTCTCTGCCTCCCCAACTTTAAAATCTATTTCTCTGCAGCTTTTGTTCTATTGAAGGCTTGGTACCAAATGCTGTTGTCAGTGCGACTTATTACCACCAGCGGCTTCATTAGTTTCTCCCATTTTGGTGGAATCAAGGCCAAACACCCATGCTGGTATTTGAGGTCCTGCTTGTCCTGGCCTTACTTTATTTTTATTTTTCATTAGAATATAATTGATTTACAATATTGTGTTCGTTTCTGCCGTACTGGGCTTACTGTAGCCATTGAATTGCATTTTTTTCTGTTCCTCTATAGACATTTCTTCTCAGGCCGTTGATGCCAACAGGCTCACACCTCGTGATCGGGGCCATGTGGCTCCCTTTGCCTGGATGCCCGCCACTGCCCCTACACATTCTGTAGAATCCTTTCTGTTCTTTTTAGCATCACCAACTCAATGGACGTGAGTTTGAGCAAACTCCGGGAGATGGTGAAGGACAGGGAAGCCTGGTGTGCTGCATCCCATGGGGTCACAAAGAGTCGGACACAACTGAGCTGCTGAACAAAAACAATAAAAAGCCCACTTTGGGTAGCTGTTCTTCCATGAGGATATATCATTCCCTCTTCCTGACCCCTTGGATCATTTTTCAAAGCCTATTTGATGGTTTAAATTAAATATTAAGTGCTAAATATTTAATCAATGTTAGTTCAAATTAACTCCTTAGATCGAGACCTTACACATAGTTTATGCTCAATATGAAACTATGGTTTTTACTCTATTTGAATCACTTTAGCCATTCATTCATTCAAAAAACAGATGTCCCCTCTGCAGGTGCTACTCCAGGTCTCAGGATTCAGAAATGGGTGAGATTTACAGATTTGTGTGCTAAAGCAGAGGTAATGGCCTGCAGTTCTTGGAGAGAGACGCTATCCTAGGAGCTGGGATGGTCTCTTCAAGTCTCTCCCAATCGCCATACTCTAGGCTTGTAACATGACTTCCTCCAATATTCTGGTTACACAAGGCAGTAGAAATAAAGCCTTCATACTGGGTGGGTATACTAGTTCTGACTTTGTTTCTACCTCTTAAAATGGGGAGAACAGGATACATGCCACATGTCATTATGAGCTAGATTCTGGGCTAAGTGCTTTACACTTGTGATTGGATGGAATCTTCAAAATATCCCTATGAGGTATATCTTGTTAGTAACTTTATTTTACAGATGAGGAACCTGGGACACATAAGGGTTAAGAAAATGGCCTGCATGGAGGAGCTATGAGTTGAACCCAGGTCTGTCAGAGAGCAGAAGCCACATTCTCATCATCATGTAGCATCATACTGTGTCATGTGTTAAGATCCCCTGTACACAAGGTCAGAGTAAATAGCTATTATTATTGTTACTATTATTGTTCATAAATTTCAGCCTTTCTTTCCCGTGCTGCCTAGCACCAAGTAGTATACATCATACCTATTCAATAAAACTTTACTGAGTTTAATTGGTTCTGCATTTTGTGTGTGGGGAGGTGGATAACTGCCGTCTCTAAAGAGAAATCTTCATAGGAAAATATCTTAAAATGGGGAAAGTGAACAGCGAAGTACAGCAGCCAGAAAGGCAGACCAGTTAATGAGATTCTGTATTGGAAAGTTGGAAAGAAGCTAAAAAGAATTGAAGGGTACAATCTGGTGGTTGACAACATTTGAAAATATTCTGGCCAGCAGATAGTGTTCTGAGCGAAAGAAATAGAGATGAGTCAGTCACATGGCTGTTCCTTACAATAATGACAGAGAGGAGGTGGGGCACAGTCTTTAAGGTTTAAAAGAGAATTTGTCCTGCAGTCTCTTCCCTTACCTTGACACAAAGCTTGTCACGACCAAAAGACTCTATTTTGTCTGATGAAGTTTGTCTGATGAGGGGGTTAGGTTAGATTTTCTTGAAGATGACTGGACCAGAAAATTAAAGATTTTCTCTCTTTGGACGGGAGCTTTATTCCGGGGACAAGCATAGCTATCCAGGAGGAATCTGGTAGAGACCAGGAGCTCCCTTCTTCCCATACCTCCTCCCAGTGCTTCACAGGCAGAATGAGGACATTTTTAAAGCTTTGTGAGGAGATGAAGCTGCAAACTGAGACGTGGCTGCCAGAACATTTTTTATGGTCCTCTTGTGTTAGAGAGAAATGAGTGCTGCTATGTATGCAAATTGAGAGCAGCATCTTCCACTTTGGTAATAGTCTGTCGTTTGGTTTTCTTTTGGATTTCAGCCCTTTCTCTCTTCTGTTGGGTATTGCTCTGTTGCAGCCTGCATGAGTATTGAATCTTCAGGGCCAGATAGCCAACTGTGGTGATGCCCGTTTATACTCCAAGACAGCTCTAAATGGGGCTTCCCAGGTGACACTAGTGGTAAAGAACCCGCCTCCCAATGCCGGAGACATGAGACACGGGTTTCATCCCTGGGTTGGGACGAACCCCTGGAAAAGGGTATGGCCATCCACTCAAGTATTCTTGCCTGGAGAATCCCATGGGCAGAGGAGCTCATCCATGGGCTACAGTCCGTAGGGTTGCAGAGTCAGGCGTGACTGAAGCGACTTCTCACACATGTATAGCTCTAGAGAAAATACGTCTGCCCGCTGTCCAGTGCCTTGGGCTGACAGTGCTCAGGAAGATACCAGAAGCTCCACCACAGCCTCCACTGAACCAACAGGCTTGCTGGAAGATTATTTCCCAAGAAGTAGTTTCTGCTTCCCTTGACTTCTTTTTTAGCATCCATGTTTTGCAGAGGGACTTATGATTGCTTTGCTGTATGACACCTGGAAATATAATTTTCTTGGATTCTGCTTTGAAATAATGGCCTTCATCAATAAAGTGGGAAACTATCAGAATGCTGAGAAAGTGGGAATTTCAAAGACTGATGTCCTCTCCAGTCGGCCAGAAAGTCAGTCCTGGGCTTTCCGTGATAACATGGGGCTTGGGGGTGGAGCGGCCCTTTCTGACAAGTGTAGGACTGATTTCTTGTATTTGCTAAAGTTTGTTAAAATAAAAATTCTAAATGACATATCCTGTAAAGAAAGTGAATGTTAATGACCTTTTATTTCAGATGAAGTAAAACATAGAGTATCATATAATTTCTCTTTGCTATCATTTTTCACATTTTAGGGTCTTTCTTCCTGTGAAGTTTCAATAAAATGCTTAGAAATATATTTTGCTTTATTGTAGGCACGGAATATTTTAAGAGGCTTTCTTCTGCTCTGTGTCTGATCCATATGCCAAATGTCTTGACTTTATATCTCCCATAACCCATGTGATCTTTCTGTGACTGCAGGAGAGACATTATCTTTGAAAGTAGAATTTTGAGTGAAGAAAGCTAGCAGTTAGGGGTTGATGACAAGGCTCTTTGGCTCATTGTTAATTCCAGCTGGAAGCTGTGTGCTATCTCTTTTTGGGTCCTTGATCTGAGTGTGTGTTTTTCTTTCTTACTGTGGATTCTGTCCTTTGGCAGAGATGATGTTTCTCATTTAATCTAATATAAACATGTCGTCCTTCCTGATATAAACATGTGGTCCCTCTGTACCTTAGTGTCATTATCTGTAAAATGGGGCTATAACATATTTCTTGACCTTCTGCGTGGTTACCATGATGCTTAAGTGGTAATATACAAAGAAGCCTTTTGAGAATTATTAAGTGTAATAGAAACATAAAGTGTTCATAGCTCTGTCATGTCTGACTCTTTGCGGACCCCATGGACTGTAACCCACTAAGCTCCTCTTTTCATGGAATTCTCTAGGCAGAAATACCAGAATGGGTTGCCATTTCCTTCTTCGGGATCTTTCCGACCAAGAGATCAAACCTGGATCTCCTGCATTGCAGGCAGATTCTTTATCATCTCAGCCACCAGGGAAAGTGACATATGATTAATTATAGCCTTTATGACATACAATTAATTATGACCTTTATTATTTCATTCTATTTTGTGATCTCATACAATTGGACTCCCTTCAGCTCTGTCAAGGCTATATTGTTGTCTTCTTTTCAGAAAAGTTAAATGTTCATTGAATGTCACAAAGCAAGTTATGGTAGAATAAGACAAAAGCTCAGGTCTCCTGACTCACAGACCCGCAGAATGCTTAGATTTGATTTCTGCTTTGCCTTATCATCTGTGTCATCTTTTCAGTGAATGAGATAACTATCTCTTTTGCAGGGTTAAAATAGTACTTTAGAAGTAGCAAAGAATACCGCATCACTGTGGTCCTTTTTAACCCTTATTTATTGTTGCCTTCTTTGTCTACATGTCCTGGGCTGTCATGAAGGTAGGAAGACATGTTTGACTAGGCTCTGGCCTCCAGGGGTTGACAGTCTAGTGGAAGGAGGCAGGTGAACAAATAAACATCCAAGAATCTGAGTTCTTGGCTCTGCTATTTACTTGCAAGGTCTATCTGGGCAAGTCATGAAGGTCTCTGGGTTCAGGTTTTCCACCTGCCCAGTGAGAGTACTGGACTATATGTATAAGATTGTCATGCTCATTGAGGTCTCTTCTAATTTGTCACCACCTATGGGCCTCTGGGACTACAAAACTATACTCTGGCTGAATCTTCATAAACTGAAGTAAAGGAAAGCTATTAATCTGATGGCATATTTTAAAAATCATTATTTATGATAGAGTTCACAGGCTATCTACATTTTCTAACACCTAACACTGCCTTTGTATTGAGACATAGATGGTGATACGTGTTTGGTTAACCAAATGTCAACTTTGCAAAGATAGCAGACATGAACATCCAATGATGATTTAATAAAGGACATTCATGAATTAATGCACTCTCTGCTATTCTTTGCAGTCCTGTAGTGCTTTTCTGATATGAAACTTTATTATATTAGGTCATCCCTTTTTTTCCTAGAAAGGACCATAGACTAATAATAGCTAACATTTATTTTGTGTTTGCCTATGTGCTAGGTAGATGTCCTAAGTGCTTTCTTTATGAAGATTCATTTAATCTTTACCACATTTTGAAGCTGGTGTTATTATCAATCCCTGTCTTAGAGATAAGGGAACAGAGGTACAGAGGAATAAGTAAAACCTGTTCAAGATTACAGTGCTGTGAAGAGACAGAGGCAGGATTGAAACTTGAGCAATTGGCCTCTAGCCGTCACTGTTTTCGTGACTGGACCATTGTCTGATGAAAGCCGCTTGCCCTCGACTCATGTCAGAGAAACTGGAGAAGTGCATCTGTTACGAAGCCACAAAATGAGAAAGCGCTTGAATCATCTTCTATGTGACTCTACATGTGGCCAGACCCGCAAGTGTGAGGGCTCTTACTGTGTTCCAGGGTTCTCAGTCTGGATTGTGTCTCACGTGACTCATGCACCTTTGGGGGTTATGTACAAGTTGTATTTATGAGTCCATGTGTGTTGTTTTGGTGTTAGCTGGGGTAGACTGCGTGATGATTTCCTGCACATTACTCCTCCTCTGTCACTGGCAGAATTCTAGCTGTGCAGGTCCTTGGCAGCCCTAAATCTGAATGAATATTCTAGGGCTAAAATTTTGGGCATAACTACCTACTGAACAATTTGAGTGACTGTGGGAGCCTAGGAGAGCAAGACTTTCCAAAGTCCCCTCTGTCCCTCAGAGCTGTGTTGCCAAGACGCAATCGGGCAGTGCCCTTTTCTGTCCTTGAAGTCCTCCAAAATTTTCATTTTTTTTTTCTTTCTTCTCAGAAGTGTGGAACCTTCTCAGAAGGTTTTGCGATTTTTGTGTTTTATTTTATTTCTTACTTACTGGCTTTGTGCAGAAATCAGATGTTTATAAGCTTTTTATTACTTATCCAGTCCATGAGTTCAGTTTCCCATTTAACTTTTATGAATGTTTTCTTTGTTAAGATGAGTCCTTTCAAAACCTTGTAAAGAATGTTTTACCATATACTGATGTAAGAATGGAGTGGTAAAACTAGAAAATCTGACAGGAAACACACACATACACACATGCATTCCCATAGGCAATTTAGCTTCAGTTTACAGAAATTGAGTGCATCTCTTATGGAAAAAATGGAAAGATGTTATCATTTTATTGTTGTGTTATTTTATAGTCCTTATTCTGTCCTAATCTCTGATTATGTAGTTCTTTTTTGGGGTGAAAATAGGTCACACATATTATGCTGGTCTAGATATTAGAAAGATGACAACATTCTACCACAAAGTAGTTATATTTTGGTTCAGATGAGTAATATAACTAGTCTATCTATTTTGCTGTAATCTGGAAAACTTTACCATCTATCTCATTCTTTTGCATTACAACAAAGTTTTAATGTTGTTTCAGTGTGACTTCCTTTAATGATGTTAAGGCCATTGCCTTTATAGACAGGCTTTGCATTCAGATCCCAGCTCTGTCATTTACAAGCTGTGCTACTTTGAACAAGTTTATTTAATCTCTTGGAACCCTCTTTTCTGCACCTGTAAAAGGGGAAAGTAATAATTATATGTTGCTCAAAGGTTTGTGAGGAGTGCTATAACCCTATACATTTATCATAACTTTTCATGCAGTAAGCACTTGCTAGATGACTGTTGTTGATTGGTTGATTGTTATTATTGTTGTTGGTGGTATTGTCATGATAATAATATATTGTAATATATTATCATTATTCATTGTTATCATCATATATATATGCCTGGCATATTGCCTGGCACATAGTAGGCACCAGGCAAATATTTTATTGACTTTGATTGAACATAGTTAGCTTTGGTGACTGAATCAGAGGTGGCTAGTGTCCCACTTTATTTACTAGATTGGCTAGGATGAAATTGTTGAAGGAAACAAATCATGTCTCTACCTTTAATATCCACAAACTTCATAGTGAGGTGATCTTGAAAGCAAACAATGAAATGTGGCAAATTAGGTGGGGAAAAGATACAATCATCTTCCAGGATGTTTCTAGGAGCAGCAGTTGTTTATCACTCCAGTGGCTGACTCTTCGCTTCTCTCCCTTGAATGAGGAGAGTGGAGTGGGGTAGAAAGTTTGCTGGTTGTGTTCTTTAATTTTCTTTTCAGAACTGCCACGTGCCACCAGATTGCCCCCAGCCACCAGTGCTGTTTGGCAGACTTCTCTTTGCCCAAGAGAAGCCAAAATGTTAAATTGGTGGAGCTGACTAGATCTGACAGAGAAATGCTTCACTCTGGCCTGGATGTCTAAGTGAATTTGGTGTACTCCTTGTGGTCTGGGGCAAATGCTGGAAGCTATTAGAATCCTGAACAAAACCCTCCATTCAAAGACTGCTCGTTTCCTGCTGGGGTAATCCAAGTATCAAACATGAACAAATCTGGGCACGGAGAATGTGGCGGCTCTGTGCAGAATCCACCAAGGTGTCTGAGACAGCTCCCCCAGTGACTGAGAACGTTACTTCCACTTGATCATCTCGAATCAGTGGTTTCTTTAGAAAATCGGAGCGCCATGTTTCCTATATCAAGTTTTTCCTCTATCAGGCATTTCCTCTTGTCAGTCAAATTTCAGACAGGAGAACTTGCTCCTTCCCTTGAGTTCTAGAGGCCTTCGTTTTTGTTTTCAGTTTAGTGTTTTGTTTTCTAATTCTTTCAAGTTTCCTTCCAAAATCAGAGAATATCATTAGCCACAGAGTCTGCTCTTTTAGACTTGGCCTGTTCAGTGGCTGGAAACTATTTTATTAAGAAGCCTTTTTAGGGAAGTTATGGTTTATCTCATGCAATATCTGAATCTGTCATAAACTGTTTCCTTTCTGTACCAAAATTTATTTTCTGTGAAATTCCAGGTGTTCTTTTGCATAGACTTGAAAGGAAAAGAGCTGCTAGTCAGTTCAGGGTTTTTCCCTAAGAAGAATATTTTCTTGTGATTGATTAATTGAGGATGAAATCAGATAACATAGGTGAAATCACTGGGTATGCATAGAGAAAACCATTAGTTTAATGAATTTTGTTGGACAGCTGGTTTTGAATGGTGTGACATTAAAGTTGGTCAACTGTTCTACTCTTGCACTTAACAGACTGATGGGAACTCTTTTATTATATACTCTCACTCCTGCTAGACTGGAAACTTCTAGAGAAAGTGGACAAAGCCTTATTCATCATTGAATTCCTAGTTCCCAGCATCTCATTAGACACATAATTAATGCTTTTTTAACAATGAATGAATAAGTAAGATGTTTTTACAAAACTTGAATGTTAGACCAGGTGGTTGGACAAAATAAAGCAGTAGAGTGAATTTATGAGACTTCCTCTTATACATTCAACCTCATTTTCACTTTCCGTCTATGCTTTGATTGCTTCTGGGGATGGTTTACGTAGTGAATCTGGTTTTCTTTCCTCATTAAGGAATTCAGCTACATTACTTAATAGTCCCAGTCATGTTCCTTTCCCCAAAGAATCTGAATGAGATGTGAAATACATGAAATGATAATGTCAAATGGGAAAGATTAACCTATTATGATAACTTTTGAGGGTTTCTAACTAGCAAGCAGCTCCCTTGTTGGTAGACAGTGGTCCTGTGTTATGTCAGGGGTAACATGGTGATTCACTTTCAGAGAGCTTTTTGTCTTTTCCTCCAAGTTATGCTGACCTCTTAGATGAAAATATTCACCATCTAATAAAAGTCAGAGAAAATTTATGGACCTGCTCTTGACCACTTGTCCTTTATGCTTTCAAAGAAAAAAATAAATCTAGATTAAGATTCACAGGTTACTGTCGGACCGTGTAAATGGTGGTCAGGGGCCAAATAGTCTACCTTTCTTGGTTTTCCCATATTTTCCTGATTATGGCTGTTGGGGGGATATTGAAGCTTGTGAGGTGAAGGCTGCTGCCGAGAAGGGTAATATAGTTAGTTCTCTGTACAAACATTGGCTGCTGCTCTCATTCTCTGGCACCACACAGGTTGGGCTGATTTGAGGCTGATGTGAGAGTAGCTGAGACCTGTCAGGACAAATGAGAAGGAAGACATTCTGTAACTAACGGTCCAGAAAACAGTTGGTGGTATCTTTTGTTGCCAGTTCAGTTCAGTTCAGTAGCTCAGTCGTGTTTGACTCTTTGTGACCCCCATGGACTGTAGCACGCTAGGCTTCCCTGTCCATCATCAGTTCCTGGAGCTTACTTAAACTTATGTGCATTGAGTCAGTGATGCCATCCAACCATCTCATTCTCTGTCATCCCCTTCTCCTCCCACCTTCAATCTTTCCCAGCATCAGGGTCTTTTCCAATGAGTCAGTTCTTTGCATCAGGTGGCCAAAGTATTGGAGCTTCAGCTTCAGCATCAGTCCTTCCAATGAATAGTCAGGACTGATTTCCTTTAGGATGGACTGGTTGGATCTCCTTGCAGTCCAGGAGACTCTCAAGAGTCTTCTCCAACACCACAGTTCAAAAGCATCAATTCTTCAGCGCTCAGCTTTCTTTAGAGTCCAACTCTTACATCCACGCATGACTACTGGAAAAGCCGCAGCTTTGACTAGACAGACCTTTGTTGGCAATGTAATGTCTCTGCTTTTTAATATGCTGTCTAGTTTGGTCATAGCTTTTCTTCTAAGGAGCAAGTGTCTTTTAATTTCATGGGTGCAGTCACCATCTGCAGTGATTTTGGAGCCCCCAAAAATAGTCTGTCACTGTTTCCATTGTTTTCCCATCTATTTGCCATGAAGTGATGGGACTGGATGCCATGATCTTAGTTTTCTAAATGTTAAGTTTTAAGTCAACTTTTTCGACTGAAGGACCATCTCTTTCATTTTTTTTTTTTTTTTTTGGCTTCTCTTGTGGTTCAGTTTGTAAAGAATCTGCCTGCTATGTGAGAGACCTGGGTTCAGTCCCTGGGTTGGGAAGATCCCCTGGAGAAGGGAAAAACTACCCACTCCAGCATTCTGACCTGGAGAATTCCATGGACTGTATAGTCCATGGGATTGCAAAGTATTGGACACGACTGAGTGACTATCACTTTCATTTTGTTGCCAACACTATGACGATTGCCCTGTCTACCTATTCCCATGGGATTCTTGTCTTTTTTATCATTCATTCAACAAGTATTTGTTAGATATCTACTCTTTATTCTGTTTGCTATTTCAGGGATTACTTAAATGGCTCATAAATGAGTGTGTGATGACTCAGACGTAGGTCTGTTCCTCAAGATTCTTGTCACCTAAGAAGGGAGATAAATATAAGAGAGTAATCAGGTCATAAGATATGGCAAGATGCAGAACAACAGGCTTTGGAATCCGATAGTCTTGATTTCAGGTTCAAAATCTACCACTGTTTAGCTCTTTTGACACTACAGGCAAAGTTACTCAGTCTGGTTCAAGTTTGGTTTCTCAGTCTTTAAATTGTGAATAATACATTCCATTCCTGGAAGGATTGCTTTAGGACTTGAAGGAAAAAATAAAAGCTACAGAGGGGGCTTGGTACAAATTAGAAACTTGAAGAATGGCAGCTCTTATTACCTAATTACAATAGACCAGGTACAGATATGTGAGCTTGGAGGAGGTGATCATCACCCATTGGATGGTGGGAAGAGGAGTGAGAGTGTCATAGAAGGAACCTGGAGTTTCATGGGGGACAGACATCTGAGCTGAGCTTGGGAAGATGAGTAAGACTTGGACATGTGGTGAGAGGAACAGAGAAGAAAGTGTTCAAGACTTGTTATGTATTTTTACACATTTTTGTTTGTTTTCAGCAAATAAGCACTCACTTTCCATCATTTTTATTTGCAGCATGTGAATCAAATCATCATGTTACTGAAACCTTAACATGAATCCCAGCACCAAGAATCACGTGGGTTTTTTTTTCTGTTTTCTTTTGTTGTCCCCAGCACCCTCTGTAAACAGTATCTATTGAATGATTGCAGAGGCTCACATCCTGGCTGTGTTGAAATGTCTGCATTAGTGGGAATGTCCCTCTGAAGCCACTGTACCATCACAGGTGTTTTAGAAAAGATGCTCAGCTCCTAAGTTCTAGTTGTTTCTTAGAACAGTGAAAACCTAGAGATATTAGAGCAGGATCACAACCTATGGGCTCATGCATGGCAAAACCTTGACTGTGATAATGATGAGTGTGGTTATTACTAATTATTTGGAACTTCTAACAATCCAGAATTTTAATTTGTGAAGGACACATCACTCCTTGAATCTGAGTACGTTGCCCTTAGCCCAGTGTTCTTCCATGGTGGTCGCAGCTCACTTTGGCTGGGCCAGCTTTGGCCTTTCTGCCCCGTCTGTGTGTCCATGTTCCTGGCCTCTGTGCCAGCCTGCCATGTCCTTGAGATAAAGTATGCTATACTATCTCTTGTCAGGCCTGCTAATAAAGGGGCTTGTGTCCTACAGGAAAAGTATCTGATTCACAGTGCTATTCTCCTTTTGTATGCTGTGAGCTTCATCTTGCTCTTCCCCACGTATTTTTTAAAATAATAGTATTAATGACTGTTATTATTATTCTGGTACACAGCTTAGCTCTGTGGTGTTGGATTGTTAGGAATCCAGTATTTATTCACTGTAGTTGTAATTTTCCTGTTTTTCGTCTCAGAGGAGGAAAGCGGTACTTGTGGAATACCTCATTCTATTATTCTAGAATGCTTGTTAGACTCCCCAAAGAGGTAGTATACTGTCCATAAGATTTGGGCCTAGAGACATAGGGTATGATCAAAAGGAACCTTGCAACTGGACATAGTTCCCTGTGAGGTGAGAGAGGTAAGTGAGTAACCCCAGATAGGCCTCTTAACTCAGAATTTTCTAAATGGTTGATGCTTGGCTAACATGTTATAAAGCGAATTTGTTTATTTGTGTTTCACATAATTATATACTCTGTATATAATATGTAATTAAATGAATTGAATGATTATTTATTGCACGTAAGTATTATAACAGAAACTGAACTTAAAACACAAGAAGTGTGTGTGGTTGCGTCACTTGTAGAAATCAAACTTTTAATATATTTTTGGGTTCCTCAGTAATCCCTGTCCATGTATCCATTAACAGTGTGGTTGGAACCATACGGTAGATATCCTATCCTGGGGTGTTCTGCTGTTTCCAGCTCCCCGCTCCACACACATCATTATGTTATTCACATATGCTTTCAAAAATAAGTATCAGTATATGTCCATGTAGATGTTTGGCTCTTATGTTTAAGCTCCCACTCCCGCCTCACCCAGGTACTTGGTTTTCTTTTTGCAGTGAGAAGGGGAGTTAGGTATGGTGGCAGGACAGTACTGCCCAGAGTTCATTGTCCAAGGCTGTCTTTGGTGCTTGCATCAGAAACCTAGAGGCATCATCGTCAGAGTGAAACCTGTAAAGAAGAGACTTTACAGACAGAGAAGGAGAAATATTGTATGGCATCCCTTATGGAATCTAAAGAGAAATAATACAAATGTACTTACAAAACAGAAAGAGACTTACAGACTTAGAGAATGAACTTGTGGTTGCCAGGGGGGGAAGGGGAAGGGATAGTTAGGGAGTTTGGGATGTGTACACGCTGTTGTATATAAAATGAATAACCAACCAGGACCTACTGTATAGTACAGGGAACTCTGTTCAATGTTATACAGAAGCTTCGGTGGGAGGAGAGTTTGGGGGAGAATGGATACATGTATTTGTATGACTGAGTTCCTTCACTGTTCTCCTGAAACTATCACAACATTGTTAATCTACTATACCCCAGTACAAAATAAAAAGTTAAAAAAAGCAAAGAGGAGGCTTTAGAAGGGAATATTTGAGGGACTCTGAGACATCCTGGAGATAGGTTCCTACATTATCACTTTGCGTGGAGAAATTAGGTGCAGGTAAATGGTGACTAAAAGAACCAGTACCTTGGCTTACTTGGAAGTGGTTTTGCACTTGGGTTTCAATCCCTATGATGCTGTAGGTGATCTGTCTGTCTCTGTCTCTCTTTCTCTCCATCCTCTAAGAATATGCAGCATCACTTTGGAGACAGATGGTAGGATTTCAGGGGAGTAAGATAACTTGAAACTTTCCAAAAGTTCCAAAAGTGGGCACAGTGCATCTGATGTTTTCCAAAGGGAGTGATGGGGTTAGAAATGAAGTTGAGGGTGAGAGAGAGTAGAACCAGTGGAGCAGAGAAGAGCAGTGGCTTTGAAGTCAGACAGCAGGGGTTTTCAGATCTTTGCTCTGGCACTCGTTTCATGGCCTTGGGCAAATTTCTTAATGTTTCTGAATCCTTCTATGAAGAAGATAATTACTGAGCCCATCTCATAAAGTTGTGATGGAGATTAAATTGGATAATGTAAATAATGCACAATGCCTGGTATAAATAGTAAGCAATCAGTGAATGGAAAGCATTACTACTATTGTTATTTCCTGGTTCATCTTTTTTCTTTCTAAACTGGTATCTCTCTACTAAGGTTTGTAAGTCATTTTTGGTATTTCAAAGTCTGAGAGAAGTAGACAGTTTTGCTCATTGTAAAAAGGACATGGGAGAGTTTTTTGAAACATGGCACCCTTGGGGGAAGAATACCAAAGAGATCTGTGGTGTTGAAAAAGCTGGAGCTTCTGACTCAGGAAGTTAGCAAGTTCTTTAATGAAAGCTTGTGGTTTTCCAGCACTACTGGGAGTAAATAGGGGATAATGTGCCCAAGGCCTTGATTGATTGGTACAAAGGATCATCTCTGTGGAGCATCAGAAGTCTCTGGAGTCCCCATTGCTCAGTCGTGTTAACTGTCTTGTTGAACACGCTCTCTTTGCCAAGTGTCTTCTTGGAAACTGGAAGCACTGAGAAAACTGCTAGGCAAATGGAAACCGGTTTCTCTACCCAAGTGGGTAGAGCATTTGCTCTAGGCAACCAGACAGGCTCCAGGAGACAGTTGTCTTTACAGTGCCTTTTTTTAAAAGCTGTAATTTAAACTGACATCACTTGATTTTGACATTGCAATAAGGTCTCTGTAGACTTAACATTATGTTCATTTTCCCATGCACATCCTTACTGGAGATTGATGGATTTACACCAACATGGAAACTGGCTGGAATGGAAACCATCCAGAAAATGATTAGGGAGCTTGAAGCTTTTTGAAACTGGGCACAGTGTGCATTAAGTCATTATTGTTTTAATGAAACTTGTCTTAGCTGGGGTCTCTTAACCACTTGTTTTCTAGTTTTAATACTGAGTCACTAATTTACGCTAATGAGATGTTGTCAAGATTAAACACCAGTCTTATACTGTGTTTGCCAAAGTGTAAGATCTAAACCTGAGATGTGGCTTTGCAAAATCCTCCGTATTAAACTTGTGGAGAAATAGAAACAAACAAACTGCCTGGTTTCAGCAGAAACTGTCAACATACACATCTGGGAAGAAACTCATGGTAAATATGTTTTATATTATAACAGGGTGGTCTACAGTAGGTCCCATCAGTAAACAGCTAAATATCACACTTCCCTCAATTTGCATACTGACGCATCTGGTGTGAAATGTTGTTCCCATCAGCTTTTGATGATCTTGTCTGTGGATCATCCACTATGAGAAGTGTCTCTTAAAAAAGGGAAGCAGCAAGGCAGAATAGAATGAACATAGGTGTTAGACTCAAATACACATAAGCCCAGGTCCCTTCTTTTCCAGTTGTGTGGCTGCATAGATGTCTTAACCTCCTTTCGTCTTGATTTTTCTCACACACAGCATGGGGTGGTGATATTTGTAGGGCATCGCTGTTGAAAGGTTTAGTAAAGGTGATTCAGGCAGACACCGTAGCACCTCACGTACAGCTTGTGCTCACTTAGGGGTAGATAGAAACACACACACATTGCCCTATCGAGTTCTTCCTGGGTTTGTCCAAGGCCACCCAGACTTTCTTGGCCTTCTCTCCCATCATCAGTTAGTGTATGTTCTTGAAGGCAAAGTGATTTCATCATTGGTTTGGAGGGAGGAAAATAATTAAGAAGGCAAGTCTATGGCAAGCGAATCCACCTATCTTCCTTCAGGGTCAAACGTAAATGGTTTTTAGACTGCCCGTTATTTCTTTCACTTCTCTTCATTAGTGGTGCTAATGGAAACATAACTACCTTTTTACTTTGTTAGTCATAATCTCGTGGCCTCTTCAGATCCCAAATATTGAAAATATGTTGTGTTTTTATGATCTCTTTTGGCTTCCCAAACCCAGAGAAAGCCAATGAGAGGGTAGAAGATGACCTGAGAGGTTTCCATTCCCAAGGGTAATGAGGGTATATTTATGATTTTTTGTTTTTTATGGAGACATTGTTCCTATAGAGAACTTTTCTTTCTTTTTCTTTTTTTGAGAACTTTTCTCTCTGACTGTCTTTCAGTTGGACTCAGAGAAGATGGTAAGTGATGGGAGATATGCACTCTGAACTGCTCTCATCAAATCCTGCTATGATTTCTCTTTGCACTTAGTTCTGAGGTCATTGGTGCTCTGTGGAGACTTGCCCTCCACTGATACCTTTGCTCCTACTTTCAAGGTGGAGTTTGGATGCTTGTTTGATTGCTGCTCCTGCTGAACGGTGTTTCTGTTTCAAATTGTATCGCAAAATCTAGAGTAAGATATTTTTTTGTTGGGAGATCTTGTTTCTCTTCTTAGTCTCTTCTCCGCTTTCACCCCTCCAAGCCATTCTTTAAAAAACAAAACAAAGCAAACAAAACCCTATACTGAGAAAACATCCTGGAGGAGTGAGCAGCCTAGGTCAAAACCTTTTCCTGATACGTGGTAGAATTCTGTTGCCCGCCTTTTGATTGGCTTATTTCAATGTTTTAGACTGAAAACAATTTAGACTCACATTGATGGAGACGAAAAAGGAAAAAGTATTTAATATCATTAAAAACCTCTCAGAATTGGTTTGAGAAAAAGCATTCTTTATCTATGGAAAATTCACCATCTTCTCTTGAAGTAGCATTAGATTTTTAGGCCTTTTATGTCTTTTATCAGATAATACATTGTTAAATAGAAAAAGCTTTAAAAAATCATACTAATAGTAGTAGTGAAAATACACACACATCTTCATTTTAACAAAGAATGCAGTCATTCATGGAAACTATCGTCTGACTTATATTTAAAACCATTGCCATGGTTCTGATTGGCTTTTTTGCTGGGAAGTGCTCATATTCTGGAGTGTGTTTATAGATCTTGACCTCAGATGCTTCTCCTGAGTCAGAAACTGGAAGATATTTTGCTGGAGGGACCAACGAATGCCCACTGCTGCTATAGCTAGGTCCAGGGCTGATGTGTTAGGAGACGGTTCTGTGGTCTAGGGAGACCCAGAAGGGTGATGCCATGGTTTCTTACTCAGTGTGGAAACATGAAAAACAGACCAGATACCCCGTAGGAAAAGATAACTATTAATGAGATATGCTAATAAACTCATTAAACAAAGAGGAATTCGGGAAGAAGGAAGTGGAGAAGAGAAATTACATTAAAAAAAATAATAATTACTCTCTTGCTTTAGAATGCAATAGTGTTTTTGGCTTATTTTCTAAGAGTGGTATGTTTTACCTTTGTTCAAACTTGTCAGATTCTCAATGTAAAGCCCACTGGAAACATTTTTTCTTCCTTTTTTTTTCAGGGGTGGGGGAGTGCTTCTTTGGGCCTCTTAAAGATGATTAAAGGTTGTCATTTGTAAGGACTTTTATGGCAGTTTTTGATAGCGGTAGTACAAGACAGGATAAATGGATTGGAGGTCACATATCCAGTGTTCCATGTGGTACAGGGACCATCTCTGCTTTCTGAGTCACCGCTGGTGACTTTCACTAATGAGTGAACAGATCTTCCACTTCTGAAATGCAAGAGTAATATATTAAGTGAGGGAGCATTTCTTCTATTTGATACCTGTTGGCTACTCGGTAAAAATTGGTAAGCAAATGAATGATGAATCAGTTATGTCCTAGAGCTGCTTCCCACATCTTCTTAGGGTAGTTAGGGCCCTCTTGACATTTTGGGAAAATGGTGCATATGGGTACTTTTGGAATTTCCTTTCTAGGCCAAACAGCCCCAGTTACTCCATAGTTTTAAGACTACATTTTATACTATATTCTTCCCTTCTTGCTCTCTGCTGGACAATTCCAATCTGTCAATGTGTTTCTTAAAGTGTTGTGAAAACACTTGAATGAAATGCCCCACATAAAGTCAGATGAACATAGGGAATAATGAAACATTTCTCTTTTGGTTCTGGACTCTGTTATTATTATTAAAGGAGCCAGAATCTCTTGGACTTCTTGGAGTCATCATGCTCAGACAGATGGATAGTAGAGTGTCAAAGGGAACAGCCTGGAGCCAGCACCCAGGTTTGAATTCAGACTTTACTGCTTATGAAAGGTGTGACCCTGGACAAGTTGCTCAGCCTCTTGTGCCTCAGTTTCCTCATCTATAAAATTGGGGATAATCTCAGTACTTATCTCATAGGGTTATTATAAAGAGCAAATGAATTAATTTATGCCAAGTACTTACAGTAATTCCTGGAACAAGATACGCTGTTTGGTTTTTATTGAACAATGGAAAGCCTCCAGGTCTTACTATTCGAAGTGCAATTAACTTTCCTCAGTGAGGCTTTAGAATTAGACAGGCTTTGTTTAATTCCTAGCTCTGTTAACTCTGTGTGCTTGGGAAAGTTACTTCACTTTCTAGGCTTCTGTTTCCTCATCTGCAAACTGAGTATACAAAGATTAAAATAATATATTCCATGTAAGATCATTAGGAAGAGTAAATGAAATAGAATACATAGTGCTTGACACATTGTAAGTGCCCTGGAAAGATTTGCTAATAATGTCATTTGAGCTTTAAGCCTTAATTAAGGTTATTGAGCACACTGGTCATGGTTTACACTTTGCCTTTTTTTTTTTTTTTTTGTAACTCTATGTGATATACCATGTATATAAGCACCACTGAATTAAAAGAGTAAATATTTAAATTGAATGTTCCCTTTGGGTCTTACCTTGCATAAGTGGAAGCAATGAAATTCTTCTAAGCTACTTATAACTGTATGCTCAGTTTATGGTGCTGTTTGGTTGTTCTGAAGAATGTATTCTCTTTGCTACCTTGCACTGTCTCATTTACTTGGGCTTCAGTATAAATAGACTTGCTTGATCACTTCTCTCCTCTTTAATTGCCATCTAGAATTTCTAGGGAATAGTTAGTTTGGTAGCTGCATTGCTCACCAGCTGATGGCCTCTCTTGCTTTTCAAATGGCCTGTGAAGTGGGTAAGTAATCAGGTGAGGGACAAAGGTTATAACCAATTTTCTAGGGACTCTGGGATCCATTTTTCTTCAGTCTTTGAAGCTTTAAGCAGGTGACTGCTATGGTTGCTGAGAAAGTGGGAGACAGTTTTAGAAAAAATGGTTTATAGTTATTAATGTTTTCAAATCTTGGTTGGATTTTAAAGGTGGGTTAAACTGCTAAAGTGAATATAAATTAAAACCAGTTAAACAGAGGAGTCCCTCGTCCATTCTGTCTTTGGTGTGCTTAGAATTCCATAAATTTTATGGGTTTCAAAATACTTGCCTTGTTTTGAATGTTTCTAATAAGATGGAGTGAAGTGGCTTACACCTCATGAGATATGGAACCGTTACCCAGGAATGCTGTTTGGCGCACATATAAAGAAAGCTCTGGTCTCTTGATTCATAAAAAATGTGTGGCTCATTTCCCTGGGACATATGCATTATTTTCACAGGAATTTCACTTTTCACTTCCTCCCACCCTGTGCATCACTTGTACATGTTTGCAATTCATCAGCTGTGGTTTCCCAAATTTCTGCCTCCACCTATCTCAAGCCACCTCCATCCAACTAACCCAAAGAGAAATAGATTATATGGGGAAGAGGAACATTTCCTTAAATGCCTCATCATTCTGCATATAAGGTGGATTTGAGAAATGGTCTGATTGTTAGACCAGATGACTCAATGCAATTATGCAACAGTTTCCATGAAAGAGAAAGAGAGAGAGAATGAAAGAAACTGCTGATTTTTTTTTTTCTCCCTCTCCTCCTCTTTTCTGCAGTCTCAAGGCTATATTTTAGGTTAGCTACACAGAAATGAGGTTGTACTGTGCCGACTCACCCTCTAAACCAAAATAAACCTATGGAAGACTCTGCATAGCTCAACCAATGAGAATCTCATGTATTGCCCTCTTACTTGTCTGTGAGATTCCCAGAAGAAAGAAAATAGCTAGCTTTGGCTAAGAAAGCAACAGCTTTTTCTCTGCAATGAAAATAGCACTTTTTTTTCCTTCTGAAGTTTTCTTAGAAAATGAGAGTATGCAAGGATTAGTGCTGACTGGTCTCATTTGGATGTCCAGCTTTTTGATTTTCTGGTGAAGCCGGGTCATTTCCCTTTGGATGCTTGATGTAGTGGAAAGAGCAGTGGTGTCCAGTTCTGTTCCTATTCAGCCATCAAGATCTAAAGAGCTAATAGGTCTGCCCAAAGTTGAAAGGAAAATTCCTCTGGGAGGGGAGTTAAACTCTTTTGGCTGGAAATCCAGAGTGGCTACAAATCTGACCTTTGGAGCTAGAGTGACATGGATTTTGATTCTTGCTCTGCCACTCAGTGTGCAAGTAGGGCACATTGCTTAACCTAAGTCTCAATTTTCTTATCTGTAGGATGGGTATAATAGTACACACCACCGGATGGTATATCCCTAATTTAGTGACAGACAGTTCAGTCACTCAGTCATGACAGACTCTTTGTGACCCAAGGACTGCAGTACGCCAGGCCTCCCTGTCCATCACCAACTCCTAGAGCTTGCTCAAACTCATGTCCATTGAGTCAGAGATGCCATCCAACCATCTCATCCTCTGTCATCCCCTTGTCCTCCTGCCTTCAAATCTTTCCCAGCATCAGGGTCTTTTCCAAAGAGTCGGTTCTTCGCATCAGGTGGCCCAAGTATTGAAGCTTCAACTTCAGCATCAGTCCTTCCAGTGAATATTCAGGACTGATCTCCTTTAGGATGGACTGTTTGGATCTCCTTGCAGTCCAAGGGACTCTCAAAAGTCTTCTCCAACACCACAGTTCAAAAGCATCAATTCTTTGGCACTCAGCTTTCTTTATGCTCCAACTCTCACATGCATGTGTGACTTCTGGAAAAACCATAGCTTTGACTAGACGAACCTTTCCTGGCAAAGTAATGTTTCTGCTTTTTAATATGCTGTCTAGATTTGTCATAACTTTTCTTCCAAGGACCAAGTGTCTCTTAATTTCATGGCTTCAGTCACCATCTGCAGTGATTTTGAAACCCAAGAAAATACAGTCTGTCACTGTTTCCATTGTTTCCCCCTCTATTTGCCAGATGGGACCAGATGCCATGATCTTGGTTTTTTGAATGTTAAGTTTTCAGCCAGCTTTTTCAGTCTCCTGTTTCACTTTCATCAAGAGGCGCTTTAGTTCTTCTTCACTTTCTGCCATAAGGGTGGTGTCATCTGCATATCTGAGGTTATTGATATTTCTCCTGGCAATCTTGATTCCAGCTTGTGCTTCTTCCAGCCCAGCATTTCTCATGATGTACTCTGCATATAAGTTAAATAAGCAGGGTGACAATATACAGCCCTGACGTACTCCTTTCCCGATTTGGAACCAGTCCATTGTTCCATGTCCATTTCTAACTGATGCTTCTTGGCCTGCATACAGATTTCTCAGGAGTCAGGTTGGGTGGTCTTGATATTTCCATCTCTTTAAGAATTTTCCACAGTTTGTTGTGATCCACACAGTCAAGGGCTTTGGTGTTGTCAATAAAGCAGAAGTAGATGTATCTGTGGAATTCACTTGCTTTTTCCATGATCCAACAGATGTTGGCAATTTGATCTCTGGTTCTTCTGCCTTTTCTAAATCCAACTTGAAAATCTGGAAATTCTCAGTTTACGTACTGTTGAAGCCTAGGTCGGAGAACTTTGAGCATTACTTTGTTAGCATGTGAAATAAGTGTAATTGTGTAGTAGTTTGAACTTTCTTTGGCATTACTTTTCTTTGGGATTGGAATGAAAACTGACTTTTACCAGTCCTCTGGGCACTGCTGAGTTTTCCAAATTTGCTGGCATATCTAGTGCAGCACTTTAACAACATCGTTTTTAAGGATTTGAAATGGCTCAGCTGGAATTCCATCACCTCCACTAGCTTTGCTTGTAATGATGCTTCCTAAGGCTCACTTGACTTTGTATTCCAGGATGTCTGGCTCTAGGTAGGTGATCACACCATTGTGGTTATCTTGTGTCATTAAGATCTTTTTTGTATAGTTCTTCCATGTTTTCTTGCCATCTCTTCTTAATATCTTCTGCTTCTGTTAGGTCCATACTGTTTCTGTCCTTTATTGTGCCCATCTTTGCATGAAATGTTCCCTTGGTATCTCTAATTTTCTTGAAGAGATCTCTATTCTTACCCATTCTGTTGTTTCCCCCTGTACTGTTCACTTAGGAAGGCTTTCTTATTTCTCCATGCTATTATTTGGAACTCTGCATTCAGATGGATATAGCTTTCCTTTTCTCCTTTGCCTTTCACTTCTCTTCTCAGCTATTTGTAAGAAAATTTAGTGACAGTGTACAATATGTGACTCAGGAGTGTAGAATGTGGCACATGGAAAGAGGAAAGGACATTATAACATGTAATTTTTTATTCTTCCTTCATTTGTGAAGTTATGCTGAGAAGAGTGGTTTGGGAGTGAGTAGGGTGAGGAAACATGTTTTTGGAAACATGGAGTGGGAATGTGAGGAAGAGAGGAGAAATTCCTAGTATTCCTTGGCTGGAGCCTCCATATGTAGCCTTTCCTCTTACTGCAGGCCAGGGGAGACTTCAGTATTTTTCTCTGCAATTTCTAGAGAATATTTAGGGGATATTGATTTTTAGGGAAGATTTACACTTCCAATTTAAAGAGGAAAATTATCTCTTAAAGAAACAATTTGTTCTAATTTTTGTGTGGCTTCAGCAGGGAAACATTAAAAGAATGAGATGGGGGCCCTTTGATATGTGCTGTCAAAGTTGATAAACTGTCTGGTGAATTTGGTATGAACATGTCACATAAAACAGATTCCTTGTTGAGACGCTGGAGGCTGTGCGCAGGTACGGCTCTTCAGCCTGCTTTGGGGTAAGTGGAAAGCCTTTTTCACCCTGGAGCCTGGATTCTCACCTTGGAGACTCCCCTCCCTAGATGGAAAGCAGAATGCTTTCCAAGTGCTTGCTTCCAAGGACTCTCCAGTATCTCGCTGACTTTCACGCCATCCTTTCCCCCTTTGCATCTGCCTCCTTGCTTCGCTTTGGCACACAGCCAGAGAGAGGGTGGGCAGATGGTGTGGCCCCTGGGACATCAGAACACCCTTACTACCCTTCTCTGCCAACAAGGAGGGTTCACCTGGGGGGAACCAGGGAGAGGAGGGGGGCTTTATAGGACTTTTATAGGACTCAGTGTGGAATGCTTAAAAAGGCTTGATTTCCAAACACACCTTAGCATTCTCAAGCATTAGGTTCTTGCATTTCCCTTTTGCTTTCACAACACCATTTCCATTCCTTGGCAATGAGGAACAATTGGAAATAAACCTAATTGTTATTTACTTAACAGTTTCAAGCCATGCAGCTTGTAGCAGCCTCCTGGCTGTCTCTGTACATTTCTCTGTGCCCTTCTAATCTATTCTCCACATGGTAGCTGGAATGATTTTTTTTTTTTCAAAAACAGAAATCTGATCATGAGCCTCCCTTGTTTAAAACTCTTTAATGGTTGCCATTTCTTTATTGGCTAAGGGCTGAAATCCTTACTGTGGCTTGGCTTACGGTACTCTGTGGGTCTGGCCTCTGTCTACGTTGCTTGTTAGCATCAGCCTTTTTTCATCCTTCATTCTTTCTTCTTCCAGAACACTTCATCTAAAGGTGGAGCACCTCCCCCAGTCCTCACCCTGGTTCTTCTCACTCCTAGCATTCTCTCTTTTTATAAGCACTATTAAGCGTTTGTCACAATTTGTTATCATTATGTAGTTGTGTCTTTATTTCTTATTACTGTCTCCTATAAGATTATAAACTAAAGGAGAAAGCTCATAGCAAGAGTTGATGAGGATGTGAAGAAAAGAGAAAGCTTGTGTACTGTTGGTGGGATTGTAAATTGTTGCAGCTACAATAGAACAGTATGGAGGTTCCTGAAAAACTTAGATATAGAACTGCCATATGATCCAGCAATTTCACTTCTGCATATTTACCTGAAGAAAACAAGAACACTAATTCAAAAAGATATATGTACCCCAAAGTTATTGCAGCTATTTTACAATAGCCAAGATATGCAAGCAATCCAAGTGTCCATTGATAGATGAATGGGTAAAGAAGAGGGGTGTATATGTCCTATATGTATATGTGTGTGTGTGTGTATCAGCTGTAGATGGAATGGAATATTACTCGTTATTAAAAATTGAAAATCTTGACATTGTGACCACATGAATGGTTCTAGAGGGTATTATGCTTAGTGAAATAAGTCAGACAGAGAAAGGCCAATACTATGTGATCTCACTTACATATGGAATCTAGAAAACAAAACAAGTCAATAAACAAACCAAAATGAAAACAGACTCATAGATACAGAGAACAAATAGGTGGTTGCCAGAAGGGGGGGGGGGTAATGTGAAAGCAAAATAAGTGAAGGGGATGAAGAGATAAAAGCCTCCAGTTAGAAAATATCAATAAATAAGCCACAGGGATGTAACCTACAGCATAAGGAACATTGTCAATAATATTTTAATAACTTTGTTTGGACACAGATGATTACTAGACTTATTGTGATCATTTCATAATGTATGCAAGTGTCAAATCACTATGTAGCACACTTGAAATAATATTGTACATCAACTATATTTCAATTAAAAAATAAAATAACAAAAGGCTGTAAACTCCATGAGGGTGGAGGATAGACCGTGTTTAGTTCCCACTGTATAGGGTACCTGGCACATCTCAGGTCTTCAGCATTCATTTGTTGAATAACTTCTTTCCTTCCCACCCTCCTTCCTTCTCTAAAGAGGCTGATAACCTAAAATATTAAAACTTATACTGAAAGGATAATTTAATTTAGAAGGAAATAAACCATCAGATGAGGGAGAAATAGAAACCATAGGAATTTGAAATAAGTCAGGGCTTACAGTTGAGCAGGAACATAGGTTTGAGCAGAATGTTATTTATTAATCTTTTGTTTTCTTAATTAAGTAGTTAATTATCTTTAGTTAAGAAGGAAGGCAAAAAAGGAAACCCAAACAGGTTACTTCTTTCTTATTATCTGGTGAAAAGAGGCTTATCTGGTGATAATGGTTTCCTGGCATTACATTTGACCTGCAAACTATAAGATGAGTCTGAATCTGTAAAGGAGGAAAAAGAAAAAACCCACTATTGTTCCTGTCATGGATGATGTCTTCTCTTGTGGTTTTGCCAAAGGGACAGGTTTTGTGAGAGGGAGTGAGGCAAGATGAGGTAGAAATTTAAGCCTGTGTGTAATTTAGAGAGAACTTTATACTGCTAAAGAGACAATCTGGTGAGATGCAGTGGGGGTTGGGGGGCATCACCCTTTCTGGCACCATTTCTTGTGTGTATTCTGTGGGACCTTAAGGGGTTCTGTGGGGGAAAAAAGTGTTCTTTAGTCAGGTACATTTACAAAATGCTGCACATGATATCCTGGGCTTCTTTTGAAGCTGTTTGCTACACACCAGCAAATTAAGTTGGTAAAGAATCCGCCTGCAATGCAGGAGATCCTGGTTTGATTCCTGGGTCAGGAAGGGCAGCTGGAGAAGGGATGGCTAACCATTCCCGTATTCTTGGGCTTCCCTTGTGGCTCAGCTGGTGAAGAATCCACCTGCAATGTGGGAGACCTGGGTTCGATCCCTGGGTTGAGAAGATCCCCTGGAGAAGGGAAAGGCTACCCACTCCAGTGTTCTTGCAGAATTCCATGGACTGTATAGTCCAGGGGGTTTCAAAGAGTTAGACATGACTGAGTGAATTTCATTTTAACTTTTAACAAATAAAGACCTTGAGACATCTTACAGCAGGGAAGTTTTGTTTAGCTGCTTAATCCAGCATTTTCAAACTTACTTGACCACAGAAAATATTAGTATGGAAATTACCTCAGAGTAGACCTGGGGAAATGTTAGCTTAGGAATTGAGGGGAGAAAGAAGAACCGGCATGGGAGATGAGGTAAATTTTCTTTGTTGAGAAGGAAGTTGAAAAAGATTTTTAAAAAATTGAAGTAGTGCGTGTGGTGGGAATGAGTAGCTCATAAGGACTAGGGAGTGAGGGTCTTCCCTTTATGAAGGTGATGAGGAGCACACTTATTTCACAGAGGGCTCTAGACAGGTTGCTCGTGTGAATTCAGACTCTACCACGTCTCAGGTGGGTAATACAGGAAATTACCTAACATCTGAATCTCTACTTCTCATCTGTTCTTCTATGAGTTAAAAGTAATGAAGCTTGTGTAACGCTGAGAGCATTACCTGGCTCAAGGTGATAACTTCATGAATATTGGCCATTGTTATGAATCTTGTTGGTTAAATGATGCCAAGGAATTAGCAAGTCCTTTACTTGATATGAAATCTAGAAACTTTTAATAGCCAAATTATTCTTCTCACTGGACCATTTCTAGCTTAACTGAGTGACAGTATTTTAGAAGCTGATGGGGGTACTGGCTTCCCAGCTGGGAAAACCCTGGGTTCCACGATAAGCAGAGGGGACTGCACTATTTGGTCCTATAGTACTGCTGTGGGTGTCATGCTATCTGCAAGTTCATCCAAATCAGTAATCATAATTAGCCCTGGTGACTGAACCCATCTTCCTTGATAGTCTTGTGAGTTGTACCTTTAAAAGATACTTTCACTGGAAAAGAATTTGAGCCTAGTAAGTTTACTTATTACATAACTGGAGCTTTCTTTGACATGTTGGCTCTCTTGTTGATTATGCCAGATTCTTTCTGGTTTCTAGGAAATTGAATTAAGAGACAGGATGTCTTATTTTCTAGCTACTTGATAGGTAAAACTGAATGCCTTCCATCCATCCATCCATCCATCCATCCATCCATCCATCTATCCAACTATCCAAGCATTCATCCATCCAACTATTCAACCATCCGAACATCCATCCATCTAATAAACATTTTATTGATCACCTACCACCAGCTAAGTACTACTAGCCACTTCCATTTCACAAAGCACCTTCACAAAGCCCAAGAATGTGGTTCTAATTTAATGCTAGGAATTCTAAAGAGGTCACTGAACATTACCTATGGAAACAAAGGAGACATTGGTCTATCTTAACTTTCTTACCTTCTTCAGGTTCTGTTCTGTGCATATTGTGACTGTGCAAGAGTAATATTAAGTGACGTTTAAGATCTGAAATACCCATTTGATAGAGATACACAAAGAAAGGCAAATTAATAAATAATTAAGTGATGATGCTGGCCCTAATTTGATGTTTATGTAAGTGCAGCTCCCCCTGGACTTGTCCCAGGGACTATCTTTAACAAACCTGGTGTAATAATAAATTAGTCTCTTTAGGAATTTTTTCTTTTTGAATCGAGTGACTGTCTCTGAAGAGTGTTCCATGGGGAAGCAATCTTCATAATACAGATTTCTTGTAGATAAAACTTTGGCAGACCTGTTTTCAACCCTGGCATTTAGACCTCCTAAAATTACTCTCAGCTCATGGGTATTTAGAAGATAGAAAACTGGGAAGGCAGTCAAATTGGTTCCAGGCCTCGAAGGCCATACATGTATGTATATCAGATGGGGTCTGTGAATACCAAGACCAATCAGGTCTGCCTTCTCAGGGAGCTCTGTGCAGAATCAGGTGGAAAAAGTTCTTAAGTAGTGACCAATTATTATTCTGTGATGTTAATTGCAATTGATGCAAATGATCAGCTCTTGCTACTACCAGAATTATATTGTTTATAAGGCTCTTCTATGAACATGAGAAAATTTATTTTTTAAGTGCTAACTCACTGGTAAACAAAGTCATTATACAACAGGCACTTACTGAGTTAATTTAAGCCAGTTACTTTGCCCTAGGTCTAGCAATACATAGGTGAATGAGGCAAGATTTCTGGCCTCAAGGAAGTTAGAAAGTAGTATAGGGTTTCAACTTGAGTTTCAGATCCAATCAGTTAGTAGTGACAGCCTGGAGGGTTGTGTTAGAAGGAATTCTGAGGCTTCCTCTGGACTCAGTGATTAATTAACACCATCTTCCATGAGGGTAGGAGAGGGACCATGGCCCATGTACCACCCATATGCTATCCCTGGTCTTCTGGGAGACACAGGCAACTGTAAGTTGGTATGTTGGGTACTTTAGTTGAGGACTGTATGGGATGCTCTGGGAACACCTAACTCTGCCTGTGAAGCGAAGAATGACTTCGTAGGTTGGTGACACTTGGAGCTGAGAATTGAAAAATTAATAGTTTACCAAGTGAACAAGCAGGGAATGGGTACCTTAGGCAAAGGAGGTAAAGAGATAGTAGATGTGTCTGGGGAAAGGCAAATTGTTCTGTGCAACAGGGAGAAGGAAGAGCTTTGCAACGGCCAGGTCACATGGAGTAGTTTAGATTCCAGGCCAGGCGAACAGTGAGATACCACCAAGGAATGCTGGTCCCTTGATAAATATTAATCTGGAATGAAGGCTCTAGTGGCACCTATTCGAGTTCTGGCCTCTGTCCTTTTCTGTTCAACTTTTATATCAGTGAGTTGATTAGACAAAGATGACATACATGCTGATCATATTAGTAGAAGACCCAATATTTGGAAGGTCTGTGGATCTGTATGACTTAATGTGATGCTATATGTTTCAAACAGCTTGAATGACTCTAACCAGAGAATACTTAATAGGGAAAAAAAGTCTGTACTTTGGTTCAAAAACCAATTGTACAAGAACAGGATGGAGGAATGCTTGACCTGGAGATAATATACGGGTAAAGGGTCAAATTTGGGTTGCAAACATTACTAGTCCACAGTGTGATATGGCCACACATGGGCAAGGAGTGTTCAAAGAGGAATAACAGCCCTGTCCTCTTCTATCATGTTCAGACCACAGAAGGAATGTTCATTTTTGTAAAGAATATAAAGATAAAAGTCAGCTGGCCCATGTTCAGAGGAAAGCAACCAGGCTGGAGACAGGTATTTTGGTTGATGATTTAGAGGTTGCTAAACCTGGAAAGAGAAAGCACAAGAACTGTCCTCAAATTTTTTAAATTTATTGAAGGCATAAGAATTGGGTTTATGTCATGTGGAATGATTAAAAAAAAAGGGGGGTAGGCATTAATGAAAGGCAAATTTTAGTTCAGTTTCTGGATGAAGCCTCCAATGAAAAGATCTCCAAAGTAGGAAGGATAAATAGTTTCCTCTCCCAGAAGTGATGATTCAGAGTATGTATTAGCACTTGCTGGAGATACTGTCAAAGCAATTTCTATGTTAGGTAGGGGTCTGGACCCATAGACCCTTTCAACTCTGAGATTTTTTTTTTTCTTATTCTAGAGGGAAAAAAGATTCCAACATGGTACTGTCTTTACTAAAGCCAGAAAATGAGCATCCATAGATCTGAGTCCAACCTTTGAGTGGACTCTTTTGGTGGAATTGACTTCTTGGGGAAGTTTTTTTGATCAGCTGTGAACATAGCAAAGCTTTTCTGCTCCTCATCCAGTCTGTTCCAGTCATAGATTCTCCAACCTCCTTTTTTTTAAAAAAAAAACAAAAGCTTTTCTTTTTCTTGCTTTTGGGGACACTTATGTCACTCATGACATTCCATAGAATATATCCCCAGAAAAAAGATGCACCACTCTATAAAAATACATACCTATAACTTGGAGGACAGGACACAAAATGCCCCATTAACTAGCTCTGAACTTCTGTTAAAACCGGTGTTATGACGGGGTGAAATGAGCTGGCCCCAGAGAGAAGGCCAGACAACACGGGGGAGTCCTTTTGATGACTGGCAGGCATTCCTGCTGTTCGCAGCTCTACAAAACTCATGTTGTCTCTGCTGGCCAACACCCTGTCAGATGTTTTGCCAGCTTCAGTTCTGAGTCTGATTTCTTATGCCAGGTTCATCTTGCCGCTGAATAAATGCGGTTCCCACCATCAAGATACTCTTTCCCCCTCCTCTAGGAGAAATCTTCATCCATGGGATCTGTAGCCATTATGGATGAGGGGAAGTGCGGGTGGGGCGGGAGGGAAGCAAAGAATATATATGCAGTGCAACCGTCCAGCTCCTGATTCTAGTTTCTTCCAAACTCTGCCTGTTAATCACCTGTTTACACTGCCAAGAATGCTTGACTGGGTAATGATAACAGGGGGAAAAGCAGTGAAAGGAACATCACAAGTTGTGCTCAAGTGGAGTAATCCCTTCCTGAGTTCCAGGCATTTTGGTGACTTTAATGCAGACTGAGTGGCTTGTCTCATTCTTTCTGCACTAATGGCTCCCAGAAGGCAGCCGGACTCTTTGACCCCTGGACTGTCCCCCTGTGGTGGCTTCCACATGGGGAGTGGTGCCACTGGGCTTGGTGCTGTCTTTTGCCTCATCCCTTCTCGGTTAGCATTCCTGCCTGCTGTCCTGGTGACTGTCTGCAAAGTCAGACTGGTGGAGTTGCACTTCTGTGTCTAACGTGAGGGACTCACGAAGACTAACTTTGTCTCTAGCCTCTTCTCTCTGTGCATTTCTGTGCATAACGTGAGGGACTCATGATGACTAGCTTATCCCTGGTCTCTTCTCTCCATGGCCTGCCCTGATGCCACAGTCCTAGGATGTTTCAGCTGAAAGGGAATTCAGAAGTCCCTAAGCCTAACCCATTCATTTTTGGCAATGAGGAAACTGAGAGTCAGAGGTGAAGGAAGTTGCTCAAGGTCACATAGCTAGTTGGTAACGGGACCTGAAACTTTGAATCTCTTGACTCACAATCCAGGGATTTTTTTTTTTTTTTAACTTTGAAAGTTTTCCATTTTATACATACACATATATATGTGTGTGTGTGTATATATATATAATTGAATTATATATATATAGACTGTGTGTCTATATGAATTGAAATAGTAAAGAAAACCATATATATATATATATAATTTTTCCAGTTTTGTTGAGTTATAATTGACACACATCAAGCTAGACTTCAACAGTACATGAAGTGAGAACTTCCAGATGTGGCAGAGGAACCGGAGATCAAATTATCAACATTTGTTGGATCGTAGAGAAAACAAGGAAATTCCAGGAAAACATCTACTTCTGCTTCATTGACATTAAAGCCTTTGACTGTGTGGATCACAACAAACTGTAGAAAATTCTTAAAGAGATGGGAATACCAGACCACCTTACCTGACTCCTGAGAAATCTGTATCCAGGTCAAGTAGCAACAGAACCAGACACAGAACAACAGACTGGTTCAAATTTGGGAAAGGAGAACAAGGCTGTATATTGTCACCCTGCTTATTTAACTTCTATGTAGAGTACATCATGTGAAATGCCAGGCTGGATGAAGCACAAGCTGGAATCAAGATTGCTGGGAGAAATATCAATAACCTCAGATATGCAGATGATACCACTCTAATGGCAGAAAGTGAAGAGGAACTAAAGAGCCTTCTGATGAGGGTGAACGAGGAGAGTGAAAAAGCTGGTTTAAAACTCAGTATTCGAAAAACTAAGATCATGGCATCTGGTCCCATCACTTCATGGTAAATAGAAGGGGAAAAAGTGGAAGCAGTGACATTTTATTTTCTTGGGTTCCAATATCACTGCGGACGGTGACTGCAGCCTTGAAATTAAGACACTTGCTCCTTGTAAGGAAAGCTATGACAAACCTAGATAGTGTATTAAAAAGCAGAGACATCACTTTGCCAACAAATGTCCCTATAGTTAAAGCTATGGTTTTTCCAGTAGTCACACGTGTGAGTTGGACAATAAAGAATGTTGAGCTCCAAAGAATTGCTTTCTAATTGTGGTGCTGGAGAAGACTCTTGAGAGTCTCTTGGACAGCAAGCAGATCAAACCAGTCAATCCTAAAGGAAATCAACCCTGAATATTCCTTGGAAAGACTGATGCTGAAGCTGAAGCTCCAATACTTTGGTCACCTGATATGGAGAGCCAACCCATTGGAAAAGACCCTGATGCTGGGAAAGATTGAAGGTGAAAGGAGAGGAGGGTGGCAGAGGATGAGATGGTTAGACAGCATTGCTGACTCAATGAACATGAATTTGAGCAAACTCTGGGAGATAGTGAAGGACAGGGACAGTGCTGCAGTCTATGAAGTCACAGAGAGTCAGACACGACTTAGCAACTGAACAACAGCAAAAGCAAGTAGATAAGTTTAAGGTGTTACAACATAATGGTTCGCTTTGTATAAACTGTGAGATAATAACCACAATAAGTTTAGTTCACACCCAATATCTCATATTGATGCAATAAAAAAAGCAATAATACAAGAAAAAAATTTTTTCTCCTTGTGACCAGAGCTCTTAGGTTTTTAATTTCCCAACAATTTTCCTGCATACCACACAGCAAGGTTAACTATAGTTGCCGTGTTATACATTACATTCTAGTACTTTGTTGTTGTTTAGCTGCTAAGTGGTGTCCAAGTCTTTTGCGACCCCATGGACTGTAGCCCACCAGAATTTTCTGTCCATGGGATATCCGAGGCAAGTATACTAGAGTAGGTTGCCATTTCCTTCTCCAGGGGATCTTCCTGACTCAGAGACTGAACCCACATCACCTGCATCTCCTGCACTGGCAGGCCGATTCTTTAACATCTAGTACTTATTTACCTTGTAACTGGAAGTATGTACCTTCCTCCGGTTCCCCTCTCCCCTAACCTCCTAACCTCCTCTTCTGACAATTATATGTCTGATCTCCTTTTCTGTGAGTTTGGTTTGTTTTTAGCTTCCATGTGTAAGTGAGATCATACAGTATTTGTCTCTCTCTGTTTGACTTATTTCACTGAGCATAATGCTCTCACGGGGCTTCCCTGTGACTCAGTTGGTAAAGAATCTGCCTGCAATGCAAGAGACTCCCTTCAATGCAGGAGACCCGGGTTTGATCCCTGTGTCAGGAAGATCCTCTGGAGAAGGAAATGGCAAACTTCTCCAGTATTCCTGCCTAGGAAATCCCATGGACAAAGGAGCCTGGTAGGCTACAGTCCATGGGGTTGCAAAGAGTCAGACACAACTGAGCAACTAAACCACCAATGCCCTCACAGAAGTTCATCCATGTTATCACAAATGACAAGATTTCCTTCTTTTTAAAATAATATTCAGACATGGATGTAATCACATTTTCTTTATCCATTCATCCATCAGTGGACACTTAGACTGTTTCCATTCTTGGCTATTATTATAAGTAATACTGCTATGAACATGGGAGTACAGATTATGTTTTTGAATTAGTGTTTTTGTTACCTTTGGGTATACTCTCCAAAGTGGAATTGCTGGACCATATAGTATTTCTATTTTTAATGTTTTGAGGATCCTCCCTCCGGTTTTCCATAGTGGTTGTACCAGTTTACAGTCTCATCAGTAGCGCACAAGGGTTCCCTTTTCTTCATGCCAGCATTGGCATCTTTTTTTCTTTTGATAATAACCATTCTCAGAGGCATGGGGCAATATCTAATTGTGGTTTTAATTTACTTTTCCCTAATAACTAGTGATGTTGAGCAGTTTTTTCCATGTGACCATTTGTATAACTTCTTTGGAAAAATGTCTATTCAGGGCCTTTGCTCATTTTAAAATTGGATTATTTGGATTTTTTTTAACTATTGAGATGTATGAGTTCTTTTTAGTTTTTTTATATTAACCCCTCATCAGATGTATGGTTTGCAAATATTTTTCCTAATTCCATAGGTTGTCTTTTTACTTTACTGATGGTTTCTTTTGCTGTGCAGGTTTTTAGCTTGATGGAGTCCCACTTGTTTGTTTTTCATTTTGTTGCTTGAGCTTTAGGTATTTTATTCAAAACATCATTGCCAAGTCCCATGTCAAGGAGCTTTTCCTCTATGTTTTCTTCTGAGGGTGTCATGGTTTCAGGTTAATTTTTTTAAGTGATATAAGATAGGGATCTCATTTTTTTCTTTTATATGTTAATATCCAGTTTTCCCAGCATGACTTTTTAGAGAGACTATTTTCCATTGAATATTCTTGGCTCCTCTGTCAAATATTAGTTGACCATAAATGCCTGGGTTTATTTCAGATCCAGAGATCTTTATCCTCTCTCAGAATAAAGCATTGCCTCTTTTGAAATGGACATATTCATTCATTTATTTATTCAGAGATTCAGCAAATATTTATTGAACCGTGACAGAGATGAATAAAGCCTGTCTCCACAAGCTACTTGTAGTGTGGGGGTGAAGACAAGCACTTAAACACAGACAGTTTTGATTCAGTGTGGAAAGTGCTGACAAAATGCTATAAGAACATAGAGGGGGAAATGCCTCACTGAATTTGGGGGTGGGGGAGGGAAGGAAAAAGCACCAAGATAATCTAGAGAGATAATATAGTACAGTAGTGACTAAGGGGCTGACTCTAGAGCCAGACTACCTGCACTGGAATCCAGACTGCCACTTACTCACTGAGTAACCTTGGCTAAGTTGCCTCATTTCTGTATGCCTCAGTTTTCCAATCTGGAAAATGGGAAAATTAAGAGTACTTATCTCCTAGGGTTATCGCAGGGTTATTACTGCATTAATACTTGCAAAGCACTTTAAAACTTTATTAGCATAGAGTAAACCCCATATGTTAGCTATTATTGTTGATGGAAGCTGTATTCAAGTGGTAGTATGCTGAGAAATGGGACAGACCCTGCGTTTCTTTGGGGACCAAAGACCCAGAAATGTTAATGTAAGTGTCAAAGAGAACTGGCCATTTCCACTGGGGCTGTTCAGAGGGGAACCAGCCTTGTGGGTTGGAAGTGCTAGGTGCCACGTGGAGGAAGTGACCAAAAAGAGATTTGGGGGACAAGGGATTCTGAAGGCTGTGATTTCCCATCTCCATGGTTTTGTTGAAGTGGAGGCCACAGAGGGGTGAGCATCATTCAGTTGAACAAGCAGGGCTATTGGCAGTGTCTGAGGCTTTGGGGGGCCAGCAATGGTTCTGGACATGGCCCTTGATGGGAAGGAGCTTTCTTCCAGCAGAGGTGGAGACGAATGTGCCCATAGATTCTGTGCCCTGGAGAGACACTACATAGGGCAGTGGGGGGGAAAAGGAAGAGAGCAGAAGCTTAGAATGTTGTCACCTGGCCCCAGTTCCCAGCCCTTGCCTGAACTATTTGTTTGTTGCCTTAAAGCATTTCCCTCCCAAAGACATCTACACAGAGATGCTCATGGATACAGAATCAATGCAGCAGAGCAGACTTGATTCTTCTGGATATGAACCCTCCTGTGTGTTAGAAAGAACGTCTCTTTATGGGCTATTTTCTCTTTTGGAAAACAAGGTGGTCAGGGTAGACAGTTTCTAAAGTTCCTTCTGGCTCTACAGTCTCATCCTTGGACATTATTAATTTTACCCACATTGTTCTCACAACTTGCCAGGAATCTGGGAAGGTCTATGACACGTGGTCATTGCAGTTTTGCTGGGGCAAGGGTGTGATGAGAATGGGTCACATGGCTGGTGAGTAAACGCTGCTGGCCACCCAGTCTCCGCTCGTCTATTCCTGGCATTCCTGAACTGGGGGCTGAAGAGATCTCTGGTCTTCTCCTGCACAAAGTTGAAGTCCAACTGCAGCACCATTTCTCCTTGGATTTAGAGAAGGAAAATATTTCCTCCTAGGGCTCATGTTTCTTTCTTCTCCAAAACAGACTTTTATTTTAAATCTCAGAGAAAAGCCCCACATACTCAACCACTTACCTCCACCCTAGCACAGATCCTGCTGAAATGTGCAATGCTGGGCTACCCAAGCCCTGTGGTATCACCACCAGGCAGGTGGGATGGAGCCAGAGTTGAAGTTTGGGCAGCTTTGAATTATTGTAGCTACCTTGATATATGATGTTTTTCTATGCTATATGAAGAAGGATGGAAGGATCCTGACCTTCCACACCCCCTTCTTCTCCCAAATGAATTTCTTGTTTACTGGAGGGGCTAGGCCGACGGCCAGGGAGACTGAGGGCTTCTGTCTCCACCTGGGCAGGTCGAGCAGTGGCCCTGGTGGGTGGCTTGGGGAATGTCTCTGAGAGAGGGGGCTGTCTGAGGGCCCTCAGTGGTGTGAGAGTGGAGAGTGTGGCGGGCTATACCTGTCCGCTCGGAGGTGCCTTCCTTTCTTCTGTAACTAATACACAAAAGGCGGAAGAAGAGAGTGAGCTTGAGACCATGACAGGGGACCCAAGCTTTATCTGTATACATAAGGTAGAGTTTTTATTGTTTACTTTTATCATTCTTATTGAAGTATAATTAGCATAGATGAATTGTAGGTGTTCAGTTCCATTTGTTTTAACGAAGTGATAGAACGTTTCATCATTCCAGAAAGTTCCCTGGATCCCTTTCCAGCCAGTCCTGTCCCTGCCTCTATTCCCATCCTCCCGCCTAGAGGCAGTCACTTTCTGACTTCTGCCATCAAAGATTCCTCTCAGGGCCATTTTTCTTTTCACTGGAATATAGTTGCTTTACGCTACTGGGTAGTTTCTGCTGTGCCGCAAAGTGACTCTTTCACATGTACACATGTAACCCCTCTTTTTTTTGGATTTCCTTCCCATTTAGGTCACTGCAGAGAGCGAGCCATTTTTTAAAAAACATGTGCTCACTGCAACCTGTATAAATCCAGGAAAGGTTACATTTTATTCAGCAATTTGCCTTCAAAAAGGCACCTTCAGAAGGTAGAGTTAGGAGCAGCTTTCCTCTTCCTGGGTGTAGATCCTTTGACATGCTGGGCCTTGATGACCTCATCTCTAAAATGAGTATGATCGTAATAATTCCTACCACACAACAGAAAGTGGAAAGAGTAATAGCACGCATTTATCAACCACTGACTATGTGTCAGGCACTCTTCTAAACACTTCAGTTCATTATCTTATTTAATCATCACAGCAACACCCTGAGATAAGTACTAATTTCCCTATTTTACACATGACAAAACTGAAGCTCAAAGAGGTGAAGTAACTTCCTTAGTGATAGTTTGAAGTTAGAAGCCTCTGTGTCTAGGGCTTTAACCCACAGCAGATCTATGAATAAAGAACTTTTCTTAACTAATGTAACAGCCAAGGAGAAGATACTATTAGTTTAAAGGAAGTATCTATTGGTCAGATAGTATAGTCTTCCTATTTTCTTTTTCATTTAAATATTTGCATGAAAAAATTCTGTAGCTCTTCAAGCTACATCAGTGGGTATTTGTAATTTAAAACTGTAGCTGCTAAACTAAACCTTGTGTTAACAACAGAAAATATGAAAAAAGTAGCATTAGGATTGATGAACCTTTTTACTAGTTTCTTTCCCATAGAAAAACAGTGTGATGCATCTGTATTATTTTATATTTGTGATTGATATGATTGATAATAGTTATTATTAATGTAATTTAAAATTTTATAACTACCATTCGAGTCCCTAACATGTGCCAAATAAATGCTCAGCATTGATGTATATTATTTCTGATCCTCACTATAACTTTGCACAGTAGGCATTGTATTAGTTATATATTGCTGCATAACAAACAACCCCCAAATTAAGCAAGCAGTTTGAAACAGCAGATGTTTATTATCTCACACAGTTTCTGAAGTTAGGAATCTGTGTGAGACTTAGCTTAGTGGTCCGTAAGATTGCTTTCAAGCTGTTGGCTGGGTCTGCAGCCCCCGAAGGCTTGACTCGGGCTGGGGGTGCTGCTTCTGGGCTCACTCAGGGACATGTGGTCGTCTGTACAGGGCTGCTCACGGCATGGCTTCCCCCACAGTGAGTGAGAAAGAATGCCCGAGATGGAAGCCACGGTCCTGTATGACCTAATCTTGGAAGTGACATAACATTCCTTCTGCTATATGCTATTGGTCATAGAAGTCCAGTCTGGTTAAATGGTAAAACACGGGAGGGAAAAACTGTGCAAAAACCAGGAGGTGGAAATCTTTGGGGCCATCTTGGAGGCTGGCTGCCGTAGGCATCATTAACCCTGTTTTACTGATGAGAAATGGATGTTCACAGAGGTTCAATAAACTCCCAAGTTATGTATCTAGGAATTGAGTAAGTTGGGATTTAAACACTGATCTGGTTGATTGAATTGTCTGTATGATTTCCAGAATGCCCAAGGCAAGGAACTGTGGGGGAAAAAATAAAACCCAGCACATGCAGTCTTGGCTGTGAGTATCCTAGCTCATTCCTGAGGGTGCCTCAGTTGCTCTTTGCTCATAGAGGTTTACTTTTAGAGAGTTAGTATGTCCTGAAGAGCTGGACGCAAACCAAAGATTGGCAAATTCAATTTTATTTAAGATGTATTATGTGAATTTAATATTTAAAAGACATTTACTTATATCTTCTGTATCACTCTGTTGATAATTTGTAATTTGTATTTTTTTTCTTAATTTTTCCTTCTTTCTAGTTTTTTTCATTTCTTTAGTTTTTTCTTCCAGTTTATTGAGATATGATTAACATACAGTAGTGTATAAATTTAAGGTGTACAGCATAATGGTTTGACTTATATACATCATGTAATGATGACCAACATAAGTTTAGTGAACATTCATTATTTCATATAAATGCAATATTAAACAAATAGGAAAAAATTTTTTTATTATGATTTAAACTCTTAGGAATTACTCTTCTAATAGCTTTCAAATATAACATACAGTAGTATTAATTGTACTTAGGCTATACATTATCTCCCAAGTACTTATTTGTCTTCAAACTAGAAGTTTGTCCATTTTGACCACTTTTATCTAATTCCCCATCCCTTCATCCCTTGCCTCTGGTAGAGCAAATTTGATCTCTTTTTCTATGAGTTTGTTTTTGAAGTATAGTTGACCTACAAGCTATGTCAGTTCCTTGTACACAACATAGTGATTCTATATTTCTATACATTTTGAAATGATTACCATGATAAGCATAGTTGTCATCTGTCATGATATGAAATATTGCATAATTATTGACTATCTTCCTCATAGTACATTTCATACCCATGACTCATTTATTTTATAACTGGAGGTTTATACCTCTTCATCTCCCTCACCTATTTCTCTCCTTCCCTCATCCACCTCCCATCTGGCAACCACCTGTTCTGTGTATTTAGACTCTGTTTCTGTTTAGTTATGTTTCTTCATTTGTTTTGCTTTTTAGATTCCACATATAAGTGAAATCATATGGTATTTGTCTTTCTCTGTCTGATTTATTTCATTTAGCATAATGCCCTCTAGGTTCATCCATGTTATTACAAACGGCAAAATTTCATTCTTTTTTATGGCTAAGTAATATTCCACTGTGTATATACACACACACATGCACGCACACACACACACTTAGGCACTTTGCTTCTATATCTTAGTTATAAAAAACAATATTGCAGTGAACATAAGGGTGCATATATCTTTTCAAAATAGTGTTTTTATTATTTTTGAATAAATACCCAGGGATGGAATTGTTGAATCATATGGCAGTTCTATTTTTAATTTTTTGAGGAATCTTTATACTGTTTTCCATAGTGACTACACCAGTTTACATTCCCATCAACAGTGCATGAGGGTACCTTTTCCCCACATCCTTGCCAACACTTATTATTTGTTGTCTTTTTGATAATAGCCATTCTGACAAGTGTGAGGTGATATCTCATTGTGGTTTTGGTTTGCATTTCCCTGATAACTGGTGACATCAAACATCTTTTCATGTGCCTTTTGGCCGTCTCTGTGTCTTTTTGGAAAACTGTCTCTTCAGGTCCTCTGCCTATTTTTCAATTAGGTTTTCTTTTTTGGATGTTGAGTTGTTATAAGTTCTTTGTTTATTTTGGATATTAACCTTTTGTTGGATATACCATTTGCAAATCTTCTCCCATTCAGTAGATGACTTTTTCATTTTGTTTATAATTTCCTTTTCTGGGCAAGAATTTTCTTGTTTGATATAGGTCTATCTGTTTTTGTTTTCCTTGCCTGCAAACACATATCCAAAAAAATATTGCTAAGACTGATGTTAAAGAACATACTATCTGTGTTTTCTTCTAGAAGCTTTATGATTTCACGTCTTATGTTTAAGTGTTTAATCTGTTTTGGTTTTTAAGTAAGTGTTCTGATATAGGAGTACACCAATAGTGTTCTACTCGCGTATGAATGAAGCTACCAGCAAGGGAAGATTTTGCTTTTCTCTTCTAGGGTAAGTGTGGTACCATTTTAAAATATTTTGAAATCTGTGGCAGACACTAATAAACCACGTGAAAGTCTAGTCATGTTTGAGATTCTAGAGGGTTGGTGTGTAGATGATGTTTTTCCAGACCATCCCAAGCCACCCTGGCTTACCACATCCAGAAAAGGACATTTTTATAGTTGCCTCCTCTGCAACAGGACCTGACCACTGGGATAAATCTCCCTGTCATGACCTACTTAAGGAAATTTCATTTTAGGGAAAGAATTCAGGGAGATTATATGGTCTCTAGCTGGCCCATTAAACTGTAAATATTTAGGCACCATTTAATGTACATACCAAGCAAATAATAAAAGTTATGCATACTTCTCAAGTTCTTTTGCTTTGGAGAGCCAGAGTATCTTACAGAAATAGAAAGATGTCACCTGTCTTGTCTTGTTCACCAATTCCTTCATCTTGTTATTAACTTGCCAAATTGTCCTACTACTTCAAGGGAACTCTTTATTCATTCTACTCATTCATTTAACATTTATTTTATACTTACTCTGTGCTAGAAGTAACAGGTATAAGATTCCATAATAGATGGGAATTAAGATGATAAACGTAAATTTCCTGCCCTCAGGGTGCTCACAGTTCAAAGGGAGATTCTCACGAAGAGGAAATCAACCCAAGGTGATTTTTCATTTATTATAAATCACAGGGGAAAGTACTTTATTCTGGGTAGGAGATGCTGGAAGATTTCCCAGTGGTAATGAGGAAGAGTTAGCTAAAAGAAGCAGCAATGGCAGGAAAATGGAAGATGAGGACAGTGATGGAGGGATTCCAGGCAGAGGGAATCATTCATAAAGACACAAAAGTGAGAGGCAGAATGGCCTACTTGGGAATAACAAGTTGTCCGGACCTTAACCGATGACTGTATCTTCCATAGAGATAGCAGAATATTATATTTCTCTAGAACTGTTCCAAATACAAACGTGCATTTACCCCAAGAGATACAGTATATAGTAAAGAACTCAGAAATGATGATAGCTTATATTATTATTTTTAGCACCATGACAGATAATATTTTAAAACTGCATTTTCTGCTTGGTATTCATCATGGACCTTGGGAACAGACATCTAGGACACATTATGGGTTCACCATGAGTATCTTATAGCCCACTGCTTCCTGTTAATCAGCCCCACCAAATGCTCATTCTCTCAATGTTCTGCAGATTTGCAACAGTTACAGGGTCCAGTTTGGGGAAAAATTCTGTGTTTGATTTATAACATAAACATTTCCATCTCTGCATCATGAGGGTCCTGTTAAAAATAGCAACATAAAAAGCTTTTTTGTGTGTGGTGAATTAGAAATACCTCAGAGACTGTCAAAGAGTGATACATATAAAGATACTTTGGAAAAATTATTACAAATGAAGTGAGTGGAGGGTGGTGGTGGCCCTGAGCTCATGGATGTGGCTTACCTGAAAAACACCTCATAGGAAGACTTGCAAGTTGCCTAGGGCTTTCATTTCAGTCAAGTCAAAGAAAACAGATACAGTCACCTTTAGTTTGTTTAAGTCACTTTGCCCATTAGTGATTTTTTAAAAATTTTTATTATTTTAAAAATAAGAAATGATTTTACTTTTTATGGGCCGAGAATTGTGCTAGGTGCTAAAGATGCCAAGATGATTAAGACATGGTCCATTTTCTTGAGACTCTCACAGCCTGTTGGGTGAAGAAGTACAAAGAGTTATGAGGATTCAGGGCAAAGATGAATGTGTACAGGGGAGAGCTTCATCCCTCACTACATCTGGGAGGACAGAGGAGGCGCTGGAGAAAATGAGGAAAAATCCTCAGATGAGGAAAAATCTGACCCAGAGGCCTAAAGCATCTTTAAACACAAGAAATAAACCATGGTTTGTCAAGAGCCGTAACAGTTTATATTCCTATAAGCACCTTTAAGTGTAATATCAGAGATGAACATCTACTTGGTGAGCTATAGCTATGTTTATTGTCTATTTCACAGATGAGGAAGCCTGAGAAGGCATGGTTGAGGGAATGTTATTTCCCCAAGCAGTGGGGAAGTTAAGCAGTTAAGCAGTTAAGTCCCACCAAGCAGTGACTCTAAGCCTGAAACACCGCATTCTTTTTCTTACTGTAAAACCCATTCTTGTGCAAGTCTGTATTGGACTCGAACCAGCAGTCCTGGGTTTGGCCCAGCTCTGCCACCACCAATGAGCCCCATGAACTTGGAAAAGTTGCCAGAGTTCTCTAAACTTTTGGTTTCTCATCTGTAGGATGGAGAGAGTAGGATTTGGGAACCCCCCACCCCCAGCTGAGATTCCTAGAAACAGAACCAGGACGAGAGCTGGGGGGTGAGGGTCGGGGGTGACAGGCGAGACTGTCAGCGGCTGTCATAAAGACTAGCTTTGTGGCAAGCTTGCTTGCCCAAAGGCACAGACCCGCCCTCCTGCCCAGGTGCTATGAACGCACTGTGTTTGAGTTCATCACTTGCCTTTGCCAAGGACCAAATGGCAGGAGAAAACAAAAAGCAGCATGGCATATTTCAAAACGGATTCATTTCAATGGCGTCAGCCACAGAGGGTATGGTTTCCCTGCCTTAACAGTGGTGGACACGGTGTACAGTGGGAGGGGCGTTTCTTTAAGGGGCGGTTGACTGTGTGTTAAGGCAGTAAACATCTTCTGGGCACAGTGTCGCTGGGAGGATTTTGTATTGAGAGGGCAGTGAGGCGTGAAACCTCAAACTTCTGCAGTACTTCCTGCTACCAAAGTGATGTCAGAGGCGTGCTGTTCCCAGATCTGGTCCCGATTTCTCAAGTTCTGCTTCCACGGTGTGGTGAGAAGAGGATGAGGCACAGACAAATCTAATTTCTAGGAGGGTACACACAAAGGTAGGGCTGAGAGAGGGAAAAGGGGATGCATTAAATTTGGTCTTGAAGATAATTATTCACTTGTTTCTGACAGCTTATATGTCAGGTGAAAGGAAGCCGATTTTTGGCTTTTTTACTTCAAATATATCTCTATGACATCCACATAAAAGAGTTTTGGGTTTTGCGTGTATGTGTCTTTGCTATGTTTACTGACTTAGGTAGGGACTCCCCTTCTTCTTTAGATTTATAGGCTTCAGTGTTTCTAGGAAATAAGAGAAATAGCAATCTTTTCTTTCAATGAATAAAATCCAAAGTATTAGTAATCTCTGGTAGTGCTACCCAAATGGGTCAACATTCATGTTCTAAAAGTTTATAAGAGAAGACACTTTGATGGTATTGGTAAACGGCCAGTGTGTTGCTGACCATTCCCATTCATTCATTCATTCATTCATTCATTTGTATACATATAGCCTCTCACTCCCTGCACACATCACACACATCTTACATTTGTACAATTAAATATGTGGTATTTATTCCTACTGTGCTTATTCTTGGGCTTCTTTAGCACAGGGGAGATTTCTGGGTTAGCTGGGTTTAAAAAAAATAGGCAGGAGGAGCAAAGAGGATCTGATTCTTCATTGTTTACACACAGAAACCACTGCCACTGCCCTATGCATAATCCCTCCTTCAGGGCAACGGGTTAGTGAGTTGGCACAGTGGGGAAGACGGAAATGGTAGTTACAAATATTGTGCAAATTGTAGAATAAAAGCTGGTTTTCATTTGAGTTGGCCATTAGGTTGGAATCTGTTTGGCCAGAAGGTCAAAATCCTTTCTCTGGCAAGCGCATTGCATCTTAAACATATTTTCTTTATTTTGTCAAATAGACTAAGGTCCTTCAAATCCTTGACGAGAGTGTGGGAAATCCTACAGTACTGGTTTTTCCTTGGTCCAGAAGACTCTTGGACATGAATTATAGGAGATTTTAGGTCACGTTATTTAAGTCAGCTTTGACTACCTTAAAAAAAAAAAAAAAGTATTTGAAGGACACATAACATTAATAAATTCTTACAGCATGATTGTATTTTTTATATAAGCATGTAATTTGATGAGAGTTTGGGGAAAATTGTAGCACATTTTAGAAAAAATCTTATAATGCCTCAAGGTAGAGATGGCAACCAACCAATAGCATGGTAGATGGCTGATGGAGATCCTTGGACAGAATGAACAGAGTGTTGCATTCTTGTCATAGGTTCATGTTCTTTGAACATAGGTCTTATTACTCAGATTTAGAAATGTACATAATAGTTCTCCACATTCTTCTTCATTGTCTCTGTTTAGGTAGTGGGTATAATTTTGTCTTTAAGTTGGCTACATTTTTGAACTTGACATTGTGAGTAAAGGCTAACATCCACCATACACAAATAAGCCCTATATCTTGGTCTCATTAAAAAGATGATTAGACCTTAGAAAGAGGACCATTCATATTTACCAAGTTGGAGTTTAGAGTTGAGACAGATGGAGTCAGACTAAGATTCTGTGGTTCCCCTATAGAAAATGTAACAACCAAGAACTGATAACCACTCATCTCCATGTACTATTAGTTTCTTTCTGAAGTCACTGAGTCACAGCCTCAGCTGATAGAAAATTGTGAGGTACTCTGTCAGTCTCTTCCCCCTCTCATTTTACCACAAGGGATCCAGGCTCAGAAAGAAGGAATCGTTGGCCCTGAACACTTAGCTATTAAATCGACTTTTTCTTTTGAACATAGTTGGGAATTTTTAGAATTTTTTTCTTTTCATCCTGAGTCTAGATTCACTATGATTTTCCTTCTAATTTATCTTCTCTTATTTTCTTTGAGACTGGGTGTGGTTTCTGCTCAGAAAACGACACCCAGAGATGTCATGGAGATGGCGTCTATGAAATTAGAGATGTGACTGGGTCCAAGATGGCCTCTGTTCAGCACCGGTGATCACAGGGTCTCTAGAGGGACTTAGGGGTCATGACAGCCAATCTTGTGCATGGTGCATGCTTCCATCCAGTGTTCTAGATGTGTTAAATCCTTGGTCCTTCATTCACAGCATGCTTCCTCTTTAACCAAAGCAGCCACTGCCATAATTAAACAGGTTTCATATTATGTCCTTTTCATTCAATAATTCTACCATATTATCAAAGAAACATGCAAGTAAATAACACATGTGCACTTTCTAAAGTTGTTTTGATAGCAGATAGAGTTTTAAAACGACCTATCTAGCACCTGAATCACCTGAGCTTTGCTTGAATTGTGGTGGCATTTCTGGAAATGTGAGCAGGAGCCCTTCAATGTTGGTTTATGTTCAATAACTTCAACGCTATGCTATCCGAAACCTGCTCCAATATATGCCGGTTCCTCTTTTACTCTGAATGACTTCCTCGACACTTAAGAATGCTTCTTCCTTCTTCCTCTTCATTTTAAGTTGACTAACGAATCCCTGGAGTGATCCTTCCTTTCCTAATCAAGGAACTAGTAATGAAATCAGGGTAAGATGGTGATTTTGGCAAAGCACTAGAACTCACTGGCAGAATGCTGGGGAAAACTGACTAGTCCCTGATTCTTTTCTGAGACAGCTTGAAATTTCTTACAAGCAGGGGTGAGCCAGTCACAGGAAATGCTGAGAGGTATGTGACCACATTTAACCCTCTGCTCCATGGAAGCTGCTGTCTGTAAAGCCTCTTAAATATGCCTTGCACATTCCCACTTCACCTTGGATCCTTATTCCAAGATGCCAAATAAAAGGACCAGAGTTCGAATTCTGACTTTCTATTAATTATTAGCCGTTGAGCTGGGGTAAATTCTTTAATCTCTTGAAGGTTAATAATAGCTACCCCAGAGAGCTATTATATGTGTCAAATGAAGTAATAGGTGTGGAAATGCTTTGTAAGTTCTACAAGGTCATGAAAAAAAAGCATGCTGTTATTATTAATGGTATTTTCAGTAAAATTTTCCTGACTACCTCAGCTCTCAGGCTTTTGCCTTTGTCTGGACTCGTTGTTGCTACTGCCCTTTGATCCTATTATCCACCCATCTATGATACTAGTTAACCCATCCCCAGGGTAGAATTAGTCTCTCTGGCAAGTCTGTAGTTCTAATATTTTAAAGTTAATTTTGAACTATTTTTAGAATATAAAATATCCTTTGATAAAATAAAAGAATATACCATATGCCTAGCATATTTACATTTTAAAGAATAAAACCATGTTTTGTTGTTTAGTTGCTAAGTCCTGTCCGACTCTTTGCAACCCCATGAACTGTAGCTCGCCAAGCTCCTCTGTCCATGGAATTTTCCAGGCAAGAAGAATGGAGTGGGTTGCCATTTCCTTCTCCAAAGGATCTTCCCAACCCAGGGATCTAACCTGCATCTCCTGCATTAGCAGATGGATTGTTTATCACTGAGTTCCCAGGGAAACTCAAAAAATCATGTATTAGTCAACATTTATTGACTGCTTATGAAATGCTTGATATTGTGCCAGGTCTTGGGAATAGCCAGACACATAAGCCAGTCCCTACCTGGGGTTGGGGAGCAGAGGGCAGGGTTTGTATTGAATGCACAGATAAAGAGGAAGAGAGGCTTTTCTACTTGGTGAGATTCAGCTACATTCTGAAAGTGTTCTTATTCAGTTAGTGCTGAGTTGTTTAGTGGTGTCTAGCTCTTTGTGACCCTACGGACTGTAGTGCACCAGGCTTCTATATCCAGGGATTCTCCAGGCAAGAACATTGGAATCGGTTGCCATGCCCTCCTCTAGGGGATCTTCCTTGCCTAGGGATCAAACCCATGTCTCTTGCATTTCCTGCATTGGCAGGTGGATTCTTTACCACTGGCGCCAGCTGGGAAGCCCTCTAGGTTGTTAAGTCATTTGCTATTTTAAATTATTTTGGAGGTTTGTTTACTTGTTTCTCAGTTCTCCCATTTTTTTCTGATATATGAACTCCGTGAGTCTTGGAGCTATACCTTCAGCAAATGTTTTTTTGAGCACTTACCATTATGCTAGGTACCCAATAGAACGTCAGATCCAGGAGGACACAGGTCTTTATTTCTCTTGTTCACTGATAGATCCCTAGAATAATCTCAGGAATGTAATATATAAAATGATATATATTAATATGCTAATGTAATATTAATAAGTATTTGTTAAACTGTCACATTGCATTAGTTGAGCTAGTACTAGCTGTCATAACTGAATCCTTAAAAATTCAGTGGCTTCATATAACCAAATAATGACTATTTGTAGTGGATTGGGAGACTGCTCCACACAGTCATTCAAGGACCTAGGTTTGAGAAGGAAATGGCAACCCACTCCAGTATTCTTGCCTGGAAAAGTCCATGGACAGAGGAGCCTGGCGGGCTGCAGTCCATGGGCTTACATGACTGAGCATGTGTGCACAAGGGTGGAGGGAGATGGGTTGGTAGCACTAAAAAAAAAAAGGACCTAGGTTGATGGAGGTTCTGCCATCCTCAACTTGTGGCTTCTACGATTATATTAACACATCATCGATCTGCAGCCAACAGACAGGAGAGGGAGAATGTGAAGGGTTACAAGGAGGGTGTTTTGGGCCAGAGCTCACTTCATTACCTTAGCACATTTAAATGACTGGTGTGGGGCTGGGGGACAAAATGTGTAGATCTTTCTTGGCCACTTCCTGTCAATAACTCTGCATTGTGAAAGGGACTCACAATTCTTGGACGCTTGGCCATCTCTGCCTTATAGATAAGACACCATTTGTTTCCTGTTGACATGTGGGTCTCCTATAACCTGGGAGCTCCTTTGGGGCAAAGGCTCCATCTTATCCACTCTATCCCTAGTTCTCAGCATACTGTGGTAGTTCAAAAATATTTTCTGAGTTGAAATCAGTAGTTTTTCTGTTAGGTACCTGGCACCATAATCAGTTCAGTTCAGTTCAGTTGCTCAGTCATGTCCAACACTTTGTGACCCCACAGACTGCAGCACCAGGCCTCCCTGTCCATCACCGACTCCCGGAGTTTACTCAAACTCATGTCCATTGAGTCGCTGATGTCATCCAACCATCTTATCCCCTTTGTCCCCTTCTCCTCCTGCCTTCAATCTTTCCGAGCATCAGGATCTTTTCAAATGAGTCAGTTCTTCACATCAGGTGGCCAAAGGATTGCAATTTCAGCTTCAGCATTAGTCCTTCCAATGAGTACTCAGGACTGAGTTTCTTTAGGATGGACTGGTTAGATCTCCTTGCAGTCCAAAGGGACTGTCCAGAGTCTTCTCCAACACCACAGTTCAAAAGCATCAATTCTTTGGCACTCAGCTTTCTTTATGCTCCAACTCTCACATCCGTACATGACTACTGGAAAAACCATAGCTTTGACTAGACGGACCTTTGTTGGCAAAGTAATGTCTCTGCTTTTTAATATGCTGTCTAAGTTGGTCATAACTTTTCTTCCAAGGGGCAAGCATTTTTTGATTGCATGGCTGCAGTCACCATCTGCAGTCAATTTTTGTTGAAAGAATTTTAAAAAGGAAAGAATAAAGGAATAAGAAGCCATTTGCTACAATAAAAGTTTGCCAAGTCTGTTACCTGGTGCTAATATGGTAAGTATTTAGTAAAGAATTACTAGAAAAAGGAGGGGAATAGAGAAAAAGAGAGGCGAAGGAAGGAGAGAGTAGGAAGGAAAGATAAGACAGGAGGGGTGAGAGAGGAGGAAAGGAGAGAAGAAGGGGTCTGGCATGAATGGGAGAAGGACAGAGATAGAAAAAGTGCAAGAGGGGGAAAAGAGAAGGAGAGGAAGGTGGGAGGAGGAGGAGGAAGGAGAAGAGAAAGAGAACACAGCAGGTTCCTGAGAGGTGAGCTCTGAGGCCTGATCCTCAAAAAGAGGATTTCCCCAGCTGGGAGGTCAAGGAAGGCTTCCCAGAGCAGTCTTGCTCCTTGGCTTCAGCCCATCCTGGTCTCCCTGCTTAACTTCTGTGACTTTATGATCTGCCCACCCTAACACAGGACAGAAATATCTCCCTGTCCTGTGATGGGGAAATGAAGTTCATAAATCTCCCGGCAAGTTTGTGCTTCTCTATGGAGACGGTACATAAAGTACCGCCGCCACCCACGGAGAAGCACCAGGAGAGGCAGAGCGCTCAGTCACAGGCAACCAGCTCCCCCGCCCCAGCATACTTCCCGCCTGCAGGTTGGAGGGTACAGATCTGGGGCGTGGAGCCACTGGCCTCCAAGGGCCCGCGAATACTGTGTTTATTTTGCCTCTCTAATCAGTCTCTCTTGCTTCTGGTTCATTGAGTTTCCCCACAAGATCCACATGGAGGAGTTTTTCGGGATGTGATTGATGGCAGCTGCACACACAGGCGCGGGTGTATGGTGCTCAGATGCCTAGCAGAGTCCTGGACCACAAACCCAGGGCTGTTACTGCAGCCTTACTGGGTACAGGCATGCACTGGAAGTGTTTGCCTTTTGTTTCCTTTTGTGCCTTTAACATTTTTGCCTCTTTTTGCCTCCTGAATTTGTACATTCATGGAGTATGATGCATTTTACCAGGTGTTATCACATGCACTTCTACAGTGTTCTTCCAAGGTGATGTTCATATACTTGTCTATAGATGAGGGAACTGAGACCCAGAAGGGTTGGGCATATTATCCATGGTGCCTGACATCACTCTGCCTTGTTCAGAGTCTTCACCCAAGCCTCTTTGCAACAACGAACGATGCATGGTCTTGCTGTCACAGATGTAGTCCTCAGCTCTGAAGGGAATTCGTGGATATGTGTTTGGATGACTGGAGTCTAAGAGTGAATTTAACTCCAAGAATTGGAAAGGCAGTGTTCTTTGTTCTCTGAATAGATACCTTCTTCTGACTCAGGTTTTAGAAAATTCTTCTAATTTCCATGTATGACTTTACAGAATATTTGGTATTGCTGTAAAATTGCTAAAACCGTAAATGGTTACTCTTGGTTTTAAATATCAAACCAGGTGAAGGGATGGAGAAACTTCTCAGTGTTAGTGAAGGGAAAATCACTTAAATAGCAGAACGGACACCTTATGGTAGTTTTTTCTTTTTTTCTTTAAAGAGAGTGTTATTTCTTTCCTCCATCTGTCACCTCATAATCCAGGGCTAGGAGAAATATCGAGGGATTGAGGATTTAGTGAGACTGGTGTTGCTGAAATTAACTTTGTAAGACAAGGCTGTTTACTCTTTATACTAATTTCCGTGCTTACCACTGACTCTGATTTGGTTTGAAAAGAGATATTCCAACAGGCCATTCTTACCATTATGGAAAGGAAAAGTAACTGCGAGTGACATCATTTTCTTTGGCTAAGCATCTGATAACCATGTATCAGAGTGTGAAGCAGTGGATGGTGAGAGCTGAGCTGCGTCCATCCCAGGGATCAGGAAACTGAGGCCTGTGTTATTAAAATGAATGAAATGGACTTCTCCAGCAATCTAGAGGTTAAGACCCCCCCTGCCACACTTCCAGTGCAGGGAACATGGGTTCAATCCCTGATCGGGGAACTAAGGTCCCACATGTTGTAGGGTGTGGCCAAAAATTTTTAAAAAAGCATTGTCTTATATTCAGTTCAGTTCAGTTGCTCAGTCGTGTCCGACTCTTTGCAACCCCATGAACCGCAGCATGCCAGGCCTCCCTGTCCATCACCAACTCCCGGAGTTTACTCAAACTCCTGTCCATCGAGTTGGTAATGCTATCCAACCATCTCATCCTCTCTTGTCCCCTTCTCCTTCTGCCCTCAATCTTTCCCAACATCAGGGTCTTTTCAAATGAGTCAGCTCTTCGCATCAGGTGGCCAAAGTATTGGAGTTTCAGCTTCAACATCAGTGCTTCCAATGAACACCCAGGACTGATCTCCTTCAGGATGGACTGGTTGGATCTCCTTGCAGTCCAAGGGACTCTCAAGAGTCTTCTCCAACACCACAGTTCAAAAGCATCAATTCTTTGACACTCAGCTTTCTTTATATTAAAAAATAATAAAATGAATGAAACCATTGCTTCTCTTATGGTAAAAGTTATGTAGAAAACTATAGAGAAAAAAGATACAAAACAAAGCAACCTGTAACTCCACATGTATTCATATTTTTATCTTCCAACAGAGTGTTTTATCTTCATATACATTATATATTAATTTGACATCTTACTGTATATATCTGTTTTGAAATGTCATTTTAAAATTTAAATATATTATGAATATTTACTCATGTTATCATCTCTTCATTTATTCACTATTGATAATAACTAACACTTCAACCTGTCTCTCTGTGTGCCAGTACACATTGCAAATAGGAGCTCATTTCATCCTTACGGCATGAGATAGTATTCTCTAGTATTTTCTAGATAGTATACTCTATGAGATAGTATTAGTATTATTACCCCCATTTTACAGATGAGAATGCTGAGGTACAGTGGGGTTGCACAACATGCAGGATCATACAGATAGGAAGGGACAGAGCCAGAACAGACACCCCATGGGTTATGACTTCTCTGTGTCCTGGGACCCAGCACAGCTCTTGGCCTGCAGTAAGCTAGTAACCTTGAGTGTTGAATGAGTGTTGGTGATTAGAAGACTGACTTGGTGAATGAGAATAGGGAGTCTGATTTGGGGAGAGGTCCTGATTCATAGCTGACGTGTGAATTCCTTACCTATAGTTCCATGACAGTCAACAACGATTCTGAACCAGCAGTTTATCACCTACACGTTTGCAGGACTGTAACACTGCAGCTCTGCCTTTGGCCTTGGGTGTTGTTGGCTGGTTCTTCTTGATTGCTAGTTTACTTCCTTACTAAGTCAGTAGCCGTGATAAAGGAATATAATGCCTGTATGCTTAAGGGCCTGTGGCACTCCTTGATGTATTTGGGAGTTTCTAGCTAGGCAAATGGACTCAGCAAAAATGAATCTCACTTTTCAGATACTAAAATAATCTCTTAATATTTCAGTGAGAAAATTTTATCTTAAGTAGTAAACAGAATCTGATTCCAAATGAGTTTCCTAGTTCCAAAAAAGCCTCCAAATACACTCTCTTGATTTTTGAATAAAATCTATCAATTTTTTTTTCTCTGAAAGGCACACAATTGAGCTTACTAGTTATAAGAATAACCTTGAAGATATTGTGGGTTTGGTTTCAGACCACCACAATAAAGCAAATATTGCAATGAAATGAGTCGAGTGAATTTTTTTGGTCTCCCAGTGCATATGAAAGTTATGTTTACATTATACTGTAGTCTATTTAGTGTGCATAGCATTATTATAAAAAAAGTATATACTAATTATACACTTAATTAATTATACACTTACTATTATATACCTAATTAAATATTTTATTTCTAAAAAATGCTGTCATCTGAGCTTCAGTGAGTTGTAGTAGTCACTGATCACAGATCACTATGATGAATAAAATAATAATGAAAAATTTGAAATATGCTTAGAATTACCAAAATGTTACACAGAGACGTGAAGTAATAAAATGCTATTGGGAAAATGATTACAATAGACTTGCTTGACACTGGGTTGGTGAAGACCATTCAATGTGAAAAAAATGCAACATCTAAAGTACAATAAAGCAAAATGCAATGAAATTAGTTATTTTGCTTCTCTGAGGTCCAGAATAATTCATTCTTCTTTCCATCCATTTATTAATGAAAGCAGCTCTCATGAGGTGGAGGTTGTGCTGGACAGTGGAAAAAGCTAACAATCTAGTGAGGCAGGCAGGTACATAATGAAGAATAGCAGTGTGGTATTCTAAACACTGAAGTAAAGTACAGAGGGGCAAGGTGAGTGTGAAGTTGGGAAAAGAGAAGACTTCTTTATAGTGTGATACTACCAAAACATCTAAACCATGATATATTCAAGTGATACTTTCAAGGTTTAGATTTCAGGAGTTTCCTAAATTTAGTCAGTCTGAGTCTGTAAGTATAAGAAAAGAGCTTATCCTTAGCTTAAAAAAAAATCCTTTGTCTATTACCTAGTTAAAAGGAAAAGAAAGAAGAGTTGTCATATGCACAGTTTTAAAAGTAATTCAGAGTTTCATATGAATTAATGGAATCAATAGCAACCAGGGAAACTTTCCAACCCCAGCTTAATCGGACTTGAGCATGCAATAATAGAGACTTTTGTTTTTTGGATAAATAGGAGGGCTGAATCTGTTCAGTGCTGGAGATGTAACAGGAGCTTGGGGATTACTTGTAAGTGGCACATGTGGTTGAAAACACCCTGAGCTGGGAATTAAGAGGTGTGGAGTCTAAATCTGGCTCTGTCACTAGTGTCAGCCAGGTCAGAGTCTTCATTCAGCTGTGTGACAGAGACCTGAAAAATACTGGCTTAAAATGTTTTGGAGAAATACCTTGTTTAATTTCCTCATGTAATGAAAAGGTGAGCTGGGCAGTAGAGAACTGACATTTCCATCCCACAGTGTCTTCTGGGGCCCAGACACATTTTCTCTTTCCCTCAGTTATCCTTGGCATCTGCTCATCATTTTGTGGTCGTATGGTAGCTGATCTACCCTCTGCCTCATGTTCATGTTCTTGATGGCAAGAAGGGGACAGGCACCAGCTGAGGCAGCCTGCTTTGAAACTTGCTCAGAACCTCTGCTGCCCCCACCCCAGTTATGTCCAGGTTCATCTCATTGGCCAAACCAGTGTCATGTGACTGCCCCAAGCTAGCTGCAAGGGAGGCTAGCAACACATCCTCAGATGATCCCAATGCTGCTTCCAATGAAATCAAGGTTCTGTTATAAAAGGGGAAAAGGGAAACTGGATAGTGAATAGAAATCTAAAAATTTCTGTCATATCAACTATGAAGTAAATGAACTCAATCAGTGGTTAGTTAACTTTATTACCATCCTCCCCTTTTCATCATTAAATCTTCATAGGTTCAGTTCAGATCCAGGTAAAAGTGTATTTTCTTTGGCTGAAAGTGGAGTTGGGATGCCAACTTTCTTATCTCCCTCTTGGTGAAGTCATTTATTTGAATTTGAAGTGGTTTCATTTGTTAGTTTGCATTCTGCTTCAGGTTTATATTTATCCATCCTTATTAATTTTATTTGTTTACTTATGTGTTTGTTTATATGTGACCCATGAATATGGTTTTAAGAGTCAGAATTATACGGGAAAATTAAAAACACATCCCTCCTAACCCTGCTTATACTCCACCCCACCTTCCCATCATGCCCACTTCATATCTGCTCACCACCTCCTCTAGGCAATCAATCTCATAGTTTCTGGTTTAGACTCTCTGAATTTTTGCACCCGTGTGCAGGCACATGTGTGTTGTCCCATTTTCTTATTATAAGAAGCAAGATCTGTAGTTGTCTTTTGCACTTGAGAGTCTGTATAGATAGTTGTAAGAAATGAAACACTAGTGAGGCCAGAGAGAATGACAAATGTTCAGTAAGAGAGGTGAAACCAAACCATAGAGGGAGAGACCTAATCTTCTTAGGAAAGGTTTTATGAAGGAAGCTGCATTCAAGCAGGGTCTTAAGAATGGTTGATGTATCCAGGAAGGGTGCTGTGTGTTTTTCTCGACTTATGAGTTTCATAGAGAATTTAGAGATCATCTGTCAATTCAGTTTAAACTGACACTGTGGCCACCTATTGTAGAGGAGGAAACTGAGGCCTTAAGAAATACGGGGACTTAACCTAGTCTCACAGCCAGATAGTGGCAGTATTGGAAATAGCCATGATCTTGACTCACAGTCCCATAATCTCTTCCTCGGTATCTAAGATTTCAAAATTAACACAAGGCAGCCATGTTCCTCTCAGAGCTGGGTAATTTTTCCTTTGCCAGCTTGGTTTGGACCTTCCAGTTCATTTAACCCCAAATATCAAAATTCAACCAGAATAACAGCAAATTTAAACCAACCTGTTATGGGCCGCTTTCAAAATTCATATATTGAAGTCCTAACCCCCTTTGCCTCAGAATATGGCTATATTTGGGAATAGGGCTTTTAAAGAAGAAATTAAAATGAGGTTGCTCAAGAGAGTCCCATTCCAGTATGACTGGTGTCCTTGTAAGAAGAGGAGACTGCGACACAGATCTGCACAGAGAAAGGACCAAGTGAAGATACAGGGAAAAGGTGGCTGTCTGGCAGCTAAGGAGAGAGAGAGACCTCGAAGAAACCAACCCTAATGACACCCTGATCTGGGCCTTTTAAGCTTCCAGCAGTGTGAGAAAATACATTTTGTTGTTTTGACGCTCCCCAGTCTAAAGTACTTTGCCTGGGCAGCCTGAGTATACTAAGATACAGCCTTAACCTACTCTTTGGGGCAGATGGTGGGGTCTCATGCCTAGTCTATGGTGTCTTAGCTCCTGGTGGTTATAGCTCCTTAGCCTTCCTGTTGCTGAGAGTGCTCACTGGGCCCTATCTTACATCACCCATTCAGTCACCTTCTTCAGAGGCAAGGGAATAATGGAGGGGAGTTCACTGCAGTGCAGAGAAGAGCAGAGAGCAGGTCTGGAGCCTCCAGAGCTATTCATAGCCAGCAAAGGCTTAACTTTCTGGGCTCCAAGAATGTGGCAGTCTATCCATTTCTAGCTGCTAGATTCTCTAAGTAATATGGAAAGAGACTGTTTGTTGGTTTTGAATGCATACTTAGGGATTTAAAGGTATTTTCTAAATTATATGTTTTTCATTAAAAACGTTTTATCCCCTCAAATGCCCCGCCTCACTACAGACTTTAATGCACAAGGATACTAAGATTTTAAAATGAGATGGTAGAATTATGAGTTGTTTTAATATTCTTTTTCAGGCCTTTCTATGTTTTCAGTTTTCTTAATAGATGTATGTGACTTTATGGGGAAATATGGGTCATAAAGGTGAAAAAATTCTAATACTATATTAGAGCCAATTGACAGTAAATGATAGGTGAATTAAAAAATATTTCTTGATTTCAAGGAGCTCCAAAAGGAGACAGCATATTCCTAAATGAATGGGTAATAAGAATAGTTGTAGGGTTGGAAAGTATAAAGCTCTTGATGTTATGAATATTCCATATTTTATAAATTACTCTTTGTAACAAAACTACTAAAGCAACAAAGTGTATACAATTTTACATTTATTGACATCTAGAGTATAGAAGGCAATGTAGATCTAAAAGTAACAAAATATGGGCATATTAGTCAGGATGAAGATGGAAAAAGCTGTCATGAGATGTCTGTTCATGATTTGTTAATTAGATCATGGACAGAGAAACCTGGTGGGCTATAGTCCATAGGGTCGCGAAGAGTCGGACATGACTGAAGTGACTTGGCACGGCACAGCACAGCAAAGCATATGTGATAATGGACTCCCACCATCATGGAAGAATTCATTCTGTTGACATTCTGGCTTGGCTGCAATTGTACTTGGGGAGAAGAAGGTGAAGATGAGAGTGTAATTTAAAATTAGAAAATGGAACTAGACTCAGAAACTATTAATATAGACATAGCCAACTAGTCTCACAAGATAAATGAGAAAATTTCACTGTAATTTATAGCCTAATCCCCTAAGTAATTAAGCTGCTGTTATTTAAGTTACTAATGATCAAAACGAAGTAATTCACTTGAAATACTGGGACTATGCAGATAGGAGAGTATTATAACAATTACTGACTCGGTCTTCCCTGGTAACTCAGCTGGTAAAGGATCTGTCTGCAGCACAGGAGACCCTGGTTCGATTCCTGGTTTGGGAAGATCCCCTGGAGAAGGGAATGGTTACCCACCCCAGTGTTCTGGCCTGGAGAATTCCATGGACTGTATAGTTTAAACTTAAACTGGGGCTTCCCTGGTAGTTCAGTTGGTAAAGAATCTGCCTGCAATGCAGGAGACCCTGGTTCGATTCCTGGGTCGGGAAGATCCACTGGAGAAGGGACAGGCTAACCACTCTAGTATTCTTGGGCTTCCCTAGTGACTCAGCTGGCAAAGAAACCACCTGCAATGTGGGAGACCTGGGTTCGATCCCTGGGTTGGGAAGATCCCCTGGAGAAAGGAAAGGCTACCCACTGCAGTATTCTGGCCTGGAGAATTCCATGGTTGTACAGTCCATGGGGTCGCTAAGAGTCGAACATGACTGAGTGACTTTCACTTAGACTAGGCTAGACTTAGTTGCCAAGTAGTGTCTGACTCTTTGTGACCCTCCATTTAAAATGTCCTTTGATAATCTAGATTCTTGTCATTTCCTATACCTTTGCCAAACATAAGTAAAATATAACACCCTTACAGTATGGGGAAGAACAGATCTCAGCAAATGGTTTTCCTTTGAGGCCTTTTCCTAAGTCCCTAAGCAAAACAAAATGGTAATGGAGATTCATCCACCTCTGTGCACATTTCCGTTGGGGCATGCGCCTGTCCTCATAGATACAGGTTCCGACAACCTGAGACTGCCTCTTTGACATTGATTATAGGAATGACCACTCTTTCAGTGTCCTCTTTTGTAGAAAGCCAGGATCATTTTAGAAACATATGGTTTCCCCACAGGAGCACATGTGCTATCAAGATCTCTGTGTGTGTGTGTGTTGGTAAAAGACATTTTATGTATGCCTTGAGTGACCTTTCCAAGAATTGCACACAGATTGTGGATTTCAGGCCTGTTCCATGGGTTTCTCTTAAATGCAAATCCAGCTGTGTCAGTTCCCTTAACCTGTCCTGTACCTGCTCAAGGTTAAGTGTTGCAGGCAGCTCTTTAGTGAGTGTCCGGAGCATAATTACCCAGATGCACCTGGGTGGGGTTTAACCCCTTGTGCCCCCACCCTCCTGCCAGAGTCACAGGGGAGATTCAGATGTTCAGGAGATGCATGGTTAGTGAAATCGCTTCCCTCTCTGGAGGTAACTTGATCTTGTCAAACAGTGCTTTTTTACAGAACATATGTGCTTTAGTTTGATTTTAAGGTTCTGAAATAACATTCTCCATTTTGCTCACCAGTGAGGCATTGCACAGAAAAGAAAATCCTCTTTTGGTTACATATGAAATTTTATTTTTAAAATTGTTTTGTCAAAAGAAAAGTCATACTTTTTTCCCAAATTAAAACTAAAGTGAATACTGTAATATTACTTTATTCAGAGCCAAAAACAGAAAAGACAAGGTGTGAAAATTGGATTTGGGGGAGCCAGGAGGAAACCAAAATGACTTCCCAGAAATGATTATGTAGCTGCTTTTCAAACATGTTAAATTGATCAGGTTATGAGCAGCTCTCTCCAGATGCCTTGGGTCTCATTTATGCTAGAAACAAGGTCATGTGTCAGGTGTGGGATGTTCTAGGTATAGGGTGGCTATGGCCTCACCCAGGACCGTGACACAATAGAAGCACATTGGACAGGGACTTAAGGAGATCCCTGCATGTGGAGTTTCATGGGTGAAGAGCTTAGATTTCTGTGGCCTACTGTTGGGTCTGTTGTACAACCTCAGTCAAGTTGCTTAAGCTTTTTGAATCTCAGTTTCTCTCTCTGAAAAGGGGTCATTGATGCTTCCCTCATAGACTTCTTTTAATAATGAGATGAAACCAATATGTCAAGTATTTAGTGCCTACATGCTAACTATATAAAGGTAGGCATTTATGAGCTAACAGCAATCTAAGTCACCCTCAGGAACGAGCTAGGATACTCACAGCCATTGCCGTTGTTTTATGATTACAAAAGACAGTTCTGCCACAAATATATGATCCTGGGTAAGTTGCTGTGTAGATGCCTGAACTTTGCTTTTCTTATCTATAAATCTATAAAATGAGAAGTTTTAAGCTATAATGCCTCTGGTTCTAAAATTTTGTGACTCTTTGAATTCCCTCTTGAACCTTGGTAAATTCTAACAGTATTTTCTGTGTTTAGCCGTAGGCAGAGTTGCCAAAGTTCAGGTTATCTTCTTGCCAGTAACGAGGACTTAAGTGTCAGGCAGTTCTCTTTACCCTGATAGCAAGGCAAGAGAAAGAAATATATTCTTACTGCTCCTTAATCTTACTATGAATTTAAAAATCCTCCCATATTAAAAATCTACATTCTCCTGCATCTCAGACTCTCCTGATCTTCCTTAGTACTTTAGATAATATCTAATGCACAAGTAGTGCATTGCTTCTTCTACACTATTTTGATTTATGTTGTGACACTGGCTCCTCAGAACAATTACATGGGACAGATTTATTGTTACCTCCAATTACAGATAAGGAAACTGAGGTCTGTACTTGCTGAGATCACATAGCCAAGAGTTGGCAGATATGTAGTACTTACTCCTGTCTTTTTACTGCAGAAGCATGTTTCTGCCACTCAGTTGGGCTCCCTTCTAAGGTGCTAAAGCCTTTTTTTGACGTGAAGGAGAGAGGCAAAGAAAAGAATGAGGTCACAACTGGAAATCCTACCCAGAGATGCTGATTCCTTCATGACCCACAAGTTTAGGCCTGTGGCTCCCAGCATCTTTTTACAGGAGGACCCATTTTCCTTTTGTAAAAGGAAGTTTATTATTTAATTATATAAGTAAAATACAGATGAATGAAAGGATGATAAAAAACATTCATATTCCAGTAATGTTTGAGTGCACGCGTGCTTAGTCGTGTCTGACTCTGTGACCCCATGGACTCAAGCCCACCACACTCCTCTCTCCATGGGATTTCCCAGGCAAGACTACTGGAGTGGGTTGCCATTTCTTCCTCCAGGAGACCTTCCCAACCCAGGGATCAAACCCACATCTCCTGCCTTGGCAGACGAATTCTTTACCACTGAGCTGTCTGGGCTTCCTGTGTTTGTGACACCTTGGTAGCTAGTGAACGTGTCACTTTGTATCTGCTTTATCTCCTTTTGTACCTCACTTCCCTTAATCCCTCTTGCCTTCCACCCTGGGATTACACTGTCCTCCCTCCGTAAAGCTTTAGCATGGATACTTTCCCTCAGGTTCCTTTAAAAATTTTTTTAATTTATTGATTAATTTCTTTGGCTGCACCAGGTCTTAGTGGAAGCATGTGGGATCTAGTTCCCTGACCAGGGATAAACCTGGGCCCACTGCATTGGGAGGGCAAAGTCTTAGCCCCTGGACCGCTAGGGATGTCCAGGTCCCTTTTTTTTTTTTTTTTTTCTTTTACCTGGAACACCTGAACTGAGATGATGGTCATTACATTTATAGTATCTCTCTGTTCAGTAAGTGCATATGAAAAAAATACCCCCAATTCAGGCACTTTTGGTAGATACCATTTTTATTAATGACAACAGAATCTGTATGCATTTGAAGAAAGGTAGTATGGTGAAATTGTCTTCGGGTACTGTTTGGTGATAGGTCTATTAAAGGACCTCTGCATGCCTCTCCCAACCCCATTGTTCCCAAGAAGGTCTGAAAGCCATGGTGGGATTTTTAAGTGAGACATAGGTCATCACAGCCATTTTACCCTTCACTTGACCTTCTTGCTGTGGTGGAAGACTCTGAGCCGTAAACCTCAGCCCATGCAGCCTCCACCGCAGCTGGCTTTCAAGTGTGTGAAGTCTCTCGGCCTGCATGCGTTTTCCCAGAGCGAGGCGCTGTCCACATCTGGGTCAACTTTATTCCAGTTTTCTTTCCTCTCTTTTTTCAAAAGTCAATCAGTGTGAGTAACTGCTACATGAAACCATGAAGAAAATGGAATAAATATGTTGGAAACGCTAGAAAGTGATCTGCAGTTGTTTATTCTCCTCAGTTTTACTTCCTGGGCTTATTTTTAAGCATATTCAAAGAGTTTCAGCAATCCTGAAGAGTGTTTGGCATGTTGAAAAAAAAAAAAGATATGGTCTGTTCTCTAATAGGAAAGAACTTTTGTATTGTGCTTCCTGGTTTGGAAGTATGCTGTCGAGTAAGGGGGAACTAGTCTCCCGGGAAAGAGCCTCTTGTGTGCTGATTCAAACTCTCTTAATAAGCTATTTCTTTACTCTGTTCCCTGATTTGCTGTGTTTAATCTGTTAAGCAGTCTTCACTGGGCTCCCCTTTGTTTCTCGGAGGCAGGGATTCTGTCTTACATGTTTTCATGTTCCTCCGTAGTGCTGACACCTAACAGGCACTGCTTAAACTCCTTGAATCATAAGGTGGACAGTGAATTTTCCCATCAGATGAGTAAATAATAGTGATTTGCACAATATGCCCGTGTTTCAAAGAGTAAATGTTAGAAACATAATTTAATGTGAACAATTAGTGAACAAGACAGTGTATTTGTTTGCACAATGTACTGTTTTCAGACAGCTCTTTGGCTGTATTCACAGAAAGGGCTCATTTGTCTGGTTCAGGCAGAAATGTAGAGAGAGGTATGTGAAGTCAGGAATGGTGAGGTTCGTGTGCCAAGATCTCAGGGGCATCAAGGGGGAAGCAGTGGACTTTCGGACTCAGAATTCTGAGATCCAGTCTTGCCTCTTGAAATCTGAATCTTCCTCCATGAAGCTTTTCCTGATCCTCGAATCAGATACCTAACCTCCCGTGACCTCAGAGCGCCGTGTTGGGACCACCTTTCTTTTAGCTCTGCTTCTGGATGGCCATTTGTGGTCTTGTGTGATACCTTCCACTCGATTGTTAAAGAAGGTCTAGATTCTTTATGACTCATCCATTTGACCCTCAGAGTGTCTAGCATAGTGCTTACCACTCAGGGCATCGCACAAATGCTTATATAAAGCAGACTTACCAATCCCAAGTTTCAGAATGTTAAGGATATGCATCTCATGCAGGCTTTTAGTTGTGTAGTGAGTTGAAGAATAATGGATCATAAAAAGATGTGTCCACATCCTGGAATCTGTGAATATGACTTTATTTAGAAAAAGAATCTTACAGACATGAGTGGGGAGTTTGTGGCAGTTAACCTTATAATGCATAATCATAGTGATGCTTATTTTGAATGGTTTCCAATGAAATAATTAATTGCACTTAGTGGAACTGATGAGTGACGATGCTGAATGATACCTTGATACCACAATAGATGGTTATTTTGGTCTATTAGTTTACTAGTTACAGTGAGTTAAATGGTGGCTCCCATGTCCTAACCCCTATAATTAGGGGTTAGGACAATCATTTTCACAATCATTTTCTAAATGATTGTGATCTCATTTAGAAAAAGGGCCTTTGCAGGTATAATTAAGGATCTTAAGACAAGATAGATTATCCTAAATTACCTGAGTAGCCATAAAACCAATGCTCTGTCTTTACAAGAGAAAGAAAAGGAGAAGACAGAAGAGAAGGCCATGGAAAGACAGGCAGAGATTGGAATGTTGTAGCCATGGGCTGAGGAGTGGCTGGAGCCACCCAATGCTGGGAGAGGCAGGGAAGGAGTCTCCTCTGGAAACTTCGGAGGAAATGTGACCCATGTGACACCTTGCTTTCAGACTTCTGGCATCCAGAAGTGAGACAGAATAAACTTTTGTTGTTTTAAGCTACCAAGTTTATGATTATTTGTTATGGCAGCACTGGGAAACTAATATTATGTGGATTGGCCTGGAATTTGATTCTATTCCTGAAAGTATTAGTCGCTTAGTCATGTCTGACTCTTTGAGACCCCATAGACTGTAGACCTCCAGGCTGCTCTGTCCATGGGATTCTCCAGGCAAGAGTACTGGAGTGGGTAGCCTTTCACTTCTCTAGGGGATCTTCCCGACCCAGGGATTGAACTCAGGTCTCCTCTATTGGATTAGTCTGGAATTTCAATTCTACTTCTGCTGCTGCCGCTGCTGCTAAGTCACTTCAGTCGTGTCCGACTCTGTGCAACTCCATAGATGGCAGCCCACCAGGCTCTGCTGTCCCTGGGATTCTCCAGGCATGAACACTGGAGTGGGTTGCCATTTCCCTCTACTCCTAGCTAACCATAAATTCCTCAAGGGTAGAGACTAGTCTGTCTTGTTCCCGGTGAGGCCCCCAGTGCCCAGAGGCACAAAGACACCTTGTAGTCTTTCATTCAATGTTAATTCCCTTTTCTTTCCTTCCTTCCCTGTTGTCCAAAGTTACCTCTGCTTGTAAGAGCAGAGGTAGTTCTAGAACATACTTCCACTCTTCCTTACCGTCCTGTTTGTGACAGAGGTTGTCACTTATTTCCCAATATTTGTTCTCCTTTTCTTTGGCTGGCCTTCCTTTGCAGCTGGATATGGCTATGCATTCATGTTCTGGCAAGCTGTAAGTGGAAATGTTATGAAGTAGCTTCTGGGAACTTTCCTAATGAGACAGCTGGTAAGTGCCCTTTGCCCCTTCTTCTTCATTTTTCTTCCTCTGTCTGCCTGGAATGAGGTGCTACCATTTTGGACCATGAAAGCAGGAGTCCTACCTAAGGATGGGGAGTAGTGAGTTGGCAGGGCCAGCATCTCTGTGTGGAGCAGAGCTGGTATATCAGCCCTGGGCTGCAAGCTTCTGAATTTTTGTGTCAGAGGGAAATAAAGCTCTTGTGTAAGCCATTGTTATTTTGTGTGTGCGCGCGCGTGTGTGTGTGTGTGTGTGTGTGTGTGCGCGTGTGCATGTGTGTAAAATTTGTCAGCACCTGCAACTTTGGGACTCCAAGGGGATTATTTACTCATTACATGGATTATTATCTTCAGATGTCTGAGGGGACAGAAATCAAACAAGTGATAGATTCTTCAAGCCCCTTTCTCACTGTGATATTTCAAAAACCTGTGGTCTCAATTTTTTAACTGAGGAAGCGCATGGTCTAGCTTCTAGAGCTAAACAGACTTGGGTTTAAACCTTGACATGGTTGCACATTCCTGTGGAATGACCTAACCTCAGTTTTCTCATCTGTACAATGGAGAACAATGACCTGTTAGAGTCATTGTCCTATTTATTAGAGTGACATCGTGTCTATTAATAGATACTGTTAGTTGTACTGTTGTATCTTTATTTTGTTTGAACTAGTGAAATCACTAAGGTTGATGTTCTAGGGAAAGGAGGAAACAAAAAACTGCATGAGTAAAAGTTGAAGTCATAAAGCATTGAAAGGAACACTTTGAAACAAGAAAATTTCAAATAGACAACCTAACATTTCACATCAAGGGACTAGAAAAAGAACAAATGAAGCCCAAATTTAGTAGAAGGAAGGAAATAAAGAATGGAATGGAAATGAATGAAATGGAGGTGAACAAGAGAATAAAAAAGATCAATAAAACTGAAAGCTGGCTCTTTGAAATGATAAACAGAATTGACAAACCTTTAGTTAGACTCATTAAGGGAAAAAAAAGAGGGCTCAAATAAAATCAGTAATGACAGTAATGAAAGAGGAAACATTACATCTGGTACCACAGAAATACAAAGGCTCATAGGAGAGTATTGTGCATAATTATATGCCAACAAGCTTGACAACCTACAAGAAATGGAACATTCCTGGAAATATACAACCTATGAAGATGGAATTGTGAAGAAACAGAAAATCTGAACAGATTGACTACTAATAAGAACATTGAATCAGTAATCCAAAACCTCCCAACCAAAGTCTTGGACCAGCTGGCTGCACTGCTGAATTCTACCAAACATTCAAAGAAGAATTAATACCGATCCTTCTCAAACTCTTCCAAAAACAGAAAAGGGAGAAACACTTCTAAATTCAGTTTAGAGTTAACCAGCATTAACCTGGAACCAAAACTAGACAAAGATACTGCAAGAAAAGAAAATTCCAATATCCCTGATGAACTCAGATGCAAAATCTTCAACAAAACATTAGCAAACTGAATTCAACAATACATTAACAGAGTCATACACCTTGATCAAGTGGAATTTATTCTAGGAATGCATAGATGGTTTGACATCTGCAGCTGAATCAACACGACACATCATATGAACAAAATTCATAATCATCTCAATAGATGCTGAAAAAGCACTTGACAAGATTTAACATCCATTTAACAGAAAAACTATCAACAAACTGGTATAGAGGGAAGGTACCTCAACATAGTAAAAGTAACATTTTGACCCATACAAGAGAGATGCTGAGGAAACTGGGTAAGGAATTCCAGCTCAAGCTGTCAATGCCAGGTATTGGCCATGGGGATGATATTGGAATTTTATTTTATTTTTTCTCTGTATTTTTTGTTCATTTATTTTTATTAGTTGGAGGATATTGGAATTTTAAATTCATCCAGCCAACATTTCTTGAACTCCTATCATATACTATGTATGTGGGGGTGTGATGGGGTTATTTGGGTGATCTTCCCAGGTGGTGCTAGTGGTAAAAACCCGCCTGGAAATGCAGAAGACATAAGAGATGTGGGTTCAGTCCCTGGGTTGGGAAGATTTCCCTGGAGAAGAAAGTGACAACCCACTCCACTGTTCTTGCCTGGAAAATTCCATGGAAAGAGGAGCCTGGTGGGCTACAGTCCATGCGGTCACAAAGAGTCAGACACGACTGAAGCAACTTAGCATCATCATGGGGGTATTCAGAGGTAAATTAAGACATGATCTTGATCTCATCTAGTGGGAAAGATAAAGATTTTTATAATGCAAGGAGAAGACTTTTAAAATACAGTATTCACAGAGTGCTGAGGGAGCACAGGGGTCTGTCTGAGGGATCTGGAGAAAGCCAGACCTCTTCCCATTTACATTGGGTCTTGAAGGATGAACAAGAGTTCACCAGAAAAGGAGAACATTCTAGAAAGAATAGGTCACATGTACAAAGGCAGAGAGACTCAAAAGACCTAGGACATGGTTGTGCTGGTTTATCCCATGTTAGAGATGGGAGAGAGGGTTTAGTAGGTCGTGAGGCTGAAGATGTATCCTTGACATTGCTGTCTAAGGAGATGAATTGCTTCTCTTTTTAGTTCGGGGGAGGCCAGGGACCTTTTAAACGAAGGAACTGATGTGGGCATTTCTCATCTGATGCTTGTACTTCTCTTCTCCCTATCTTCTGAGTTGGAATGCTGCCACTAAGGACAGAGGAGGAGGAATCCTCTGGCAGTCCTGGGAAGACACAGATATTCTCTATCTTGGTTGATATTAACGAAACAAATTAACCTCGGTGTGAGGAGAAGCCCTTCAAATAAGAAATGGACGAACTCTGCTGGCGATGCTGATAGTGACACCAGATCCTCCTTATTTTCACTTGGCTGGGCCATGTACTTTTATCTCTCTCCCTCTCTTTAAAAACTGTTGTATTTCTAGTATTTAAAAAAAAAGCTCCATCTTCAGGAATGCAGTGTGGTTTTACTTCTGGTAAGAAGTGAGGGAAATTTAGCTTCTGGATTCTTCTATGCTTGATAAAGGACATAGTGTGTAAATGTAGGTTACAAGACTCTATCTCCAATTTGATCTCAGATTTATAAAGGAAACTATATGTGCATATATAATATAAATTGCCCTTTGGGTTGTAGAATTTTCTTCTACATTTTCCACATTTTTTGTTTTTTGTTTTTTTTGGAGAGCAAATAAATCTTAAATATTTTTAACAAAAGTTCTCAGTGTAATCCCTGTACTCAGCCTCAGAAACAAAAACAAATTTCTTGGGAGGAGGAAGGATAGAATTAGGGGGAGGCTGTGTGTTTTGGAAAGAGTTTGGCTTCTGTCCTGTTGATACCTTTTACTGGGCTGTTGGTGAAGATTTCGAAGGTTCTTTCTTTATTCAGTCAATGTGTATTTAACAGCCACTCAGCCACCAGCTCACCTTACCGGGCAGACTTATTTTAGCCCAAAGGCTAGCCCCTGGCCTACCTCCCTGCCTTTCCTTGAGGTTTTCTTAGCTGGGCTCCAGGTGGCCACAGCGCCCTGTGATTCTGTCACCCTCTCACGCTGTGAGCGCTGCTCCAGAGCCCTTGATGAACAAATTGTCCCGCTTGTTCTGAGAAGAGCAAAGACAGTGATAAAGTCAGGAGGATGGCACAGCCAAGGTAGTTCATACTGACAGATTTTAATGTTTTTTCACTGCTCATATAATGAGCAGTTTCTTTCTTTCTTTCTTTTTTTTTTTTTTTTTAGTGATTAGACAACCAGTGTAAGAACCTGGCATTTTTTAAACTATTTAACTGAACTGGTAAAAAAAAAAAAAAAAAATATATATATATATATATATATATATATATATAACTATTTAACTGAACTGAACTATTTTTAATTGAAGGATAATTGCTTTACAGTATTGTGTTGGTTTCTGCCAAACATAACAAGAACCTGGCATTGAAAAAAATTTATTTTTATTTATTTGGCTGCATCAGGTCTTAGCTGTGGCACGCAGGATCTTTGCTGTGTCACATGTAATCTTTCGTTGTGGCACGGGTAATGGGTGCCAGTTTAGTAGTTGCAGTGAGTGGACTTCATTGCTCCAGGGTATGTGGGATCTTAGTTCCCTGACCAGGGATCGAACCCGTGTCCTCTGCATTGGCAGGTGGATCCTTAACCACTGATCCACCAGGGAAGTCCTGAGCACTTTCTTATCTGCACTTCATAACACTGTCCTCACAGGACCACCCCCCTGTAAATGCCAGCTTTCCCTGGGGAGCCTTCTGGAACCCAGCAGCCTCAAGTTCAAGGCAAGGCTCTAGTTCTTTCTTCTGAGAGCAAGCGTCAATATCAGGGGTCTCCTTGCCTGTGTCTGGAACTGTAGGTTAGGTGTGCAGAAGCGATGGCTAAATTTTAGAAGTTGTGCTGGGTGTTTTTAAAATTGTATATTGAAACAAAGCTTTAAGATAAAAAAAATGAGTACACATTGCTGGCTCCCACTTTTTCTTTTCCAGCACCAGCTGAATAACCAGAACCCTGAAATGAACCAGAATATTCAGGAAGGTCAAGCACAGAGGGAAATGTTTTATTAGAAACAGGCTTTTTGGTTGTGACAAATTGTTTGTGAAATTTCAGGTAGAGACCCACGAGGCTGTGATGGCTTCAAGCATGTTCAAGTGTGATCAGAAGGAGAAACCTGCCCTGCTTGTTCTGTCGGGAGAGGTAGGCAGGAGGAGAGAGAAAGGGGCATACAGCATTCAGGCTGTGACCAGCCCTGGTTTCCCAGTTCCTGCCAGGGTCAGAAGACTTTTCAGGAGAAGGGAGAGCGAGAGAGATTGAAAGAGAGGTCTGTTAGGCAAAGCCGAGAATCTTTTAGTTGAGGTAGAAGACAGTCCAGATCCCTTTGATGACTCTTAAGGGACTTTTAATGGGCTTCCCAGGTGGCTGCACTTTAACTTTTCACTTTTATGCATTGAAGAAGGAAATGGCAACCCACTCCAGTGTTCTTGCCTGGAGAATCCCAGGGATGGGGTCGCACAGAGTCGGACACGAGTGACTTAGCAGCAGGTGGCTTAGTAGTAAAGAATCCGCCTGCAATTCAGGAGATACAGGTTCGATCCCTGGGTTGGGAAGATCCCCTAAAGACGGAAATGGCAACCCATTCCAGTATTCTTGCCTAGCACGTCCCACAGACAGAGGAGCCTAGTGAGCTAGTCCATGGGGTTTGCAAAAGAGTCGGACATGACTGAGCATGCACAAAGCTTTTAATAGTCTGATCCTTCCCAGATTGTTCTATTAACCTGTCCTAGTAGCAAATGTTTTGTGTATAACTTGACCCTCAGACGCCTCTTGTCTGCCTGGCAAACTCCAAATCCTCCTTTAAGGATGAGTTTGAGTGATCACTGAGCCATTTTTAAAATTTGGTTTACATCTGCTCCCTTATTTCTCTTCATCACTGCTCCATCCTTCCTCAGGGCAGAATCAATTGCTCTTCTGTGCTGCTTTCATGTGGCCTGGCTCATGAACACTGTGAGAACTGACAGTCACAGCATGGGGGAGCAGATGGGGTCTGGGAGAGCTTCTCCAGGAGCAGGCTCTCATGAGATGATATGTGCAAACATTATTTGTTAGTTGTAAAGCGCTAATGTGCCAGGGTGGTCATCACTGCCCTTTAATGAGTAGCTCGTGCTTGATGTTGTCTCATTAAATCCTCACAATAATTACTAGAAAGTAGGTATGAGCATCACCTTCCTTTTAGAGATGAAGAAACTGAGTCTCAGAGAGGTTAAGTGGGCTGCCTGAGGCCCCGTAAATGAAAGCGTCTAAGTTGGAATTTAAATCCAGTTCTGACTCCATAGTCTTGACCCACGACACTGTGTTGCTGGGCCTGTGGGGAACTCAGATGGGAGGGAGACATGTGTTTGCTGTCAAAGCTTCCAAGTCCAGGTGGAGAAGTAAGCCAGTCCCTGCCAGCTGGGGGACAGTGTTGGATAGGATAAGAGTTCTAGGAAGGTGAATGTGAAAAGTGTTTGGGATTTGAGTTGGTCTTCAGGGGGAAGAAAAAGAGGCTTTGTGGAGATTGCTCATTTGCCCTGCACCTTGACCGATGGGTAGGGTTTTTACAGCACAGTTAGAGAATAGGGAATGGAAGAATTGCATGAATAAAGGCTTGGGAGGAGTGTGTGTGTGTGTGTGTGTGTGTGTGTGTGAGATGGGGAGCCTAAGAATGAGGCTGTCTTTATCACTTGTTGAGGACTTTGGGCTCATAACATTTCCATCCCTCCTCAGCTCCCTTTGTCAAGACAGAAGATGGTTGGTACCCAGCATGTAGGAATAGCTGCTCTTCCAGTAGTTCTCCTGTGAGGTGGTACTGCTGCCCTGGGCTTGGAAACACTTCTGATTATCACAATGATTGGCAGGGGGTGGGGTGTGTTGGTTGCATGTGAAGCAATGTGCTTCTATTGGCACTTGGTGCCCCCTGAAGCACATATGCTAAATATCTTGCAACGGATGGATCAGTCCTGCCCAAGGAAGAATTCTCCCACCTCTAAGGCCACCAGTATCTCCCACAGAATGAGGGGGTCTCTCTTGAAGTGTACATGTATAGACTGCCCCCCACCCTGCCCCGGCCACTGCAGTGTCCCTCTTGGAAGCCTGATTCTATTCCTGGCATCCCTCCCCTTTCACATACACTCGCATGCTCTGGTTTTATCCCCATTCCATACCTAACCTCCAGGACCTGCTATTTATGCTGCTTCCACAGCTTATAACTGAAAATAAAGTTTCTTGCCCTGTTTTTCTCCTCCTGCCATATCCTCTTGCAGCTGAGACTAAGGAAAAGTCTGCCTCGGTAGGTTTTCATAGCCTTCCTCTTAGCATGAACAATAACTGCAAAATGATCCATCCGATCTGGCTACCATTGTGGCGGGGAAGAGGATGAAAAGAGCATTCACTGGGCCAGGCACTTCTCAACAAGGGCTCATCAAAGTAGAAAACCAAGTGGCACATACTTGTGGAGAAAGTATGAAAGGAGTAGGGGGCTGGGGGAGTGGTAGGGATTGAGGAAAACCCTAATAACATGGTAATAAGAGATAACAGACTACAAAACCCCAGTGAAGCCAGGAATAAAGGAGCCCAGTGCCTCACAAACACAGGATTGAATGAGTTTCATGTTTAATGTAAATACACCTGCCATTTGTTCTCTGAAGCACTGGTTACAGGTTTTAAGATAAAACAGAGTTTTGAACACTGTGCCAGTGTAATTTGATTTTGCCCCTGCACTGGCTGTACACTTTGTTTCCAAACAGTCTCTAGAGACAAAATATTGCTCTGCCAGCTCGAAGGTCTCACCTCCTGCTGTTTCCCTCAGTCACCTTTGCTTCTGCCTGGCCTTCGTCTTAGACTGCTGTGCTGCTGATAGAGCAGAGAGAAAAGGAGACAGACGGCCAGGAGTCATCTGTGCTCGATGCCAGAGCAGATCATTTTACCCTCCAAAGTCTCCCACTGTGTTAAGGACAAAGACCAAAATTGTCAATCTCTCCTACAAAGACCCTGTCTGCTTCTTGCCTCCAGTCTCACCATATTCTCCTCAGTCTTTTGACTCCAGTGATCAGACCTGCTTTTAGTTCTTGGACTGTTTTATGTGCAGCATCCAGCCTCAGGGCCTTTGCTGGCTCTCCCTCTGCAGTGCTCTCCCTCCTCCTCCTTTTCCCTGTTTAAGTCTTGTTTTTACAAGTCAGCATTAGATAGCTCTTCTTTAGGGCTGCTTTCCCTGAGTCTCTGCTCCAAACGCACACACACCAGAAGAGATCGGATCCCCTCTTACATTTGGTCATGGTGCCCTATACTTTACCTTAATGACTCTGGTACCAATTTATAATTATATGTTTACATGATTACTTGATTAATATTGCCCTCTTGCACTGGACTGTGGGTTCTGTGAGGGTAAATCTACTTTGTTCTCCATAATAATTCTGGCACCCACCACCAGACATGTGGAAGGTACTCAATCAGTATTTGTTTAATGAAGGAATCATTGACAGTATTACAAATAAATTGGAAAATGCAAAAATGCAGAATGGAAGAAAGAATATAAAAGGCAGTGGTACTTCTATAATCAAAGAAAAAACACTTTCAATTTTTGGTCATACACCTTTTCTGATTTCTCATTTGTAAAATAATATATTGAGTTTTCACTTAATAATATTGTAAACAGGATGAAATGTCCATGAAATTTAATTAGTTTACCATCATTTTATTTAATTAATCTCTTGTTGTTAGAACCAAATTGATGGTATGATCTGTGCTTCTTGGAAACTGATCAGAAATAATTTAAAAATTGTATCATGTTTACTCATCTAATCAACATTTTACTTTATCCCAAAGGAGTACATAATATGAAAATAGGACTGACTGTCTGGGAAGATGGAGATGTGTGGCAGATGGAACTCTAGACGCATGGGGAGTGCCCTGGCCACAGGAAATGGGTGTGGTTGGTGGAGAGGAAAGTGGTGGGGCTGTTAGGAGTAACCACCTGCTCCTGGTGGAAGGCACATTGTTGTGGGAAAGATCCTGTGTTATGGCAGGATCTTTGCTGGCTTAGTGATTTGGGCAAGCAAAATGGGTGCTTTGAGGTTATCTGGGAGCTTCTAGGGCTGATGGGTTGGTGACTGAGGGTGAGGGGAGGGTCCCTTAGCGCTGCTTTCCTAGCCCAGTGCTGGGTAAGAAAGGGATGAGGTACCTGGTCCTGGGGAGGGGGCTGTTGTTTCAAAGCTGGCAGTCAGCACCGCCGTTCATCTCTCTGACTCTTGTCTAGCGCCCCTAGTGGCTGCCCGTGTTGTTAACCCTGACTCGGGTGCCTTGGTGCCTGTGGTAAGCCAAGTCAGACTCAGGATGGTTTTGAGTGACTGTGAGCAGGAAGAGGTTTCAGGAATTTGTATGCAAGATTCACCACTTTCTGTGGAAGAGGCCCTCTGAGAGTCAGGATAGTAGAAAGCTGACTATATTTCAACCACCACCCTTCGAATGCTTATCATGAGTAGACATATTGTACTACATAAATCTCACCACAATCTCATGAGGTAGTTACCACTGTTACCCCCCGTTTGTAGACTAAGTACCTGGGACTTGGAGAGTGTCAGAACCAGAAATTGAACATAGGTGTGTTTGACTCCAGACCCTGTGCTTTTCCAACCCCTATTTTTGAAGAATCTCAGTAGGTTCTTAAGCATGAGGCCTATTACTCTCTAGAGCATTTGTGACCCAACTGTATGAATTGAAACAAGGCAAGCTCTGTGCTCCCATTTGGGGAAAGTTAATATTTCACATGCTCTTGAGAATTTAGGAGCTTGGTAAAAACTTACTATTAAACAGGGATTTTCTTTAATTCCTTTTGTTTAAAGATTTTCATGTGAAACACTCTATGTTCTGTGCCTCCCTCTGAGACGTCAGTGGTGCCAGAGACCGTTAGGGAGTTTGTGTAAATAGAGAGCGGGCCAAATGCTGCCCACACAAGTAGTGAGGCTCGAGGCTGCATGTGCAGAACAGTTTCACGGTTAGCCCGGGACTCCGTGGATATCTGAGGCCTCATCCTGGTCTGCAGATCTGTGGACACACGGTGTCATCAGGAGCCCTGTGGGCATTGTTCTATGGGTGCCTCAACTCCAGCCAGCCAGGAGACCAAGACCAGTGTGAGGAAATATCTTTCACCGTTGATGTTAAAACAGATTAAGCTGCCAAGGAAATAAAACCAGTTAGTCAATATTAACTAATGCCAGTGCATATGTTGATTAAAAAAGAAAAAAACCTGACACTTCCTACAAAAGACAGAATAGCTAGAGAGTAAATAACTGTACAAAAATGCTTTGAAATATCTTTGAAATGATGGTTCAATGCATAGGGTCAAAAGATAGAACTGCTTCTCGTCAAGCATTTTTTAAAACGCCACATTTTTATTTAACATTGTTTTGGGGAAGGACTACATTCTATTGACACATTGAGAAAAAAAGTTACTTTTTGTTTTTCTAAAACTAATAAGAGCCTAGGCATTATGATTAAAGACCAAAAAAGAGCCAACTCTGATGAATGCCCTCTTTCTTCAGCTACAAAATTTAATAGCTGCCACAGAGAGTTTTTTCTTTTAATCAGCAAAAAATTTATTTTGTCCTTGACATTTTGTGCCAAAAATCAGCCCAGAAAGTATATTTTATAGCCTGAGCTGAATTGCCCTACAGGTAGAGTTTTCCTGTGAGCAGCCTTCACTTAAATGACTTTTTTTTTTTTGCTTTAGATAACAAGCCAGTATCAACTTATTAGATAACCCTTTCAGTGTTTCTGAAGATAAAAGGAAACTTAAGCAGAGATAGCAGAGCATTATGGGTAACCATTATGGGTTCTTATGGGAGACAAAATACAGGTTCCACTGATCTCATAAGTTCCTAATTCTGTGACCTTGAGTGAATTACCCTCCTAGAGCCTGTTTCTACTTTCATTTGGGGATCATAACAGTGCCAACATCAAAACATCGTTGTGATGATTAATGCACCTAAAGCATTTAGCATAGCCTTGACACTTAGTGATAACCACAAAATATTAGTGATGCACAGCTATATATAACTTAAAACATTGCCTCAGAGAAGGCCTTCTTATGATTTGACAATAATAGGATCGAGCAGAAAATATGATGTTTCGACTATATAGAAAAGCTACCGAGTGTAAGTTTAGCACAGGCAAAATCCATGTAGCTTAAAATACTGAAAGCTGATTTTGTTTCTTGAATGTATAGAATTGCAGTTACCTTATTAAAAGTGGTAGGAAATCCATCCAAAATCTCCTGTCCTTCTTATATCTGTAAAATCAGCTGGGGTGATCCAGAAACAGGGTACCTGTTCAGTGCAAGGGACAGTGTTAGGCATATAAGATAGTGCAAAGAAATGTAAGGTGCCTTTCCTGCCTTGGTGGAATATTTAGTGTAACTCAGGAAGTTAAAAAATAAAAAATCACCTAGCTCCTAAATAAGTGAGGAAGGAAAGATCCCCCACCCCCACCCCCACCCCCAGGTTGAAGCGTTGGTAATGGAGTGAGGAATGGATTCAGCTGATTTTTACAGGATGGGACATAGAAGAGGGAAGGCCTGTTAGAGGTATGGGTTCATTATAGGTTCATGGCAAGAGAAAAGTCAGTAAAGTGGGAAAGAGCAGGGCATGAGGGACAGGATGTGGTTAACAAGTGAAAACTCATTAACATTTAAGGCTACCTTTGAACCTGAAGTATCTGTCTGACTGACTGGATTAAGTAGACCTGTCCATCCAGCCATTCTCTACCACCAGGGTTTGCTACCTCAGGGTATCTTATTTTCGTATCAAAAGTAAGGCGGAAGGCAGATACAGATACGGGGAAGTACTCTGCTTGTCACTCCTGTGCCAACATAGTTTACATACCAACACTGATAATCCGTCAGCCCACCTCTCCTGGACACTTAATCATTTCCCTGGAGTCTACTGGAATAATTCTTCTATGCATTACCACGCATGTTTCTGAGTGTCTGCTTCTTAAGATAAATTTGTATTCCTTCAAGTGATAGACCCCTGATGTTCTGAGGCGGCCCGTGTCATGCATTTCTTCTCAAAGTCCCAGTGGATCAGTTATGAAAGCAGTTACCTCCAAGTCCTGTTAATAATAATGTCTGATACTTGTTGAGCATTTACTATGTGCCAAGCACTGTTCTAAGTCCCTCACATGTACTCATTCATTTAATTTTCTAGAATGGAGAGCAGTAGGAGAAAAGGAAGATGGGAAGATGCTGTACATGGACTGATTTTTAATCTGCAGTTAGTTCTATAGATATTAATATAATGTCTGTTACATGCCAGGCACTGTGATTCAGTGCTGGTAAAATGAATGAATAAACAATTTAAGGTTGACGTAAGTTAGTAATTGCATCCTAACTGCTAGTATGGGTATTTTATTAGCATCCCACATTCTGCACTGACTGTTTATTGAACGTATTTTGAGTTTTTGAGAGCAGTACTTATTTATGCCTTAATGTGCATATGAATCACCTGGGAGTCCTGTTAAAATGCAGATTCTGATTTGAAAGCTTCATGATGCAACCTGAGAGTATGCATTTCCAACAAGCTCCTGGGAGATAGTGATGCTGCCTATCTTGCTTGCTCTTTAAGTAGCAAGATTTTTGAGACCTGAGTAAATGGAAGAGGGAACACAAGTAAAGGCAGAAACATGTCACTTTCACACCAGAAGGAGCAGCAGGTCTGGGTTTGGCCCACATATCCTAGCAGAGGACTTACCTTGATTGTCATTGTCATTATCATTAGATTCTTGTGCACCTGCAGGAATCTAAGAGATTGGACCCTCAAGGCCTAGTATCTCCGTTTATAACTTCTAACTCACGTTAAAGTTAAAGGAGCAATGTGAGCTCTTCTTCTTAGGGACACAATTTGTAAGTTGTGGTAGAGAACGTGGTGGACTAGAAGCCAGGACACACATGTTCTCTTGAGAGCTCATTTACAAACTTGTACTTACGAACTAGTTGAGTCACCAGGCTTTTCTGTGACCTGGTTTCCTCATCTGTAAAACAGACTAATGGCATCTGCCCTGTGAATCCCAGGGTGGACTTGAACCCCAGGGTGGACATTAGTAGGTGATGTAGGATATGCAAAAGCTTGTGAAAAAACCAAAGGAGTACTCCCAAGTATGCATTTTCACAACTAAAAATTAGAGAGTCCTCAGCAGTAGGTGGGAAAGAGGGGCTGTATCATGGGCTCCTACTCTGGTTTATATCTTTCTGTTTTGTTTTGTTTTTTTTAAATGACTCTCAGATTATTCTGTATTCACTAGACATGTAGGCCTTCTGGGAGGCTACCTTTGGTTTGAGAACAGGCATCTCAGCCTCTGCTTGACCGATAGAAACCTCCAGACTATCACTGCTTGTCTTTCCTACCCTGAGCAGTGAATGGAAGGTAACATTTGTTGAGCAATTGATACGAGTTATTTTATTTAATCCTCACAACGCTTCTCAGAGGAGGGTCTTATTGCAGATTCACAGATGAGACACCTAAAGCTCAGGTGGGCTCATTTGCTTGGGGTTTCATTTTGTTCTTCATATTAAAAGAGAAGCCTTTTCAACTTTGTAGCCCTCAAGATGTGATTTACGTCACTTTTGCAAGACTATAAAAGTTCTCAAGCTCTGGGATCTGGTTAACAGTTCACCTTGGGCATGTTATTCCAAGGGTCAATATCATGAGTTTAGCGTGAAGCCAAGAATTTTGTGTTAAACACCCAGCAGCCCTATGAAGCTGGCTGTTTTGTTATCCATGTTTTAGAGAAGAAGAAACCGGAGACTTAGAGAATTAAGAAACTTTTGCAAGGCCTCGTGCCTCTCAAGACGGATCAGCCTGGACTTTAGTCCTGGTTTTTTGGACTCTACTGCCGTATTGAATGGATTAACTACTGTTGTTGACCATCCAGGTTCAGAAACGGGGAGTGGCTCTCAGTGGAAAAAAGCTTCTTAAAACTAATAATAATAATGACAATAATAATGGCGACTACCAGCTTGCTATGCTTCTGATGGGGTATCCTCTGATGGCCATGATACATCTCATCACGTCACAGGGAATGTGAGGTCACAGAGCTGAAATAACCCTGAGTGACTGATGTACAGTAGATGGCATGTGACACCTGCCCTTGGATTTCTGGGCGTGGCGCTTCAGCCCTGCTTAGTGTTCTCAGAGTACTTAGCTTACCAGTGGAGTGCTTGGGTCCCTGAAAGGGCTTCCCACAGAGGGTGCATCTTCCACTGGGACAGGATTCTAGACACTGAGGAATTTCAAAAGGCACAAATCACTGGAGGCACACAATCCTGTTAGTTTGAAGTAGTGACTTAATCTCTGCAAAGCCCGGTTTTCTCATCTGGTAAATAGGGATAATGATAGCACCTCCCTCCAAGGTATGAGAGTTGATTGAGCCAGTGTTGCCAGATTGTTGATAGGTGCACAGTCAAAGAGGATCATTGTAGCTTGACTTCTGGATTGCATCATCTTTGATTTTTCTCTTTTCCTGTCCTCTCATCTATAATCTGTCAGCACACTGTCTTGAAGCTGTTTTTTTGTGCCTAGCTACCACCTTAGTCAAGACTAGCCTCAGCTCTGGTGTAGATTACTATAATACTATACTGTTCATACTATAATATAGTACTATAATAGCCACCTACCACCTACCCGGTCCCCTACTTATACTCCTACTGTACAGAGCATCCAGAGTGATTTTATTAAAGTATAAATAGGATCATTCATTCCTTTCCTTAAAGCCTTCTGGTGGTTTCCCGTTGCACGCTGGAACAATCTGTACCCTTTTGGCCTACAAGCTGTTACCTGCTCTGGTCTCTGCTCACTGCCTCGCCTTCACCTCATGCCCAGGCTTACTGTGCGCTTCAGTCATGGTGACCTTCTTTCCGTGCCATGGATGTGCCAAGCCCAGTGGCCTGTGGATCTTTGCTCTTGCTCTTTGTTCCTCTGCCTGCATGCTGTTCCTCAAGATCTCTGCATGGCTGGAAATGTCATTTAGAGACGTCTCCCAGTTTCTCAGTAGAAAATCACCAGGTCCACTCCTCCAGTTACTTACTAACTTGTTACTCTGTTTTAGTTTTCTTCATGTACTCATAGCCTGAAATTTTCTTGCTCATTTGTTTAATAATTTGCAGTTTATGTCCTTTCACTGGAAGGTCAGTTCCCTGACTCCACTCATGATCACATGTCTGGTTCCTAGAAAGGGCTAGCGTATGTGAGGCACTCAGCAAACATTTATTGGTTGAATGAATAAATGTGATCTTTATTGTAAATTACAAATAAATACAAGCAAGTTAAGAAAAATAAGAGGAAGGCGTTCAGTATTTGTCTTCAACCTGAAGCTTGGGATCCAGTGATCATGGATAGACCTAATGCGAAATAGTAGTGAGTGAACAGATCAGCATCCTCAAAGCATTGCTTGATAAGAGGCCACCTCCCTTAGCCCATTGCTTCCAAACAACCTTTGTGTATTCAGTTATTTAGCAAGAACCTGCTGCCTGCTGGACTCTGTGCTGAACTCTGGGCTTCAAGCAACTAACCACGAGAGACCTAGTCACCACCTTCACTGAGGTTAGATTCTGCAGAGGAGGCTGGCATTGAGCACAGGCATTTTCAGATGAAACAAACATTTAACAAGGAGAAAAGAGCAGGGAGCTTGGGAGCATTTTGTAGGAGAGCCTGTCGTGGAGACCTAGAAAGGCCTCCCTAAGGGAGTGATGTTTACACCAAATAGGAAGGATGCTTCACTTTGTCCATGTTTTCTCTTGAACTTCTTATCATTAGCCCTTGCGGAAGGCACCCAGTTGTGCAGGTTGGGCCAGCAAAGGGGATGCTTCTTTTGGAATCCTTTTATCCCAAAGAGATAAAGGACACGTCTTTATCTCTTTATAAATTAACCTGTGTGTAAATATTAGCAGCAGCCTTGTAGGGATGTTGATATCTTCATTATTGATGAGGAAGCTGAGTCTCAGTGGAGTAGGGGAATTTGTCTAGTCCATGTTCCTTGTAAATAGTGGTTTAAGCCCACAATTTCATGTTTTCCAAGCCCTACACTCCTTTAGACAACTTTGGGTTTATCTGCCACTTTGTGATCATGAGCCGTTTAAGATTCAGGATGTTTCATCTTGTTGGTTTTGTTGCCCCAACCACTTGGCCTATTCTGGATTTTTAGGAGTTAAAAAATTGGCTGATGTCTGTTTCAGTACTAAAAAAATGTCTCAATATTCACAGCCCTTTGAGATATCTTGGCAAGTGAGATACCAAAATGCAAGTAGATTCCCCCCCCCCTTTTTTTTTTCTTTTTGCCAGCCAGCCCAATAATTTGGCACACTGAGACTGAGTGATTTTGAACCTTCAGGCTGCCTCTGAGTACCTGCATCCCCACCCTCATGCAAGTCACCGATACTTTCTGTAAAGTGGCCAATGCAATCTTATAGAGCTGGTCAGGGAAACGCTCATGAAATTGATCTTGAAGTACTTGGCAATTGCGAGCTTCATAAGAATTCTTGGTAATAATAATTAACTTATTTTGGAGGATGAATTTACTTAGGAAAGCTCCATCTGCAATGAGGGTGGGCCCCTCTTTCCTGTTGCTCCTGGCACGTGCTCTTCTCCAAGTAACATTTGCTGCAGTCTGGGTGGTTTGTCTGCATAGAGACATCCAGAAAAGTTGGTGGGAAAAGCCAACAGGCCATTGGCACTTAGAGATGGGGGTTGGCACCAGTCACAGTGAGAGCATTGCTTTTATTAGCAACTTAGTCATTTTATAGCAGGCGAGGCAGAAGTGCCTCATATGTAGACTCAAGATGCAAATGTGGCTCTGCGGGTAAGAGGAACAGATATGGCTGGCATCCCACAGAAGTCCCAAAGTATGGACAGAGTACGCCTTTCACTCTTGTGGTGGGAAGATTTGGTGTAGAGCAGGGGTCCCCAACCTCTGGGATATGATGTCTGATGATCTAATGTAATAATAATAGAAATAAAGTGCACAGTTAATGTGCTTGAATCATCCTGAAACCATCCCCCCTGACTCTGGTCCATGGAAAAATTGTCTTCCATGAAACCGGTCCCTGGTGCCAAAAAGGTTGGGAATATTGTAGAGGCTTGCTTCTAGAAATACTTGCGGTCAATCTCTCCTAGGTCACATGGTGTGGTATTTGCATCCCATTTCTGCCTTTCACTATTAATAGCTCTGTGACTTTGTGATTATAAGATGAACCTCTCTGTTCTTATCTGTAAAATTGGGATGCTAATGACATCTATCTAGTTGTTCTATGGAATAAGCAGGTTAATACAGGTAAAGCACTTAGAATAGTATCTGGCACTTGGTGAGTGCTCAGTGATGATTGGCTCTCATTGTTATTAAGCTGAAGTTAAACCTCAATATTGCACCTCTCAGCTTCTCAGAGGCCTTTAAGAGATAGATTCCTTGGGACTCCTTGGGAATCTGAGCTGTGTGGCCCTCTACTCGTTACCTCTCTCTAACAATGAAAGAACACAGTGTACCCTCAGATCAGTCCTGGTGAAAGACCAAAGCTCATAAAAATCAGAGGGAAGGGTTTGGAAATTTAACACAGCTGGGCGTCCCAGATGAAAAGGATACGTTTTTAAAGACCCGTTACAATTTATACAGGCAAACACACAAATAGGCCAATCGACACTTCCTGCCTCAGGGATGCAAGGTTGTGACCTGACCCTTTCCAGTCTTCTAATCCCTTCTATGTTTTCTCTTTCTTCCTCTTTCTTATTTAATATAATTTTTACTTCCTACCTCTGTCAGTAAGCACTGAATATTGGGCATCTATCATGTGAATTGCTGTGATAAGAAAGTCATGGTTCCTAACCTGGGGAAGTTTTGAAATGTCAAAACGTTTGGTTTTATGTGTGAGCACATTTACCCTGACCAGATTCCATTCATTCCTTAAAGCCCATCTTAAATATCACTTCCACTAGGAAGCCTTCCCAGAATTCTCCTTGTCCTACTAGCTATTTTCTTTCTTCTTTTCTTTTTTGGTGGCCTCCATAAAACTTTGACTTTAATCTTATTAAGATTGTGTCTGCTTGTTTGACTTGCGTATTAGACTGGAAGCCATCCAGAGGGATGTTGTGTAATTCTTATCTATCTCTGTATCCTCCAGTACTTAGGCATGCAGTGTGTGTTTGCTGAATGAGATGGTGATCTTGTCACTCAGTCGTGTCCGACTCTGTGATCCCATGGTCCGCCAGGCTGCTCTGTCCATGGAATACTCCAGGCAAGAATCCTGGAGTGGGTTGCCAGTTCCTCCTCCAGAGGATCTTCCCGACCCAGGAATCAAACCGAGGTCTACCATACCGCAGGCAGATTTTTTACCATCTGAGCTATCAGAGAAGCATGCAGTATATGTTTGTTGAATGAGATGGTAAACAAATGTAAATGGTAAATAAGAAAATAAAAGCTAACACTTACTGCGTGTATTTTGAAAAGCAATTCTTAGTTCCCCTCCACTCTAATGGTAGCTTACATTTACTGAGGACTTCCTTTAGTTTTTTGTACTTTTCCCATGGAAGCTTATTTGATCATCCTGCCTGCCTTAAGAGGAAGTATAATTAGCATTGCCGTTTTATAGGTGAAGAGACAGGCACATAGCTGTTTGGGAACTCATGCTGGAATTCATACCCAACAATCTGACCCAGAACCTGGCCTCTTAACAGCTACACTAGACTGCCTTGAAAGACTTCAGAGAGAGTTTTAGAATTTTTTATGGGTCCTTCTCTCTCTCACTCTGAAGGCAGGGATTCTGGCTTATTGGATTCTGTTGCCAACTGAGCCAGTTCAACTTATCCATTCAACAGAGGTCAGGTTCTTTTTGGTTAGTTTGGGAACTGTATCTCCTCCCCAGTAACCTATGCTACAATGAAAGCAAGTTATAGACTAAATCTTCCACAAGTATTAGCATTTTTTAGCCAGTCAGCATAAAAGTCCTCATAAATCACTTTCCTGTAAGGTTCCATGAAGTCCCTTCTCTCTGCCCTGGAGGTCTACCAACCATTCTTGCATAAAAAGTTCAGGCTGAGACCAGCGATATAATATTCTAATGTCAGAGTTGGCTAGTCTTCTGGCCGTGTCGGGAGATAGACTCCCTGTGTTGAGCACACAGAGCTTATAGAATTCTTGGTCCATATGTTCCTCCTAAGTCTTTTTGCTGGACTAGAGATGCCCTTACTAAGCCAATCACATTTCTGAGTGTTGCTCACTTTACCAATGTAAATTTTTTCTAGTACCCCTTAGTAATTAATGTTCATCGGTGACTGGTGGCTCAGATGGTAAAGAATCTGCCTGCAGTACAGAAGACCCAGGTTCAATCCCTGGATCGGGAAGATCCCCTGGAGAAAGGAAGGGCTATCCACTCCAGTATTCTTCCCTGGAGAATTCTATAAACAGAGGAGTCTGGGGGTCTACGACTAGTCCATGGCATTGCAAAGAGTCAGACACAACTAAGTGATTAATACTATGTTGTACCTGCATGCTTAGTCGTGTCTGACTCTTTGTGACCCTTTAGACTGTACCCAGCCAGGCTCCTCTGTCTGTGGGATTTTCTAGGCAAGAATACTGGAGTGGGTTGCCATTTCCTTCTCCAAGTGATCTTCCCAACCCAGGGATCAAACCTGCATCTCCTGTGTCTCCTGCACTGCAGGCGGATTCTTTACCCACTGAGCCATCAGGGAATCTCTGATTAACCTATAACACTAAGCAGACTTGGATGATATTTGAAGTGATTACAGTTGCATCCTTTACATTCTAACTTACATCTCAGTGTGAATTCCTAGTTAGGGCACTTGAAATGTTAATAACAGCTCCCCCTAGAATAAAGACCTTTGTTTAGGTGATATAAATGTTAATCCTTCATCTCTCAGAGGGAGACAAAAGTTAACTTAGAGGCAAACATGTCCATCTCATCATCAGTATTGCAGGGCTTTTGAGTAAGTCAGTGATAAGGTGACAGCCTCGCACAGAAGTTGTGTAGAGTAGTGGAAAGAGGTGGGCTTAGGGGTCAGACAGGATTTGAACCTGTGTCCAGCTGACGCTATGGCTCTTGATGTGGCAGGGCTGCTGTACGTGGGTATTTCCCAGCTACTTCAGGGAAATCTGGTCATCTGCTGGGTGTTCATTCCACCGAGTTTTCCCTGAAGCTTGAAGACTGGACCTGAGGGTTGGAGGAACAGGTTGTGGGACCAGAAAGAACTGGTAAAGTGGGCAAGGCAGTTCTGAGCCTTCTGTGCCCACCTGTCCTGAAACCCTTTACCTCTGCATCTCTACAGTAATCACCAGGAGTGCCCAAAGATGCCCTTTCCCTGACTAGAAGCAAGACCAGGGATCACGCCAGACTTAATTGATTCTGTGTTGAAAGTTACAATAACTTCTCTTCCCTTGAATTTTCTCTAAATTAAGCACTGTGGAAGGATGAGATGACAGGAAGCAACCAACAGTCCTGAGTAAGGGCTCATTGTAGTGGTGACTTATGCTGCTTCTTATAGCTGTGGGACCTTGGTCAAGCTTCTGGGCCTTTCAGTGTGAATCTCATTCTTTTAATGTGTAAAACAGAGTTGATAGCATTGACCTCAAATGGTTGTGAGGGTCAGTGAAATTCTCTGTTTAAGTGCCTACTTCTAGGCAGGAACTTAATCAATATTCCTTAACATGCCCAGAAATGAGCCTTGATAGCCTTGTGTGGTTTTAAATCCTCATTCACATATCTGGCACATCATACGTGCTCAGTAAATATTGGTTGAATGATGAATATGGTTGCTTTGCTCTCTTTCCAGGCTTTTAACTAGATCACAGGAGGGTTAGGAAGTTATTAAAAGATGTTACCTTTTAAGGGGCAAATATAGTAACATTTATTGGACACCAGCTACAACCAAGTGCTTTACATGTTATTTAATTATAACAGTCTTGAAAAGCTTTATTATGCATATTTTTATGTGACAAAATTAGGACTCTTAGAAGCTCAGTGAGAAAGCCAAAGTCATGGACCTCTGTGGTGGGGCTGGAATTATATCCATAGCTGGCCACAGATCACCCACCCGCCAAGCTCATGAGTGTGTTGAGCCTACACGTCTCACGTGAGACATGCCATCTGCTTAAACTGAGCATACAAGATGTAGAACAAGTTCCACATCTTAACATCTGGGTATAGGATAGTTATGGCTTCTGTACAATGAGCTGCTGTGAATGAAGTAGAGAGAAGCAGGATGAGGACTGATTGGTACCCAAAGTGCTTGGGAGCCAGGCCTTATCTCAGCTCCACCCTCTGTTCTGTCTGTGGCTTGGGAAACACAGGATTCAGTGTGGGCTCAGCCTGTTAGTGAGGAGTAATATGTTGGCAATTTGATCTCTGGTTCCTCTGTTTTAGAAAAGGCAGAGGAACCAGAGATCAGATTGCCAACATCGGCTGGATCATCAAAAAAACAAGAGAGTTCCAGAAAAACATCTATTTCTGCTTTATGGACTATGCCAAAGCCTTTGACTGTGTGGATCACAACAAACTGTGGAAAATTCTGAAAGAGATGGGAATACCAGACCACGTGACCTGCCTCTTGAGAAACCTGTATGCAGGTCAGGAAGCAACAGTTAAAACTGGACATGGAACAACAGACTGGTTCCAAATAGGAAAAGGTGTACGTCAAGGCTGTAGATTGTCACCCCGCTTATTTAACTTATATGCAAAGTACATCATGAGAAATGCTGGGCTGGATGAAACACAAGCTGGAATTCAGATTGCTGGGAGAAATATCAATAACCTCAGATATGCAGATGACACCACCCTTATGGCAGAAAGTGAAGAAGAACTAAAGAGCCTCTTGATGAAAGTGAAAGAGGAGAGTGAAAAAGTTGGCTTAAAGCTCAACATTCAGAAAACTCAGATCATGGCATCCAGTCCCATCACTTCATGGCAAATAGATGGGGAAACAGTGGAAACAGTGACTGACTACTTTTTTGGGCTCCAAAATCACTGCAGATGGTTATTGCAGCCATGAAATTTTAAAAGACGCTTACTCCTTGGAAGGAAAGTTATGACCAACCTGAATAGCATATTAAAAAGCAGAGATATTACTTTGTCAACAAAGGTCTGTCTAGTCAAGGCTATGGTTTTTCCAGTGGTCATGTATGGATGTGAGAGTTGGACTATAAAGAAAGCTGAGTGCAGAAGAATTGATGCTTTTGAATTGTGGTGTTAGAGAAGAGTCGCGAGAGTCCCTTGGACTGCAAGGAGATCCAACCAGTCCATCCTAAAGGAGATCAGTCCTGGGTGTTCATTGAAGGACTGATGCTGAAGCTGAAACTCCAATACTTTGGCCACCTGATGCGAAGAACTGATTCATTTGAAAAGACCCTGATTTGGGGAAAGATTGAGGGCAGGAGAAGAATGGACAACAGGATGAGATGGTTGGGTGGCATCACCGACTCAATGAACATGAATTTGGGTAAGCTCCGGGAGTTGTGTGATGGACAGGGAGGCCTGGCGTGCTGCGGTTCATGGGGTCACAAAGAGTTGGACACGACTGAGCGACTGAACTGAACTGAATGTCACAGAGACAATGAGGCAGTGATCGCAAATATAAGCGATTCAATGGTAAGGACAAATTTAAGAGCCTGTGGGTGACTTACAGTGATATGGACCAGGTGGCTGCCATGGAGCAGGGGGCCCTGGGACTTTGCACTGAAGATCCGAACTCTGAGCTCCACCCTCCTGATCTGAATCCAACCCTAATACTCACTGTGTGACCTTAATCAAGGCCCAGTCTGCTCATCTGTATAATGGACATGAGGCTGATTATACCAACCTCATTGCCTTGTCATATAGTGTTGACAATTTTCAGCACAGTATCTGGCTCTAGTAAGCATATAAAGAAATGTTAAGTGTGATCATTGTTGAAAGGCCACATTCTACCCTGAACTTTACTTATTTCCTGGATGGATCTCGTGGGGTGATTTTGAAGAATAAAGTTGTTTACTGAATTCTTAGCCTCTGACCTAAATTTAGAAGAACCACTGGGCAGGATCCAATTTAACAGATATTTAAATTTCACAGAAAGAAAACATGTGGGTCGACCTTGGCAGGGTTTCCTTTTCTAAAAAGTTTATTTAAAAATTTTTGTTTTTGCGACGTCATCGTCTTGAGTGATGGACGGCCTGTGTCTAATGTCTGGGGCTGAGAAAATGTAGTAAGACTCAGGTCCGTGGGGTCAAACTGGCCTTTCAGACAGAGCCTGTCATAGATTTTCTGAGGGTTTAGATGATGTAAAGGGGGAGTTAACCCATCCCACATTGTAAATTATTTTTTCAAAGGAAAAACAAGGGAGCCAAGAAGCAATTTGTCATGATCCTTTTACATTTTAACTGGGTCAGAATTTAGCAATCTGCCATCCTTCTCCAGCTCTGTGTGATTTGGGGAGAATTTCTGTAAACCAAATGGTTAAGAGTAACCTGTTTGTTTTTTCACTAAAATGTAAAATAAAAATTTCAGTAATCCATCCAGCTTCCTGCACCCTCCCAGTAGGAAAACTATTGTCCATGTGTTAGCTAGACTGCAGGAGGGAAGAGATCTGGTTATACCAATGTGTTCTTTGAAAGAAACTAACCATTGAATGGCAGGAAGTTCCAAATGTGGGATGTTTTGAAAACGTTACAGTGCATTCCAGTCAACAAGCTACTCCAGTGCAAACAGCCAACCAAGTACCCACTGGCTTGCAGATTTTTGACTACCCAGAGTAAGTGTCACCTCATTATAATAATCATGCCTACCCTCTCATGAATATGCATATCTCCTAGGCATGAACTTTCTTGGTCCAGTCGTTTGAGAAGACTGGACTTGGAGAGCTATCTCTTTGTCTCCTTATTTGTCATGAGTAATAAATGTTCCCTGTCTCCTTATTTGTCACAGGTAATAAATGCTTCTGCTTTGATTGAAAGAACTTTGATGTGTTCACTGACCATGCACCTCAAGCAGTGGAACAACTGAGTCCAGTCATACATGTTTCTTGACAGCAGAAGTCAATTTTCAGCCACTGGTTAGGGAAACAGAATGGAGGGAAGCGTCATGCTTATAATTTAGCTTTACTGGTCCAGGAGATCATTTGCTGGCATCAGGTGGGCTAAGATTCTGCAGCTTCTGAAGTCCAGGCTCTGTTGTCTACTGGTAAAATGATCTTTGTCTTCAAAGCTCAGCACAGATAGTTGAGTACCTATATTCTCACAGTTCTAGGGGATAAAAGTAGAATGGTGAATAGGTGACATGGTTCTTGATGGGGCCTTGGATCTTAATAGTATTGATGATGATGATGGAGGAAGAGGAGAAGTTGCAGTAGCAGTAGCTGCCATTCATGCAACATCTGTGCCAGTCACTTTCTGCATCTTTTCTCATTTAATCTCAGAACAGCAAATGCCTGCTTGAAGGAGGCTATTTTTAACTGCATTTAACAAATGCAATAAGGAAAGTTCCCTCATATTAAGCAACTTGATCAAGTCTCCAAAGAGAACAAGTAGATCAGCTTGCATTCAGCCTTGGATTTGCCTTCTCAAAGACTATGCTTGAAACCAGGATACTGCACTATGTAGGGATTAAAGCAGATGTGTACGAAGATCACTAGAGTATGCTGTAGCGTGTGTTGAAGCAGCGGTGTCCCAGGTGCTTTGGGAACATGGATGAGAGAGACTCTGGTTTGCCTGGAATGCTGGGCATGGTCTCCTAGAGGAAGTTCTGCTGGAGCTGAGTCTGGGGGTGGGTAAATAGAAGTTTCCACTGCTGAGGAAGGGCAGTGAAGGCTTTGCCATTAGAAGTCACAGCTAATGGTAAGTTGTCATAGTTAATGGGAAGTTGTGGCACAGTAGGGTGGGGTGGGGGACATAGGGAAGCAGCTTCATTGTTGTTATCGTTTAGTCACTAAGTCATAACTCTTTTGTGACCCCCATGGACTGTAGTCTGACAGGCTTCTCTGTCCATGGGATTATCCAGGCAACAATACTAGAGTGGGTTGCCATTTTCTCCTCTAGGGGATCTTCCTGACCCGTGGATCGAACATGGAACATCTCCTCCATCAGCAAGCAAATTCTTTTACTACTGAGCCACTATTGTAGAGGAAGTACAATCAGGCCTAGGTATATTGGACTAGAGAAAAATTAAGTTTCTCTAACTAAAACTTCAAAAGTGGTTAAAACCTAATCATTTACCATGTTTTTTTTTTTTTTTTTTCATTCTATGATTTGGTTATTGAGATGGCTTCTTCTCAGGATTATATATTATATAATGCCCACACACTTGATTCCTGAGAAAGGAAGCCAAGACCATACTTAATCACAAATTGTACAGTGTCAGTAAAGGTCCTGGTACCCTGCCTTGTCACTGCCCTGAGTGGCAGTAATTTACAGCCTGAATCAGCAGCTGGAGCAGGAGGCAGCCTTGAAAGCAGTCAGATTTGTTGGTTAACTGTGGTTAACCCAGAGGTCAGAAGCAGTTTCTGTCTAGCACATGAGATAACTTTTGAAACATTTGACAAGTTGCAGGGAGCATTACAGGAACATCTACACTTGTGATAAAAGGAGTTATTTATGAGGTAGCTAAGGTTTCAAATGTAAGAGAAAAAAAAAGTCCTGTAAATTATGAAGACTTTGGTAACAAACCCCAGTTGAATCTTGCTGGCATTTCTGAGAGGGTGAAAGGGAGATTAGCCAGGAGTAAAATGGGAAAGTCCATTTAAGTTCTCACTGGAATTCCATTGGCATTACCTGCTGATTGAAAGTGACAGTCCAGAGAAATTTAAGTGACCATCATGGAGAAAGGATTAATGCCTTGAGCCTTCCGATTGGATGTCTTTTGTGTCATGAGTTACTATGGAAAACTCTACTGGTGTTTTCCAGCTGATCTAGTATTGTCTAGAAATAAGTGAGAAAAATCAATTGGTTCCAAGGACATCATCACAAAGCATTTATAATCTATTAGGTTCCTGCCTTGACTTATCAAAGCCAAAAAGAAAGAGGGTGCTCTAAAGTAAAAAAAAAAAAAAAAAAAAAAAAAAAACCTCAGATTCAGCTGCTTTCTGAAGTTTTTCTTTTTTTTCCTACAGAGTGTTCATTGTTGTATTTAGCAATAGAGTACATGCTTTGGGGGGGAATAATGATTCTATTTTAAATACCCTTACCTCAAATGCTGCAATTTTAGGTTTCTAGAGGTTACATGACTGAGACAAGAATTGTTTTTCTACACATGTATGAGTGCTGGAAAAGCAGAAATTAATTACAAAGAAAAAAATATACCTAGCACTATTCAGTACAAAATATTTCTTCTTTCCTTTCTTGTCTGCTGGTGTACATGCAAGCCGCACAGAAGGGGAGATAATGACCTGAGAACTGGCCTTGGAATAGCCAGTTCCTGCCAATGTCACTTCCAGCTAGATGTCTGGGGAAAGAGACTGATAAGCACCTACTTTAAGTCCTCACTAATGTTCTTCCCAGGATCAATGTAATTCTCTGTACGTGTTCTCTGCCTACTTGTACTGTACCAGGCAGATATACGGTGATGAAAGTAAACTCTCTGAGGGCAGGGTTGTTTCTAATTTAAGCCCCTTTATATCCCTTTTACCAAGTGCAGGGCCCTTTGATGAATAAATGAGGCAATCAGCCATTGGATTATCTCATCAGTGGCCAAGTTTTTATTACATGCCCGGTGTGTTTCATGTCTGAACCTTCAGTTGACACTTTTAGATAGGAGCAAAGGATGTAGTCTCTGAATTAGGAGATGCCTCAGAATTGGCCAAGGAAATGGGAGAGGATGTTATTAATTTTCAGCTCCCTTCACTTGGCTATGGGCTTCTGGAGAGTGAGGGACAGGTGTCATTCATCTTTCTAGCTCTCAGCCAGTGAGGCTTAACACAATGTTTTGCATTTGTCAGGGAGCAAGAAATGTTTACTGGATAGAATTTCTGTTGGCCCTGAGCCATCCGTTGTTGTCGTCTCAGCCTTGTTCCCACTACCTGCTCTGGATTGAGATTTGAAGCTACTGCAGAACTTTGGCAGGCTTATGGGTTTGAGCTTCTCCCACTCCAGGAATATTGTTATCATGTTTCAACACTGTTCCAGGTAGACCTTCCACATTCTGCACCCTGGTTGTTCAGTTCAGTCTCTCAGTTGTGTCTAACTCTTTGTGACCCCGTGGACTGCAGCACACCAGGCCTCCCTGTCCATCACCAACTCCTGGAGCCTGCTCAAACTCATGTCCATTGAGTCAGTGATGCCATTCAACCATCTCGTCCTCTGTCATCCCCTTCTCCTCCTGCCTTCCATCTTTCCCAGTATCATAGTCTTTTCTAAAGAATCAGTTCTTTGCATCAGGTGGTCAAAGTTGGAGTTTCAGCTTCAGCATCAATCCTTCCAATGAATATTCAGGACTGGTTTCTTTTAGGAATGGACTGGTTGGATCTCCTTGCAGTCCAAGGGACTCTCAAGAGTCTTCCCAAACACCACAGTTCAAAAGCATCAGTTCTTTGGTGCTCAGCTTTCTTTACAGTCCAACTCTCACATCCATACATGACTACTGGAAAAACCATAGCTTTGAGTAGATGGACCTTTGTTGGCAAAGTAATGTCTTTCTTTTTTAATATGTTTGTGTTACATAATCACTAGAGCCCAGACACTTTCTAACTTCAGATGTTATCAAAGTTTTTTTTTTGTTTTTTAAATCCACCTATGCACATGTAGTGACACTTCTCACCCTCAGATGGACATCTTAGGCATCTTACTGAGAGAAGCGAGTAATCCTACTCCTGACTAGGGAGGGGGAGAGGCCCCATTGGCAATACAGTTGTTAAGTCATGGTCCTGCGGGGCCCTTGGAAAGTGAGGGATACCTGATCTTAGAGGAGAGAACTATGACAGAGGAGGAAGCTAGTATTCTTTTGGCCTGTTTTTAATGTTCATATGACACAGATTACAAAAGAACCTGTTTAGGCTCTTTATTTTGACTGGTTGCTTCTTCCAGTGATTAAGTCATTTCTCTTACTTTAGATTCATTTTGACAGGTAGAGTGTGGTTCAGACATCCAAAGGGTCATAATTGGTTCCCCGCAATGCTCTTCTGGGGCTTCCCCAGTGGCTCAGCAGTGCAGGAGATGTAGGAGAAGTGGGTTCGATCCCTGGGCCAGGGAGATCCCCTGAAGGAGGGCATGACAACCCATTCCAGTATTCTTGCTTGGAGAATCCATGGATAGAGGAGCCTGGCAAACTACAGTCCAGCGGGTCACAAAGAGTCGGACATGACCGAATGACTGAGCATACACATGCACACACGATACTCTTCTGCTCAGATACTACCAGCAGCTTCTATTCATATCTCCTCCCTGACTTAACTCCTTCTCTTCCCAGCTAAACTGGGATTTTTACCTCCTCAAAGAAGCCTTCCATGGTATCCCACGGGGCATATACCTGACTTCATACTCCTAGGGCCCCCCAGCACTCCTCTTGGTGACTTTCTCCAGAGACTCCATTTATGCTGAGTGTGTCCACCTACTCTCCAGTGTATTTCCAGTGCCCCTGCTCTGACCTGCTCCGTAAAAATTAAATTGTTGTTCCCTGAATCAATTTTCCCCGTAATTTTAATCACTTCTTTCATTAAGCTAGGCTTTAAGGTTTTGTACATTGTTAATTTTCATTTTATTTTTAAAGTTTATAATTTTATGAAGAAATAAATTTTGGCCTTAATTTCATTTCCTAAAATATCTTGGATCTTCACAGCCTGAGGGGCAAGGAGTTGATTTCCAGAATGCCTTAGAGAAGTGATTGCCTTTCTTTATTTTCCTTGTGTCTGCCAATGGTTCTCTGACTTTGCAGCATATTAGAATCATCTGGGGATCTTTTAAAATTCCCGATACCCAGCTCAGCTTCAGACCAATTAAAACAGACACCTGGGGACATGAATGTCAACATTTTTAAAGATCCTAGGAGATCCCAGTGTGTCTCGGAGTTAGGATATACTAGTGTATAGGGGTTTTTTGTTGTTATTTTTATAAAGGTGGTCTAAGGAGGGAAAAATGCTCCTTTTCTTTCCTGAAATCCAGAGAAACAAAGATCAAATAAACAATTTGGGGGAATACATTCTGCATTTTATTTTCATGAGAGAGAAAAATCCAGATATAAAGTTATTATTCAGAAATCAGAAAATTATTATTTCCCCCCAAAAAACAGTGTAGGTTAAAAGGAAAGTCTACCAAATGGGCTTTTGTGTTATATTTCAAAATATATCCTCTGGCATCGGGTGGTCCTGGATTTGAGTTCCGATTTTACAACTCACCAGCTTTGTGATCTTGAAGAGACAACGTTACACTGCTCTGAGCTGCATATACAAAAACAGAGATGAAAATACCTAACATAGGGGAGAAATTACAAATACTCTAAGTATCCTTAGAGGATCTGGTGCCAAACATTGACTCCATTTCTCATTCCCTTTCCTGTATGTTTTGAGTCAGTGGACTCAGCTCTCTTTCCTAAACCTTTCACTTGTAACACATCTCTAAGAATCCCTGAGATTTAGAAAGATTCACTTACCTAAGTGCTTTCTGAGTTACGAAGGATGATTCTGTGGGTTTCTACACCCATCTTACTGTGAAGGGTGAAAGCAGGAGTGAGAAGGGGAGAGCTTAGGAGTTAGACTTGTGTGTCCTGCAGAAAGAAGTGGATTAGAGGCTCTGTTTTGATAGATCCATCTTTCAGGAAGAGTCTGATGATGATTTTCTGGCTCTGCAGTGACTCATGAGTCCTGCAGGGAAGGCAGATTTCCATTCATTCAATCATTCATTCAATGACCACATACCAGACTAAAAATAGAAGTGGCAGCTTATACTGTTCCCCTCCCATAAAGAACCGGGGATTCTTGAGAAAAAAGAAAAAGGCTGATTCCATTTCCTGGAGCTAGGAAGGTACACATTAAGCCTGGAACATTCTCTTTTGTGCCAGTAAGTAAACAAACTAATCGGTGATGTCAAGAAGATACAAGAACCAGTTTAAAGGGGATTTAGCTGGTCCAATCTGGAACAATTTGAGTGGTAAAATAAATAAGGACAGTAACAGATTGTAAACCATTGAATAAAATCGATGAGTCAGTTCTGTGGTAGGAAGATGGAGGATAGGGACATAAATAGATAGCAGGGGAAAAAGAAAGGGCTCTTCCTTATAGTGTAATGCCAACTGATAAATGTAGGGGAAGTAGTGGAATTGGAAAAGTCACTATTTTGCAACCCCAGAATTGTGTAGGCAAGAATCATCAATGGATGTCACATATTATTATTTCTTTGTGTTAGAACATTTAAAATCTCATCTCTTAGCACCTTAGAAGTATATAATACAGTATAATGCACATGCTGTGCATTAGAGCTTCAGAACTTAGCCACCTTTTAATTTCAGGAGTATTCTTATTATTAAAAAATACATCCTTAAGTATGAAGGGGTGAACGGGCATGATGTATGCAAATACTCTTCAGTAGTTCAGAAACAAATAAGTACACATATTATAGAGCAGCTGTGGTGAGATGCTGAAAACTGACCCATTGGGTTAAAAAAGGGCATGAGGGAGTTCTCTGGGAAAAGTATTTGCAGTAAAGGCAACAAGTGGAGCCCAGCCATTTGCCTCTGCTTAACTGTCTTAGTGCCAGTAAGTCATTTATCATCTCTGAGCTTCAGTCTCCTTCCCTTTCAAATGGGGATGACATAGTAACAGTCCTTTTTGTGTTGTGTGTGTGAAAGGCCTTCTAACTGCAAAGAGCTGTAGACAAATTTGAGGATATTTTAATCTACACAGTTCCTCACTTCCAGGGCTCTGGATTGATCTCAATTGGCTCCTTCTGCTCTATATACCAGCTGCACGCATGTGTAAGTCACTTCAGTTGTGCCCAACTCTGTGCGACTCTATGGACTGTAGCCCACCAGGCTCCTCTGTCCATGGGATTCTCCAGGAAAGAATACTGGAGTGGGTTGCCTTGCCCCGAACCAGGGGATATTCCCGACCCAGGGATCAAACCCCAGTATCTTGTGTCTCCTACATTGGCAGGCAGACTCTCTATCACCAGTGCCACCTGGGAAGCCCCATACACCAGCTGCTTTGTGTTTAAAACATACCCCCTCCCTCCCTAACCTATGAGATAATGGTACGGCTACCACTAGTAATGCTGCTACTATCTAACGCTTGTGTGTTAATATCTACGTTGTGCATAGATATCTCTACAGCTTATCTAGTGCTTTCTTTGTGCCTGGCACTCTTCCGATTACTTTGCAGGTATTATCTCATATAATCTTCACCAATACCCTAGGAGGTAGGTAATGTTATCTCCATTTTACAGAGGAGGTAACTCAGGCAAGATGAGGAGCAGAGCTAGGATTCAAACCCAGAGCTGCACCTAACCAAAGAGAGTGCTTTTTCCTATAATTTCCCGGAAGTGTGATAGGGACTGGCAGTGGCCTGGGATTCAAACCCAGGCCGTCTATCCTCAGTTTCTGCTCTCAGCTAGGACCCTCTACTGATCCTGAAATCTGTATCTCCTGTGCCCAGCATCCTTCCTGACTCAGCGTGGCACAGACCCACACATGTCTATAGAATGAACAGTGGGGAGCAGAATGATTTGGAAAGTACAGGGGTTTGGAAATGGAAGGACCTGACCCAGAATCTTAGAATCTTCACTCTCCTTTTACCAGCTACACTCAGCTTTTCTGAGCCCCAGGTCACGTGTTTGGTAAGAACTGTCTTCACATAGAGGATGATGCACTAAATGGTCACCATTCTCCTCTTCCTTCTCCTTTGCCTTCTTCTTTTTCCTCCTTCTCCTTCCTCCTCCCCCTGTTTCTCTTCCTTCTTTCTGAACCTTTCACTGTGAACAGCATCGACTTTGCTTTTAAATAGGCATTCTTTCTCTCTTGCATCTATTATGATTTTTGCATACCATTTTTTATAGTAATTGTGAGCCTCATTGTGCTATTCACTTTCTGTCTCCAATTAGATTGATTTTCTTGAGGGCAAAGAGTCATGTTGTTTTCATCTTTGTATCGTCATTGCTCAGCCCCATGCATGGCCCTGGGAGCAGAGCCATTGCCAGTTCCTATCACACGTTTGTGAAATTTAGAAAAGGCCCTCCCTCTGGCCAGGTGCAGCTCTGCAGGCATGAGACTTGGGCAGCTTTCATATGAAGAAAAGATCACCTTTCCTTGGAAGACCACAGTCCCCTGCTGGAGGCACAGCCTGGTGAGAGGAGCTATATTGCACTTCCCACTCTCCCTGCTCCTGGGCCCTTTGTGTGGCCCACAAAGTAATGACTGTCTGCAACAGCCATTCCTGAGGGCTACTCAGAAATGTTTGTTGAATGAATAAGTGAATGAGTAGGCAAACAGGTGACACATCCCTTCCTGGAGTCCTTTCCCCTCTCAGCCATGACTCAACCAGAGAAGTGATTCCATGGCTGCTTTATACCAACCCCAGAGCCCAACCATTATCTTCCTAGTTAGACTTGTCACATGAAATGATGCTGCCAAAGGATTTTGCCCTTCCTTACATTCTTTGGAGTCTAACTATGAAGATGGTTGCTCCTTTGTCACAACTTTTGAGCAGAAGAAACCCAATGGAGGCCCAAACCCAGGTCAGGGTACTAGTATCCAATCCCAAATTGCCCCTCCCAGGTCAGAAGAGATGGTCTCTGCATGGACGTAGCTCAGGGCTGGACCCCTGGCCTTCACAGTCTTTAACATGTGCACAGAGGAACAGGTTTCCCCTGCCACTCCCCAGTGTGGTCACTAAGTGCAGGATGGGAAAGAACTTCATTTGGCTAATTGCAAGCACTGGCACTGCAGATGCCAGGTAAGAGCTCCACTCAACAGGCTGGAGCCCTGTGGTTAATTGACCTGAGCTGGTGGGTCACATTTGCAGTGAGACTCTTGACCATGTCATTTGATTACAGGTAGGGTCATTTCTCCTTTTTACTTGTGATTTATGATTATTCTTTCCCAGTTAAAATAGTTTTGTTTTAAGATAGCAAAGTGCTAAAGTATTTATTTGTTGTTGTTTAGTTCCTATGTCTTGTCTGACTCTTTTGCAACCCCATGGACTATAACCCATCAGTCTCCTCTGTTCATGGGATTTCCTGGTAACTCAGTGGTAAAGAATCCACCTGGCAATGCTGGTGGATTGATCCCTGGGTCAGGAAGATCCCCTGGAGAAGGAAGTGGCAATCCACTCCAGTATTCTTGCCTGGGAAATGTCATGGACAGAGGAGCCTGGTGGGCTGCAGTCTGTTGAGTTGCAAAAGAATCAGACGTGACTTAGTGACTAAACAACAAAAAAAGCATTTTATTACTGAACAGCTCCATGGACAGTGGAGCCTGGTGGGCTGCAGTCCATGGGCTCACAAAGAGTCGGACACGACTGAGCAACTAACAGACACGTGATAATAGGGACAAAAAGAAAAAAAATACTCATAACCCCACTCAGCCATAACCACTGTAAATACCCAGGTTTACTCTTCCAGTCTCTCCCTTTCTTTTTCTTTCCCTGCAATATACACACACAGATAACACACACACACACACACACACACACACACACACACACACACACACACACACACACACACACACACACACACACACACACACACTCCATAGCCTCACCTCCATTGTGTTTTGGAACAGGTTGGAAATTCAGAGATTATACTGATTTGTAAAAGCTATCGAGTGATCTACAAACATAAAGTATTATTAATACGTTAGGAATGGAGGTGAGATTATACCTTAAGTTCCACAGATATAAGTTTCTAGTCCATCATGCCTGAAATAAACTTGCTGGAATGTAAGTCTTTCTTTTATGCCAAGCGTATGCTAACCAAAGAACCTACTTCCCAGGAGACTGGCTAAACCAAGCATGTTGTGTTCCATCTTTATGATGAAATACAGATTTCCTATTAAAAGGAAATCTCTTCCTTTCAGAAGGTTGAAAAAGATGATACTTACAAAAAAAAGAGGGCAAAAAAAAAAAAAGAATCCCAGCTGGTTAAATTTAGGGCGCTGAAAGAGATCCAATTGGCAGATAATCCCTGGCCACAGGCCCACAACATTTTCATTTGATTGTGCATTGGATACATTTTCATTCATTTCTAAGCCCTTGCCTTTCAGTGTTTTGTTCCTTGGAGACAGGCAAACTAGTATCAATAGCTCTCTTGGCCTCTATCAAATGGCTTGATTTACTTAAGTGGTCTATTTCGTTATTCCAGTAAGGAGGAACTTGTATTTGTTGATGCATTTCCGAGAAAGATTGTGCAAAGAAATTCTGAGATTTGAATTGCTTTTGCTTGTCCTCTCATTGGTAGACTAAGAAGATGTTGGGTTAAGTGGTGAGTGTGGGACACAGGGAAGAAGGCACTCTGGACCCTCGGTCAGGAGCCTTGTTTCTCAACTCTGACACTGACATGTGTACACAGTCTTGGCTAAATCTCCTAATGGCCTTGAATCTTAATTTCGTCATCCTTCAAGTAGGGATAATTGACTCTTCTCTGCTTTTCCCTTAGGGATGTTGTAAGGATGAAATGACCTAATCCGGTGGCTCGCAACCTCAGTTGCATGTTAGAGTTACCTGGGGAGGTTGTGAGAAATATACTTTGCTAGGCCCCACCCAACTGATTAGATCAGATAATGCCAGGGTAGACCCTGGGCATTGTTAATTTTTTATGTCCCAAGAGATTCTTCTGTGGAACCAGGGTTGAAAAACCATTGAAATCAAGGGGAAAACATATTGGAAGGCCTGAGAATGCAAGGCACAAGAAAATATTAAAACCATCCACTTTAGTGTGGTGCTAGTCCATGTTCCTTTAGGATGGACTGGTTTGATCTCCTTGCAGTCCAAAGGACTCTCAAGAGTCTTCTACAACACCACAGTTCAAAAACATCAGTTCTTCCGTGCTCAGCTTTCTTTATAGTCCAATTCGCACATCCATACATGACTACTGGAAAAACCAAAGCTTTGACTAGATGGACCTTTGTTGGCAAAGTAACGTCTCTGCTTTTTAATATGCTGTCTAGGTTTGTCATAGCTTTTCTTCCAAGGAGCAAGCATCTTTTAAATTTCATCTACTAATTTTTAAAACATCTACTTCTGCTTTATTGACTATGCCAAAGCCTTTGACTGTGTAGATCACAACAAACTGTGGAAAATTCTGAAAGAGATGGGAATACCAGCCCACGTGACCTGCCTCTTGAGAAACCTGTATGCAGGTCAAGAAGCAACAGTTAGAGCCAGACATAGAACAACAGACTGGTTCCAAATTGGGAAAGGAGTACATCAAGGCTGTATATTGTCACCCTGCTTATTTAACTTATATGCAAAGTACATCATGAGAAATGCCGGGCTGGATGAAGCACAAGCTGTAATCAAGTTTGCTGGGAGAAATATCAATAACCTCAGATATGCAGATGACACCACCCTTATGGCAGAAAGTGAAGAAGAACTAAAGAACCTCTTGATGAAAGTGAAAGAGGAGAGTGAAAAGGTTGGCCTAAAACTCAACATTGAGAAAACTCAGATCATGGCATCCAGTCCCATCACTTCATGGGAAATAGATGGGGAAACAGTGGAAACAGTAAGAGACTTTATTTTTGGACTCCAAAATCACTGCAGATTGTGACTGCAGCCATGAAATTAAAAGATGCTTTCTCCTTGGAAGAAAAGCTATGACAAACCTAGACAGCATATTAAAAACCATGGGTAGTACTTTGCCAACAAAGGTCCATCTACTCAAAGCTATGGTTCTTCCAGTGGTCATGTATGGATGTGAGAGTTGGACTATAAAGAAAGCTGAGAGCTGAAGAATGGATGCTTTTGAGCTGTGGTGTTGGAGAAGACTCCTGAGGGTCCCTTGGACTGCAAGGAGATCCAACCAGTGCATCCTAAAGGAAATCAATCCTGAATATTCATTGGAAGGACTGATGCTGAAGTGGAAACTACAATACTTGAACACCCGATGCAAAGAACTGAATTCTTGAAAAGACCCTGATGCTGGGAAGGATTGAAAGCAGGAGGAGAAGGGGACGACAGAGGATGAGATGATTGGATGGCATCACCGACTCGATGGACATGAGTTTGAGCAGGCTCCAGGAGTTGGTGATGGACAGGGAAGCCTGGTGTTCTGCAGTCCATGGGGTTGCAAAGAGTTGGACACGATTGAGTGACTAAACTGGGGCATGTTCAAGTGGTGTCACCTGGAGACCACTTAAGGGCTTGTGAATCAGTGGATTTCAAACTTTTTGGACCATAACTTAAAAAAAAATCAAGTCCCGGTGAAAATAGCAAACTAATACATAAGTATGCTCAGTTGCATATAAACACATATTTCAGGGAACAGTGCTTTCCTTTCCTATGTGTGATTCAATCTAGTATTTGTTTTTCTTCTTTTCTGTTCCATTGCAGTGTACACTGCTGTTTTATTTTTTTCTTTTTATGCTGGTGGAAAGTCACGGAATTGATTTAATGATCTGCTAATGAGCACGGACTTGTAGTTTGAAAAACAGCGATAAAGAGAGGGAGTATTTCTGGTAAACAGGCTCACCTGCTCTTTGATGCTTAGTCCCTCTCGTTCCAGGTTGACACTGGTGCTCAGATACACTTCCCCGCTCTCCCTCCCACCTCCACCTTTACTTGTTACTTCAAACATACCCACTAGGACTGTCCTGGTTCTAAACATATATAGCCCTGAATTGTGTGACTTGGAGCTTTGCTTTCTCTTTCCACATTCTAATCCCTGAAATGGTAGACCTTCTGCATTAAAAATTACACTTTGTACCTCACCTAAAATTTGAGAAACAAACCCAACCCACATTGTCAATTGAGTTTCTTATGTAGTTTGATAAAAAGCTTCCTTAGCATAAATACAAGAAGTTACAGTTAATAGATAGCTCTAGCTACAGTGTGATGCTGATGATAATTCCAGTCTCTCTAGGGAACTGGGAAGCACCCTAGGTCACAAGTAGGGAACAAAACCATCTCCCTCTTGTTCTGCCCAGACCCCTTTTTCTCCAGGCTTCCTTTTCCTCCTCTGTGTATCCTGCTGTTCTAAGTAGTTTTGCTTCAGCTACAGAAAATTCTCAGCTTATTTCTTTGTGCTCTTTAGCAGTTTGTCACAGTCCAGAGTCAGCCTCTATCACATGTGTCATTAGCTCAGGCTTCTGATGGCATTTCTACTGGTGTGCAGTTTGGAGTTCAAGTTCTCTCCCAGAACATACTAGCTAATGAACTTGAGCAAACTCCAGGAGATAGTAGAAGACAGGGAAGCCTGGCATGCTTCAGTCCATGGGGTCTCAAAGAGTTGGATATGACTTAGCGACTAAACAACAACAATAACAATCAGTTGCCTACGGGTTCCTTCTCTCTGCTTTATCACCATGGGGTCTGGAATGAAGATTTGAGCAGGAAGAGACCTCTTCCAGGTATAACTATTTCTAAAATTTTATCCCAGTTCTTTTTCCCAGTGTCTTTACCTTTTTGGGGAGTGGCTGGGGACGCTGTGCTTAATTTGTGTTATATTGCCTCTGACTTGGTTTGACAACAGCACACAATCAAATACATTCAAACTTTTCAGCATATAATTGAGCATATTGACGTGTGTTATTCTCACTTAATGTTTAAAGCAGTCGTTGACAAAAGATGTTATAGTTTCCACTGTATATAGGGGCTAACTGGAGAAGGAGATGGCAGCCCACTCAGGTCATCTTCCCTGGGAAAGCCCCTGGACAGAGGAGCCTGGTGGGCTACAATCCACAGTGTTGCAAAGAGTCGGAAATGACTGAGCAACTAAGCATGCCAAGGGGCTGATGGGCTCAGAGCATTGCAGTGACTTACTTAGCTATTAAGTGTCAGAGGTGGATTCAAACCCAGGTCCAGAGCCTAAGTCATGATCCCTGTCTTCCACATCAGGGTTCTGTGTGTCTATCACAGGCAGTCCTTGCTTCCTCAAGACATGTGTGACCCAAGACAGACAGACTGGTAGAAGGGGTGCCCTGATGCCAGGCATGATCTTGGCATGAGTTGAGGTGGTGAGTCCCACCATATGCCTGCTTCCCAGAGTTGATAGTTGGCCTTCAACAGAGCTGTCACCCTTCTGGAGCTTCCCTGTTGGCTTGGACAGTAAAGAATCTTCCTGTAATGCAGGAGACTCGGGTTCAATCTCTGGGTCAGAAAGATCCCCTGGAGAAGGGAATGGCCACCTACTCCAGTATTCTTGCCTGCAGAATTCCATGGACAGAGAAGCCTGGCGGGCTGTCATCCATGGGATCACAAAGAGTCAGACATGACTGAGCAAGAAGATTTACTTTTTCTTGCTCACCTGATCAGGCTCGCCTGAGGCTACCACAATTGGCCAGTGTACCAAATCTTTCCTGGCAATGGACGCCGAGTTAGGCTGGGAATGAAATCTAGTGAAAAAATAGATCCATCTCGCCCCACCCTTGCCCTGCAGGGGACGCAGGCAGCCCTCTCTCAGACGGCTGTCTCGGTTCCACGGTGATAGGCGTCCTGAGTAAATACTCTGATAGACTAAACACACGTTGTCCGCGTTGGCCCGAGGAGCAGCCATCCCGGGAGCACTCCCAGTCCAGTCCCTTGTGTGGCAGCCCGACCTGTTAATCATTGCACTGGCAGGCTGGCCAGGATGGAGATATTTAGCTTGGGCCTTGAACGTTACCCTGTATGCTAATGTGAGCATTCTTAGAAATGTAATTTCCGTTCTGACCTCCATGGACAGTCCTTATAGAGAACACAGACATAAAACAATTTGTGAAATGTCAGGAAGAAATTGCATCTAATGGGGGGTACTTCTGCCAAGGAAAACATATTTCAGTTTTAAAGCATTCCCATCCATACAGGGATATTTGAAAATGACTCTTGGATCTGCAATGGGGCCTGAGCACTTTTCCATGTCCTTTAATAAGCTGTAATGTGTGTACCAGCCAGCCTTAGTGCAGGCTCCCCATGGACCCAGGCAGCCTGTGGAGGAGATGGGGTAGTAGGTTGAAGGTGACAGCTGAGACCTGTGTGAACTGGCATCAGCCAGAAATCCTTCCTGGGGGTCAAACCAAGAAGATTTACAATGGAAACAAATACTGTGTACCATAATGATCTCCCTGCATCTGTTACAATGGAGAATCTGATCCCCAGTTGGGTCTTGAACCCTTGGCCCTTCTGACACCTGATACAATGGCTGAGAAGCATGTCCTCCACCCTTTACAGTCTTGTGTTAGGAGACACACTATCTTGCAAAATTGTGCTTGTGAACAGAGACCCCTTAGAAATAATAATATACTGATAACACTTGCTGTTATTATGAGTGTTTCTACTATGCCAGGAATAAGTCTCTTAACTAAATAATCTCATTTTAACCCTTTCAGTACATGACAAGATAGGTATTGCTCTCACTCCAAATTTTACTTTTCAATTTTCAGGGAAAACTGAGGCACAGAAATTGTCCAAGTTCACACAGGTAGTCAGTGACTGACCTGGAATTTGAAAATCATTTCCTAGACTTGTGCAAGATGGTTGACTGGGATAACAAAAGGAAAAAACAAACCAAAAAAAAAGAAGTATTAAAACTTAAATTTATGCTTACATTTTAGCTGAGCTCGCCCTTTACTCTTTTCTGTTTTTGTATATGTTTTATTTGTTGTTGTTATTTTAGTCTCTAAGTCATGTCTGACTCTTTTGTGACCCCATGGACTGTAGACCACCAGGCTCTTTGGTCCATGGCATTTGTCAAACAAGAATACTGGAAAGGGTTGCCATTTACTTCCCCAGGGGATCTTCCTAACCCAGGGATCAAACCCATGCCTTTTGCATTGGGTTAGAAAGATTTCCTGGAGTAGGAAATGGCAACCCACTCCTGTATTTTTCCCTGGGAAATCCCATGAACAGAGAAGTCTGGTGGGCTATAGTCCATGGGGTCGTAAAGAGTTGGATGTGACTGAGCAACTGAGCACGCACAGATTTAACCTCTGAGTCCAGCTGAGAGGAAGATTTATTTTCTTGATAAGTAACTGATAGTGATAATATCATGGGAAAACTGATACTTTCAGAGGACATAAGCTCCTTAAAGATAGACATTTTTGTCTGATTTGTTCACTGCCATACGGTCAGTACTAGACCGAGTGCCTGGTAGACATTCAAAGTAAAAGGTGGCCATGAAGTCTGGGAACATAGATGAACACACACAATGAAGAAATTATTACTGTTGCACTATAACACATGACGTGTTCTGTGACATCACATGGTGTGTGAATGAATTATCCTTCACTAACAATGCAGAACTCAGTGCTTGGTGCAGAATTGCAGGGAATGTGTATGATTTCATCAACCCTTGCACAAGTATGAACCTTTCCACATGACGAAGGCAGGAGTGGGGAATTTAACAGAGAAAGGGCTTATGATGAGTCAAGAGCATGGTGGAGGGGAGAGCCAAAATAAGTAAAATCAGATCCAGATTCAGTTTCATGCAGTGATTTTCATTGATCAACAATTGCTCTTTACCTGCCCCCTGAGGAACTGCTTTCATTGTGCCCACAACATCCCCACAAAGAAAAGAAGTTTTTTTGTCTGAGCTGACGTAAAGGGGGAAGGTTCCAGCAAGGAGCTAAGATTTGAGCCTGGCTTTGGATTGGTGGGGAGAAGAAACAGATACATTTGAATAGTGTCTAGTGTACAAACCTGAACTTATTTTATTCTGTGAGATAGCCTGGTTTTACGCCCGTATTATACATGAAGAAAAATTGAAGCTTGGAATGGTGAAACAGCTTGCCCACATTAACACAGAAGGAATTCTGATTGCAGTGCTATTCTCTTTTGTTGCACTCCACCATAGCCTCGACAACCTTCCCAGGACCTGTCTGGAAACTTTGCTACTGCTAGAATTCTTCTAGGGGTTAAGGGCTTAGTGGTTCACTCCTTCAGTGGTCTCTTTCATTCTCTTAAAAATGGAAAGACTTCATATCATTTCTAGAAGTGCTTAGGTTTCTTAAAGGGGATAACCTGGGAATTTGAGGACCCTGGTAATATTCTACTCCTTCAGCACCCCAGTTCAACCAGTGCCCAACTTGTACGGACCCAGGGAAATCGTGTGTGTGTATATGTGTGTGTTGGCAGTAGTGATGGGCATTTTTGTTTTTCATTAGACAACATTCATAAGCGTACTTATTGTTCCTGAGTTGATCCAGTTGTTTTGACCTTTGTCCTGTAACTATCTTGAAGATGCCTTCATCTAACATAATCTCTTAATATGTGCATGTGGTTTCCAAACTTGGCTATCCATCAGAATCATCTGGCCTACTTGTTAAACACACAGAATGCTCTGCCAGCCTCTGGAGATTCTGGTTAAATAGGTCTAAGCCAAGCCTCTCAAATGTAATCCCAAGCATCAGAGGTGAATTTGAGGATAGACTGATTTGGAACCTAGTGAGCTATCTCCTACACTTTCCAAGGAATTAGTGAGGGATGCCCTATAGGGGTTAAACTGTTCCTAAGTCAGACTGAAGGAAGCAGAAAATGGCACTGAGATTTCATCAAAGCCTTAAACTTAGTTGGGGGAAATCACTTTTTATCATGATGATGAAAATTCTGCCAAAAGCCTTCATCAAACAAACAATAAATGTCATTAAATTTACTAGAATGTCCTAGCATTTCCAAAGATAGTATATGAAATAAAGTCCCAAACTTTGCATCCTTTCTGAGCAAGAAGTTCTCTTGGAGTATTCTGCTGAACTTTTTAAGGTTAGAAATAGAAGGGACCCAGTGAGAGGCACTAAGTGATTTGTTGTTTTTGTCTTTAGCCATAGAATGGTCATGACCCATCTTCTGAGAGGTCACAAGAAGCCATGGAAAAGAGGACAGTTAACCACCTGGTTTCCTTGCCCTGATCCTATTTATCATTTGGGTGTTTAAAGAATGTAGTTGGCTGTTGGGACCATTTTATTATGCAGGAAATCTTTTCAGAGCATGCCTGTGTGGAAAACCTTGTTCCAGGCCCCATGCACTGTTGAGCTAGACAAAGTCTCCAGTGTGCTGACATTCTTGTGGGAAAGACAGGCAAGAAATGAATAGAAGAATTATTAATAAAGATCATGTGAAAATAAAGATCACATCAGCGAATGAGCAGGAACATGAAGAAAACATAGCAGGTGATGGTGGGAACTGAAGAGAACACTTCTGTAAAGAGAGTATCCAGGCCAGTGCCATCTGAAGATTGGAGAGAGTGATGCAGATACAGGGACTGTGTGGAGAAGGATCTCTGTGGAAGTGGTGCAGCTGATGCTCTTGGCTCTGTCCTAGGGCTTTAATCCACAGACTGTCTTTAGAGATGCTAGGACTTTCCAGTAAATTTAACGATGTTCATTGTTTGTTTGATGAGGGATCTTTACTATATTTGTATCATCCTTTTCCGTGATGAGTGGTGATCTCCTCTAAGTTCACAGATCTGATGATATTTCTGCCTGTTTTTTTTTTTAAGGCACATACCACATACCTACCCACCCCTGTTTATATAAGCTTCAGGCTCCACGAAGCCTAGATCCTTTCCTGGCAACATAGAGTACAAATGTGCTGTAGTACAGAGGAACTCAGAAGAACCTAAAGGAAAAGTGAAAATTGGTATAAAAAGCTAGCCTCAAGGGGGAGTGTGGTGCTAGATTCATCCATTCATTCATTGGTTCATTCATTCAGTATTAATTCATTGAGTAACATGCACTAACAACCAAAAAAGAAATTGAGTCTCTGCCCTAGTGGAGCTTCCATTCCAGTGGAAAAGAACAGAAAATGAAGAAATATATGTATAATGTGCCAGGTGGTGACAAGTAGTCAGCGAAGGGGGACACAGTGTATGTGTGGGGGGTGGGGGGAAGGAGGTGGGAGCATTTGCTGTTTTATCAGGGGTGAGGAAGGAAGGCCTCTCTCACATTTTCTGTTTGAATTGACATGTAGAGGAGGTAAGAGAGTGGACCATATGGGGGAGGAATATTCCAGGTAGTGGAACAGCAAATACAAAGACCCCAAAGCAGGAACATGCCTGGTCTTCCTGAGAGAGGTGCTAGAGATGAAAGAGAGCAGGGCTAGGTAATGGAGGCCCTTGGTAAGGAATCTGCACTTCATTCTAAGAGCAGTGGGCAACCTTTGGATGGACAGTGCTTTAGGAGTCTAGGGAAGGAGAGAATATTGGGTATTAGAGGCTCAGACTGACTTCACATTGGGTCTGTAGGGATCCAGTAGGTTAGGCAGAGCTTAGCATTAAGAGAAGACCTGACAGGAGCCCCGGCAGAAGCCCAGGCAAGGAGCTTGAAAGCCGACTCTTTTGTGGGCCAGGTGACATGTGAGCACTGACATGAGCTGAAGTTCTACTCTGGGAGAGTGCTGGGGCTGATTTGCCTGAATCATGGGAGAGTTTTGCAACCAGGCCAGGGAATTTAATATTCATCATGTAAATTCCAGGATGCCACAAATAGAACAGTGATGACTCCAAAGTTTCTGTCTAGGAATGTTCTGGGGATGGCTCCCTGGTTGGAGATAGGAGTGATGGAGGGGACAGAAGATGTGTCTTAGCACTGGAAAGTAAGAGTTTGTACTTAGATTGTGCATTTACTTGAGGGTGGCTTTGGGGAGGGTGGTGGTCAAGCTTTGAAATCTTGCACTAAAGCTACATTGCGTAGCAACCACCCTGTTCTTTCTTGCATGGTGTGCTATTTAGAGTTATTAAGGGGTGGGAGCAATGAAAATTATGGGTATTCGACCTTGAATATTCACTGGAAGGACTGATGCTGAAGCTGAAGCTCCAGTATTTTGGACATCTGGTGTGCACAGACAACTCATTGAAAAAGTCCCTGATGAGATTGAGGTCAGAAGGAGAAGAGGGCATCAGAGGATGAGACGGTTGGATGGCATGAACTTGTGCTAACTCCGGGAGATGGTGAGGGACAGGAAGGCCTGGCGTGCTGCAGTCCTTGGAGTCTCAGAGTCAGACACAAATGGGTGACTGAACAACAAAACAAATCCTTAGCTCTGTATTGGGAGAATGAAAATTAAATGATGAAATCCGTGACTTAGGAAGTTTGACAAGAGTGAGTCTGAGGAGGCATTCATTCATCCATCTATTCAGTGATTATTTTTTGAATGCTCCTATGTGCCACGCGGCAAAATGAAAGTTGGATATCCCCGAGTTCAGATCCTATCATACCACTTACTAGCTGTGTGACCTTGGACAGGTTTTATTTAATGTCTTAGAACCTCAGTTTCCTTATCTGTAAAATATCAATAACAATATATACCTTAGCAGTTGCTGTAATTAGAGATAATGGGTACACACTGCGCCACCCTGTGCTTGGCATCTAGTATTAGGTGCTCAGTAAATGGTAACTCGTGCTGAGTTGCAGTAGACGGGGGACACTGGAGGCAGGGAATGGTTACTGTGGCAACAGAAATTTTCCACAAGGGCCTTCATTAGGGTGAGGGTGGGGTTTTGTAGAGCAGAGGATAGCTTTGAGGGGCTTTGAAGACCACCTTAAATAGAAATAGGGACCAGAAGGAGAGAGTGCATTCAAAGATAACCTGAAGGTTTTCAGAACAGAAAATAGGGAAATATTCTGCCCCTCCCTCCCTCAAAAAAAAAAAAAAAAAAAAGAAAGAAAGAAAAGAAAAGAAAAAAAGAACTGGGAAGAAAGTGGACTGGATAAGAAATCATAGGTAAGAAGTTACTTTGTTGAATCTGTGGTAGTAGCTGAGTAGGGAGAGTCTCTAAATTGGGGAAGATACAGTGGATCCCAGGAATGAGACTGAACTAAACACCTGAGTTTAGTATAACCATCATTGTGGCAGAGTACTAATCAGGATTGGGTTGCTATGGCAAAGACCCCAAGTAATAGTGGCTTATGTAAGAGAAGTCGGAGCAGAAGCCATCTGGGGCTTTCCAGTCTCTCATGTTTTTCTCCACCTTTACTAATTTGTAGTCTTCATTCTCGTGGTCCAAGATGGTTTATCTGTGTGCTTGCATCACATTCAGAGGGAAGGGGAGATAGGGATAAAAGTGGGCATACCCGCTTCTTACATTCCATTGGCCAAATTTGTTCACAGAGTCACAGATAGTTACAAGGGAGACTGGGAAGTGTAGCTTTCTTCTGAGAAGCCAGATTCCTAGGTACAGTTCTATTACTTGGGATGAAGTGTTCAGGCCAGCTATCAGTCTCTGCCAAGGAAGTATTAAATAAAGTCCTGAGGATGGGTGAGATCATGGAGAAGAAGTTTAAGACAGGAGTTAGGAGTTGGACTTTCATACTTTCATAAGACTCTCTGTTGTGGCAATGGGAGGATTTAAGAAGTTAAGGGAAAAACATGGAAGTTAGACCAGCAGGTCTAAGATAAATCAGTCAGCCCTAAAGGAAATCAACCCTGAATATTCCCTGGAAGGACTGATGCTGAAGCTGAAGCTTTGATACTTTAGCCATTTGATATGAAGAGCTGACTAATTGGAAAAGACTGTGATGCTGGGAAAGATTGAGGGCAGGAGGAGAAGAGGACAGCAGAGGCTGAGGTGGTTAGATAACATCACTGCCTCAATGGACATGAATCTGAGCAAACTGGAGGATGGTGAAGGACCAGAAAGCCTGGTATGCTGCAGTCCATGGGGCCGCAAAGAGTTGGACATGACTTAGTGACTGAATACACACATAGACCAGCAGGCAAACGGGGCTGATACAGGTTGAAGGATGGAACAATAGATAGCTGTGTTAGGTCCTGAGGGTCCAAGGGGAATGGATTGGTGATTCATTATCATGGGGAAGGCTCTTAGTGGTGAGGGATGGGAGTGAGCAGAGGCTGGTCTGCAGAGGCTGAGGCTGGGACAAGTGAGAACAGTGAGTGTGGGTCACCCTGGAGAGGTTTGGCAGGCAGTTAGAAGGACCTCGGAAGAGATTGGAACCCCAGGGGCCGGTCAGGTTAAGTGAAATGAAGTTCACATGTCTGAAAGCATTTACAGATATTAATTTTACCTTTTTTTTTTTTTTTAAATTAAGAAGAGGCCTTTTAAAGAAAGAAAAAATCCTCTTAACTGAAAAGAACTAATCCTTTTAGGGAGTTTGCTAATGTAGGCATAAATTTTTTTCTTTGGCAGCTTTTTTTCCCCTCCCATCTCCCTCAGATAATCTTATCTCAATTTTGAATCAGAAATCTTATTTATAGCTTTTCTAAAGAGAATTATTTCAATGAGGGCAGATTCTTTACCCTTTGGACTTATTTTCTTTTTAAAAATAGATAAGTTATCCCTCCTTTTTCTCAAGAGAGACAGTTAAATTATTAATTGAAAAACAATGATTGTGAGCTAAAAGGGGGGCGTAAATCAAAGGAGGAGGAATAAATTCAGCTGGCTTCCTGTTTTTCTGTTTCTTTTTCTTTTTTTGGAGGGAAACTAAAAATGCCAAAATTCCATCTTTCCCTCAGGACCAGAAGAAAGCTTCGTGCATGTTACATCCTTAACAGACCTGAAATAAAGTGGGAAATGCTGTGGTCTTCTCACGCTCCTTCCTCCACCCTCTATGTCCCTCCCCTCTGCTGTATCTGATTTAGAGGAGCAGCTTAGCATTCAAGGCTCTGAGACAAGCGGCTCATACATATTTATAATAGCTATAGTAACTCTACTTCCTTCTGCCTGCATGTTCTTGTGTACATTACAGTGTATATCACGGTGTGCGTTACAGGCTTACACATCAATACTTTCTCATGACAGCCTCACTTCCTGCTGTTGTCCCAAGTTCAGCAGTAAAGAAACTGTGACTTAGGGACCTCTCAACTAGAAAAGCAGCCAAGCCTGGTTTTGAAGGACATCAGTAGTCATGTATGGATGTGAGAGTTGGACCATAAAGAAAGCTGAGCGCCGAAGAATTGATGCTTTTGAAGTGTGGTGTTGGAGAAGACTCTTGAGAGTCCCTTGGACTGCAAGGAGATCCAACCAGTCTATCGTAAAGGAGATCAGTCCTGGGTGTTCATTGGAAGCACTGATGTTGAAGCTGAAACTCCAGTCCTTTGGCCACCTGATGTGAAGAGCTGACTCATTTGAAAAGACCCTGATGCTGGGAAAGATTGAGGGCAGGAGGGGAAGGGGACGACAGAAGATGAGATGGTTGGATGGCATCACCGACTCAATGGATATGAGTTTGGGTAGATTCTGGGAGTTGTGTGATGGACAGGGAGGCCTGGCATGCTGCGGTTCATGGGTCGCAAGGAGTCGGACACGACTGAGCAACTGAACTGAACTGAACTGAGTCCTCGGACGGTGTACTTTGGTCATTGAGTACTTGTGTCGTGAGAGAAGGCAGAAGGGTAGGTCCAGCTGTCCTTGCATGCCTGTGACATGCTCTGCTGTCCTGGCTCCGTGGGCACCCTGGCTCCTGACGGTGGTTTTAGTACTGGTGATGCCAGCCATCCTAGGGCATGTGCAGTCTAGAGCTTGGATGAGATGATTACTGAAGGAAAAGGAACTCTCACCAATATTCTGAAGGCATGAAGAGGGCATCTAGACCCAGGCTCAGCATGAATTCATCTCTAGATAAGTTCTTTCTGCATCGTTCTGGTCGCATGCCTGGTCCTCATCAGCCTGATCACTGCCAACATCAGAAAGGCAAAATTTATTTCTAAGGAGGGAAGAGCATCACTGATCAACAGAACATGATCCTCAGGAAGCTGAAAGGGGCCCAAGAACAGATACTCCCAGATCTGTACCCAGAGTCCCTGAATCTAATTCATTAGGTAGTTGAGAAAGTAGACAAATTGATATAGGTGAAATGTTTAATGTGGCACCTAATACATTAGTAAGGATTCAGTAACATTGGCTGTTGTTTATTATCAGACAGGCTCAAGGCAGTGGCCCGAATCCCACCCCAATTTTTAACCCCCACTAATTCAGTGTATCTGAGGGGTCTGTATCACTGTCCTGTATTTACTTTATGAATTGCTTGTCAACATCTTGGTACATTGTGAAAAAATCTTGTGGAACCAACTCCACAGAGAAGTACAGTTTTAAAACTCATTTTCAAACATTTAAAAATTAATAGAAGGCAGTGGTAAAAGAATTCAAATCTCTCTGAAAAGTATAAATCAAAGAAAGAAGACTCTTCTCACTCTCCCCCCTAGTTCCCCAGTCCCATTTCTTAAAGGTCAAAATGGGTACCATTTTCTTGGCTATCCTTTCAGAACTTTTAAGAATGCGTATGCAAATATAATGGAGTTGAAAACACTATACTCTGATGTGCTAAGAAAATGTAATCTCTTTTTTTTTATTAATTAGCTCATCTTGCTCAGCCTTGCCTCCTTCCTGGAGCGGGAAATAGACTTGGATTCAAGCCCTGGCTTCTCCACGTCCTCTGCTTTGGGTTTGGCTGGTCCAGTCGTGGGCTGCTGTTTATTGACGTCCGTGATTGGTGAACTTGTAAGCAGTTCTCTTGGTGGAAATGTTACTTAGTTTAAAAATCCTAACACACATACTGTCACCTGTCTACTGTCTATTGCTGCCTGCTACAACATCTTCCTGAGGGTCACTGACAGCTTGGAATGCCCTCCTGCAGCTCAGAGGTGCCAATGTTACTGTGCTGTAGCAATTTCATGTCATGACAGGGCCTCTGGGTGTGGATGTCCCCCTGCCTTCCAAGAGTTCCTGGCGAGAAGTGTAATACCTTCTCTGAGCGGCTTTTGCTTTCTCCCTAAAGTGCCTAACTCTGTCCTCCTTCACCTTTGTGGAATTCCAGCCCGTTGCTGGGGATGAAGGTCCACGATGCCAACAAGCCTCTTCTTTCTCCTCATACTTCCCCAAGGCAGCAGGGTGGGGGCTCCCCTTACATCCTCTTCTCCTACCCTACTCCCCTCATCTTCTGCGGTCATAGTCGTCAGACAGCTGCTGAGAAGGAAATAGAAAGCATGTTTTCAAAACACTGCATGCACTGCATGAGTCAGTTTAGCTGTCAATCATTCTAACCACTCATTCATTCATTTCACTTTTCTCTAGGACTGTTTTGAACTTGTTTTTTCACTGATCAATATCCTTTGATGATCTTTCCCTTGCAGCACTTAGAAGAGCACCTACCTCATCCCTTTAACAACTCTTCAGAATTCTATCATACTGCTCTATCAAGGTTTATTTACTCCTTTTCTTGTTGATTGGCATAGAATTGTTTATGATTATGCAACTACGTCTGAAAGACATTTCATGCTCTCTGCTCTGATTTTTTTCCCCCTTCTTTTGCAAATTCCTTTACTTGTCACTTAGTATACAAGCAACAGTACACCCGTCAAGAGCTTCTCTTTCCTTGTGAGGCCCTCAGCTGCAAAGTGCTGTTCATTCTTCCTTTATACTTTTAGCCTTTGCTTGATAATTTCGACAACAGAAGCGTATGACTGTGGTGTCGGGAAGGAGCAGCAGCAATGGCAAATGAGTGTTCCAATCCCCAGGTGCACATTTTTTCAGTAAGTGCATATTCTTAGTCCCAAGTAAGAGAAGTACATTTTCAGAAAGGATCAGCATTTCTTCTTTGCCCAGAGAAAAGAAAAGAGAGTAGAATTACATAGCTGGTCAGTTAGGATAAACCTGAGTATAGTAGCTTTTACAATTTGAAGTTGTATTCTCTTAGCTAGGAGAAGTCTGAAAGTAGGTGATGATCTGCAGTTCATATGGAGGCTCCATGACATTATCAGGACTTTCTGCTCCATCCGTATATGCTATATCCACAGCACGTGGTTTCCATCCTCAGGTTCACAAAATGGCTGCTGGAGTTTCCTTCATCACATCATGTTCCAGGCAGGGAAAAGCAGAAGGTAAAGGACAAATGAGGCATATGTCAGTTGTCTACTTTCATAGGAGTTTCACTACATCCCACATAACACTTGTATTTATATCTTATTGGCCAGAAGTTGTCATATGGCTGTATCTAGCTGCACTGGAGTTGTGTTAGTAAGGAATAAGCAAAGAGTTGATTCCAGATAGGCAGCCCACTGTCTCTGTCTCATGTGGTTTGATCCATGGCTTGGATTTCTCATTTCACCAAGTGCTGACACATGTGGAATAGTAGTTGCTGCTCAGAGCAGAAGATGCGAAGTAGCTTAAATTTATTTCTTTGCCCTCTCCCATCATCTGGGTTTCTGCCTCCTTCCTCCTGAGGATCTCATCACAAACTGTTCCTTCTTGAATGATCAGAGAACTCTTGGTGCAGTTCTTGGTCATAATGTAGAAGCATATCACACATTCGAAGTTTCTTTTCCCCAAACTCCCCTTCAGAGCTTACATGTTCTGTGTCTTCTCTTCACTGGGCACAGTTAGGCAGTGGGTTTACTAACTGGAGCAGTATTAACTAAGGAACTCTGGATCAGTAGTTTACCATTCCAATGCCAGTTCCCAGTGCCTTCCTTACACTCCCCACTTCTTACCTTCCAACAGCCCTGAGTCCCCTTCCTTGGATTCATTGTATCCCTTAATGAGTCCAGACACTTGCACGGGCAGCCCCTTCTGCCTGAAGTGTCCTCCCCATCTGCATATGTCTTCTCTAGCCCCATCTCTAGCATACAGTGCCCATTTTAAATGACCCAGTTCAATCATCACTTCCACAAGGAGCCTTTTCTAGTTCTTTGTCATTAGTGTCTCCCATCTAAGCTCACAGTCCCTCAAGTGCCTTGCTGTCAGTTTATCAGACTAAGTCATCATTGTTAATGCTGACTGCCTTCCCCTACCAGATGCTGAGCTTGACAGCAGGGCAGGGATTTTACCACCTGCGACTTATGTGAAGGAGGATCCTTGTTACTGTTTGTCGAATGAATAAAAAACAACATTCAGTACTTTGATCCGGAGAGAAAGTATGAATTTCCTTCATGGAGAGATCTTTTGTTAATGGGAGATCTTCACACAGCCGCATCATGATGACGGTATCTTCCTGCTTCATCCAAGCAACAGATGTGCCTGGAATGGCTGCTCTGTTAAACTCAGTGGTGGCCCTGTGGTCAAGAGCATCAAGGGAGAAGGTCTTAGTTTGTGCAGCTGAAGGGATTCATGAAACTCCATCGGCCCCTTGAATAAAATGCTGGGCTTTCTATAATGGTTTATTTTTGAATAGGAACAGGTCTGTGGCACTAATCCTGTTTGAATCCTGGTACCCTGTTTAGCAGAAAGATGAGCTGGAGAATTCAAGTTACATTTGTTGTTAAAGTTTGACCAGACACTTGGTGTAAGTGTGTGTCATGCATGACTTTGCTTAAGTAATTAACATTCCTGTCTAGGTTCCTTAGAAGGGGCTTGTGTTAGAGAGCCCCTCAAAAGACTGATTTAAACCTTTGAACTTCCAGTCTTTCTGTTTATTGCCAATTACTGATATGCTTAAGTTTCATTTTTCTAAAAAATGCAAAATGGATTAGATCTTCTAGGAGAAATGTTTATTATTAGGAGAATCAAGCTTGGAAAGTGGAGCGATTTCAAAATGAAGAGCTAAGCATAAACGTAGTATTAGAGAAAGTGTTGGGGGAATAAGTCCAAAAGTATTTTTTTAAGCTAGGGAAAGAGAAGAATTAAGGTGAATGTGACGACAGCATTCCAATATTTTAGGCACTGTCTGGAGGCAAAGCAATTTGGTGCACTAGAGGGCTGACTCAACATTTAATTACCTCCCTCTTTTCTTTCTTCCTTTTCATCTTTCTTCTTCTCTCCTTTTCCTTTCTTCTTTTCTGCCTCTCTCCCTCCTTTCTTCCCTCAATCCTTCCCTCTTCTTCATTCCTTCTTTTCTTGTAACTCCTATAAGTGCCTTTAAAATTATAAGGTCCATGAGAGTAGGAGATTGATCTAACTTGTTAATAGAGGTCTTCTTAAGGAAGGAAGGAATGGATGCTCTTGAATGAATGAAGGAATGGATGCTAAAATGGGCTTCCCAGGTGGCTCAGTGGTAAAGAATCCACCTGTCAAGCAGGAGATGCAGATTCAATCTCTGGGTTTGGAAGATCCCCTGGTGAAGTAAATGGCAACCCACTCTGGTATTCTTGCCTGGGAAATCTCATGGAGAGAGGAGCCTGGTGGGCTACAGTCCGTGGGCTTGGCAAGAGTCCACATGGTTTGGTGACTGAACAGCAGTAGCAGAGAGTAGGAGATCGATCTGACTTGTTAATAGAGGTCCTCAAATTAAGGAAGGAAGGAATGGATGCCAAAATGTGCAAGCACTGGGAATACTAAAAAGGCAGAACTGAGAATGGAAAAGTAACACAGATCAGTGCAATGTGGAGATATAAGTATATGGAGACATATACACAGGGGCTGCTAAGGAAGCAGGAAGCTAGGGCCTAGCTATGGATGGAGGAAGGAGATGGGGGCAGCGAGGCCTCCTAGAGTTGTGTCTTGAGTAATGATCAGTGATAATCTGATAGGTGCATGGAGAGAGTGCGTTAGGTGAGGTGCGTTAACCAAGAAGGATAAAAGATGCGGAGGTGAGAGCATCTTGACACTGGCTGTGCTCCCAAACTATCTCTGTGTTATCTTTGCGCAAGTTCAGGGCAGGGGTGCTGGGTCATGGTGCTTGGAGAGGTCAGTGAGCCACACAATATGTGGCAAGCGAAAGAGTGCAGGTTCTATCTAGGTGTGATGGGCCACATGATGAATTTAAAGCAGGAGGCTTTAAGGATGCCTTTAAGGAGAAAAAGAAAATTCAGAAGTTGTTTACTGGACCGGAATAAGATGGCTCAGTAGAACCAGATGAAGGCTGAAACTTGGATATGGTACAGGATGAAGAGAGGGCATGGATTTGAGAAATATTAGAACTTGCTGCCTAATCACCTATTTTTTAAATAATAGTGCCTTATGTACTAGACGGTGAGTTTCTCAATAATAGATGCCATGTGTTATCTTTATACACTTAATACCTAGATCAGTATCTGGTATCTAGGAAAGTTTAAATTTCAAAAAATGTTTGTTTAATGAATGATTTAATTAATTAATTATCTAATTATAGTAACCTACCTACCATATATGTCAAAAAGTGCTAGTTGCCTCCCAGTATCTGTTTCTCTTTTAGAAAAAGAATTCTGCTTTGTGGCTTCATACGTTGCCTCCAAGGTAAAAGTCTGCATTTCCCAGTTGCCTTTACAGCTATGTGTGGTCATGTGACTAATTCCTAGCCAATGAGATCCAACGATAAGTGCCACCTGAAACTTTAAGGATGACTTCTAAGAGGAGGAAGCACCCTTGACTCCTTCCTTTCTACTATCTGCTTTTTCCTTTCAGTTATCTAGAATGCAGATTCAGTTCCTGGAGTACCAGAATCTGTCTTTCTAAGGATGGTAGAGCAGGAAGATAGATGGAATCTGGGCCCCTTCTATAAAAACTGACATTACAGTCTGATTCAATTTTTCATTGAGCCCATTCTTGATCAAATATTTATCAGTCTTATTGGATGTCTAGTGCTGTGCTAGGAACAGGGACTTTTTTTTTTAAAAATCACATTTCTTGTCCCATAAGGGACTTACGGTTGATCTTCAAAGGTTCTAAAGGAAACATTCCCTTCCTAGTTTCTGAGGTGATACAAATCAGCTTGTGGATGTCATCAGTGTGTGTGAGATTAGTTGTGCTAATTCACAGGAAGCTTGCACCCTCAGCAGTGGGGCACTTTTGACTGTTCACCCAAGCAGTGTTAGTAACACATGGTGGTCTGAAATCAGCTGTGACTCCTGACTTCTGAATGTGTGCTTATGCACTCCAGCCTTCTTTGTCTGAGCAACTGGATGGTGGGCTAGAGGCATGACCTGAAGTTCTTTTTAAACTGAGGATTATAGGGAGTTTGGGAGGGACATGTACACACTGCTGTATTTAAAATGCATAACCAACAAGGACCTACTGTATAGCACGTGGAACTCTGCTCAACGTTATGTGGCAGTCTGGATGGGAGGGGAATTTGAGGGGGAGAATGGATACATGTATATGTAAGGCTGAGTCCCTTTGCTGTTCTCTTGAAACTATCACAACATTGTCAATTGGTTATACCACAAAATATGATTAAAAGTTAATAAAAAAGTAAATAAAACTGAGGATGAGTTTCTTAGCTGGGCATGAAGAGGCTCACAGTTGAAAACCAAGGGAACAGGTTCATTAAATGTGCCCTTAAGTGTTAACTTTGTGTTTAAATTTCCCCATAGTCTTTATGTCCCAACAGATAACAGGAAATAGAAAATAATCTAGTATTAACTGCTACTGTTTACTGAACATTGTTTAATATACCATGCACTGTAAGTATCATCAATTATTTCATTCTAACAACTGCATGAAGAAGAATCATTATTTATATTTTACAGATAAAGAAACTGAGGTTTGGAGTCATTAAAAAATCCCATATCTAAGGGGACCTACGTATATATGGGGACTTCCCCGGTGGCTCAGCAGTAAAGAATCTACCTGCGATGCAGGAGACCCTGGTTTCATCCCTGGGTTGGGAAGATCCCCTGGAGGAAGGCATGGCAACCCACTCCAGTATTCTTGCCAGGAAATTCCCATGGACAGAGGAGCCTGGCAGGCTATGGTCCATGGGGTTGCAAAGGGTCAGACATGACTGAAGTGACTGAGCACACATACAAATGTGTACGTGTGGCTGATTTACTCTGCTGTCTGGCAGAAACTAACACAGCGTTGTAAAGCACCTATATTCCAATTAGAAAAAGGAAATTTCAGATCTATATGGTTCCAGAGCTCCCCAATGAACTCTCCGTCCTTCCTCAGTGACTTTAGATGCTACACTTACACTCTTTTCCTGGTGAGGCTGGAGGAAAGGTTAGACCACCTGGTTTGTCAGCAGTCAGTTATGGAAAGAGTGGCTATTACTGGCTGCTTATTATCATAAATCGTGTTGTCATTGGCAACCAATAGCAGTGTTTCTATACTTAACGTTCTCAGAATTACATTTTTTTAACACCCAGCTTGTTAAATGTATCAGAGCAAACTGACCACAACTTGTAATATTTTCTTTAAAAGAAGAAAAACTGAACCCTGAGTTTCCAAAAGCCCATTAGGGCAATGTGAGGACTCCTTCCCCAGGGACTTGCACAGTTGAAAGACATTGCCACTGAGAGTCATAAGGCGCTTAGAGAGATTATTTTGTACTATTGTGCTGTTGCTGCCTCATTCAATATAATCCCAAGGTGTTAGTTTTTTCTGTGGCTATAACAAAATACCATAAACTGGGGGGCTTATAAAAAACCAAATTTTATTCCCCACAGTTCTGGAGACTGAAAGTCGAAGGTCAAGGTACTGGCAGTTTCACTGGATGGGGAGGACTTTCTGGTTCACAGATGACTGTCTTTTCTCTGTAACTTCCCATTGTGAAGGGGGCTAGCTAGCTCTCTGGGGTCCCCCTTAAAAGGACATTAATGCCAATCATAAAGACCTTCATGACTTTATCACTCCAAAGATCCTGCCTCTTATACCATCTTATCAGGCATGAGGTTTTAACATATGAATTTTAGGAGGACACAAATATTCAGTGTGTGGCATGTAGAGTTCTGCTTCCCATGTCTGGGGACTAAGTTTTTATTATGTGCATGTGTGTTCAGTCATGTCTGACTCTGCAACCCCGTGGACTGTAGCCCACCAGGCTCCTCTGTCCATGGAATTTTCCAGGCAAGAATACTGGATCAGGTTGCCATTTCCTTCTCCAGGAAATCTTCCTGACCCAGTGAGTAAACCCGCCTCTTTTGAGTCTTCTGCATTGGCAGGTGGATTCTTTACCACTGTGCCACCTGGGAAGCCCTAAGATTTTCTTATATCATTTGCATATGAAGAGGATAGTTTCTATTTGGAGACTTGGGTTTCAGATTAGTTGACAAAATAATAAATTAAACATGCAGTGCTCCTAAACTAAGTATGGGAAACAGCGAATTTAGAAATGCAAACCACAGACAGATCTGGATTCTAGTTCCATATTCATTATTATCCAACTCTGTGACAGGGAAACCTGGCATGCTGCAGTCCACAGGGTGGCAAAGAGTTGGGCATGACTGAGTGAAATGAACCGTGATCTTGGGCAAGTCACTAAATCTCACAGCCTTAGTTTATTCCTCTTTAAAGTAGGGACAGGACTACTACTAACAGAATTCTATGTTGGAAGCAGCGTGTGGGTCCAGTGCCTGACATAGGACAAACACTGAATATCTGTCACCCACAATCTGTTATCATTCTGGTCTTCATGCTCTATCATGTAACATCTCAGATGTGGTAAAAACCAGTTAGCTTCTTTGAATGTTGCCAAACAAGAAGACAGTCATAAAGCACTCGGAGTCGCTTCTGTTGGTTCAGTTACCCAGAACTGTCAAAGTGACGGCTGGAATCCCCTTCATTGAACGTCAGCTGTGCATGTCAAGATACGCCTCCTGGGTCTCATGCGTGTAGCTCCCCATGGTCTGTGGGACACACCCGAGCTCAGCATGTTGACAGAGTCACTACCTTGGCTTTTCCTGAGAACAGTCTGTTCTAGCCTGGAGTCTTTGAGATTTGCACAGGGACAAACAGATGCCTAGGTCTGTAACATTTCCTGCTAGGTAACCTGGTAGGTATGATCTGTCTGAGGGCTTCAAAAACTTACCTAGTCTGAGGTGAGTTTTTAGATGGGAAGAAGCTAAGGAAAGCCTGAATGAGTCTCTGTGGGTGTCCTGCCCAAACCCCATACCTCACACTCTTCCATCTAAATGACACTTACTGCCCATCTCAACCAAGCAGTCCTCACTGAGAGCCTCTTTTTCTTTTTTTTGTAATTAGTTACACTTTCTAATTATTTGACTGCCTCTTAAAACCTCCCAGCTTCCCAGCTGGCACAGTGGTAAAGAATCCGCATGCTGATGCAGGAGACTCAAAAGATACAGATTCAATCCCTGGGTTGGGAAGATCCCCTGGAGGAGGAAATGGCAACCCACTCCAGTATTCTTGCCTGGAAAATTCCATAGACAAAATTCCTGGTGGGCTGCAGTCCATGGAGTCACAAAGAGTCAGACACAGCAGAGGGCCTGAGCACACACCTATGCAGACACTTCCGTATAATTGAAAACTAGAATAGTATTGTTTCAGGTTAGTCAAATTTTAGTTTCCACTTCGACTGAGGAAACTGGCATTATCTATTGTGAGGCTAATCTCCTTAACCGGAGCATGAACACACATTGAACCAGTTGGTCTAAAAGATTCTTACTTCAGATCATTTCCTGGGCCAGTCAATAGCACCTTTCCAGGTGACCATGACATCCTGTTTTTCAGTGACCTGTATTTTCCCCACTTACCTGCTTACATTCCACTTTGATTCTGTGCTGTGTTAGCAGATGGAATTCTCTAAGTTCTATGGAATTTAATTTATTTGGCCTCTTCAGGTTTGGAATTTTCTCAGATGAGTTCCTAAGGGGACTTGATATGATTTAGTAGAGGCTCAGCCTAAATGAATTACAGTTGACCCTTGAACAATATAGATTTGAGCCGTGTAGGTCCACTTTGATGTTGATCTTCATCAGTAATAAATACCACAGAACTACAGGATCCATGGTTGCTTAATCTGAGGATATAGAACCTCAGATACCGAGAAACCATGAATATAGAGGGCTGACTATCAATTATAAATGGATTTTCAAATGCTTGGAAGGTCAGTGCCCCTACTCGCCATGTAGATCAAGGGTCAACTGTATTGTAATTGAAGGGCTTAGAACAGTGTTTGGCACATAGTAACTACTCAATAAATCATAGCAATTTTAGAGGTGATTGTTATTAGTCTAATATTTTATAAACCCCAGTGCATATAATTATTTATGTCCTGTATCCAATTCTTGGAATAAGTATAAGAAGTTTCTATTCCTTCTTAAGAAATAACATCATTAGGTTATTGGGTAACTTGAGGAAAAACAATTCCTGCATAAAATGGAAGGTGAAAGGGTAAAGATACTGTCCTGCAGGGGAAAATAAACACTGTTCCCTTTGATAACTCCTTCTGTTCTCCTCTTCCTGTCCTCTGCCACCATCATCGGCCATGCTGTAGTCACTTCTGTATTTCCACATTTAATACAGCACCTGGCACGTGCAGGAAGTTCATAAGCATTGACGTGACCTAAAGCCACCTGCTGTCATACTTATTCTTTCATTTGCTATTTTATTTGTGTGACTTTGTCATGAAACCAGATGATGAAATCAGCCTTTCTCTCTGGGGTTTAGCTTCCTCATTCAAACAGTGGAAGAGGGAGTCTGGACTAGAGGATATTTTAGTTCCTCCTGGCCCTGACACCTCACGATCCTCTGTGGCATTTGGGTTCCTGTGGCCAGTGGTGTGCTATGACGTGTTATGAGTGATGATTCATGTGAAGGTGAGGTCGTTTTGCACAAGCGTTGTTTTTTTTTTTTTTTTTTAAATCCTGGAAAATGGATTAGGTCAAGATCTGCTTAGGAAGCTCCTCTTACAACTGACACATAATTCCTCATGATGTTTTATACTCTTTAGGCCTTTAGAGATTGGTAGCGGTATATGTGGAGAAGGAAATGGCAACCCACTCCACTGTTCTTGTCTGGAGAATCCCAGGGACAGCGGAGCCTGGTGGGCTGCCGTCTATGGGGTCGCACAGAGTTGGACACGACTGAAGCGACTTAGCAGCAGCAGCGGCAGCAGCAGTGTATATGTGTATGACTGCATGAGTGTATCTCTAAGTATAATATACTTGTGCATCTGTTAATAATTTACAGGTAGATGGTAAGAAGTTTTTCTGCCAGATCAAGAAAGTTAAATAATAATTACATTAGTAATTACCTACTACTTCACTTTTAGAAATCTGTTCTAGAGAAACAGTATAGAATATAGATAATTTTGGAGAAGGAAATGGCAACCCATTCCAGTATTCTTGCCTGGAGAATTCCATGGACAAAGGAACCTGGCAGGCTACAGTCCATGGGGTTGCAAAGAGTCAGACATGACTGAGCAACTAACACACACACATAGATAATTTATGGACAAAGTTATTAATAACAATTTTTCAGTATTGAAAAAACAGAAGAAAAATGCTCAGCAAGAGGAGAATAATTTTATAAATTTAGTATATACATAAAATAGAATATAATATTAAGAAGAAATATACTCATGTTTTATTCAATCTCAACTATTTAAAATAGTATGTAGAAATGGAGTGGAAATAACCCCAAATGATAATAGTGATTATTTCTGGATAAAAAGATTATGAAATATTTTTATTCTCCTGTTGACATTTCTCTCTGTTTTTTATAGCAATGACTAATATTTTTCTTAAGAGAAATATAAACTATAGAAACCTATCCAAATATCTAAATTTATTGGAATATTTAAATATTTATATAAATCTTATTTATATATTTAGATAAGCTTTATCTAAATATAGAGCCTTACCTAAAATATAGATATTAATGAACACTAAGAATATCAGTGCCAATTTCTTGGATGCAGGGGAAATACCATACCAGAAAAGAGTGAGATGAATCAAGCTATCCTACTCTGAAGTTGATTGTACACACCCACCAGCTTCATGCTTGGCAGCAGGCCCTTCTCTAAAAGGTTCTGAGAGTGGCATCCAGTGAACTGCCTGGCTGAGATCCGTGTCCACAGCACTGGCAGAAAAGGAAGATCCCATGTAAATCCTTCTGCCAGTGACCACAACAGCACAACCATCACGTCTGCCGGAGTTCAGTCAACCCAAGGTGGTGCAGAAAGTGGTACAGACCCAGGAAATAACAAAATGAATGAGTAAGTTTTCATTAAGTGTTCTGTGATGAGAAGTACTAAGCAAGACCATCCTTGGACTCCTAGAGTTACAGAGTTATTGGGGAACCTTCCTTATCACTTTATCCTGGATTCTTTCAGCCCACAGAGGGTGAAATCCTGTTTGGAGTCATCCCAACTACTGTGGCTGTGCCGCTTTCTGGTTGTGTGAACCTAGACAGTTTACTTCATTCAAGAAATATTTACTGAGTTGCTGATTTGTGCCAGGCTCTGGGCCAGGTGCTGGGAACAAAATATGGAACAAGATGGAGAACCTGCCCTCATGAAGTTTAATGCCCTCTGGGGTGGAGGGGGATACAGACACGCTATTTCACTTCTTTGGCAACTCCTGCTTTCTTTCCCTTTCCCTTAGGTTCTGCTGCTGTTTGTGGTTTGGTACCACCTTTGTACTTCTCTCACATTCCAGGGTCTCACTTGAAAGTTTCATTCTCTCCCATCATCCCAAACAATACCTGCTTAGTGATGGCTTCCCATCCGTTTGTCCATTCTGGGTTGCTCTTCTGAGCTCAAACTCAGAGCCAATTGTTAGCTCCCATTGGGTGTCTGAGAACCATCTAAAACTCAGCTTAACCACAACTGAGTTTGGTGTCATCTTCTCCTCCCATCCCCACCCAAACCAGTTTTTCTCCTGTGTTTTGTGTCTCTCCATGGAGAGTCCTCTTGTCCATCCACTGCCCAAGCCAGAAATTTCCCCTCTTCCATTTCCTTTCCTGCTCTCCAGTCTGCATCTAATGACCCATCCAGTTCTGTTGATTCCCACTCCTATGGAACTATTGTTCATTTTGGTCCCCTCTTTACTCTAATCCTTGCTTCTTTTCCTCAGGTTTTCTAGCCCCCAGTCATTTCTTTAAAAAAAAAAAAAAATCTATTTGGCCACATCATGTGGCATGTGGAATCCTAGTTCTCTAACAAGGGATCAAACCTGGACCCTTTGCAGTGAAAGTGTAGAGTCCCAACCACTGGACTGCCAGGGAATTCCCAGTCATTCCTTGAGGAATGTGACATTCATGATAATTAGTCTTTCTTAGTGTAACTCTGATTACATCGTTCCTCCACATAGCACCATCTCCATGGCTCCCCCTGCCCTTAGAATAAACAATAAAATCTAGTCTGCTTGCTGTGGTCATCCTGACTTCTCCAGTATCGTTGCCTGTCCCGCTTTTCCTTAAATCTTAAAGCATCAGCTACCCTTCCCTCTCTTATCTGGACCACTCCATTTTATTTCTTAGATCTTGAAATCAGGAAATCTTCCCCAAATTCCTAAGTGTAAGTTGGACACCCCAGCTTCCTATTCCCATAGCACCCCATCCATCCCCCTTTCATCACTGTTGAGACATTGCCTGGTTCCTCTGTCACCACATCATGGGCTCTGTGAGGGGAGGGGCCATTACCTTTTGTGTTTCTAGAATCTAGTGCAATAATAGGTAATGGTAGATACTTAATCAATTGATTAAGAACAAGTAATTTTTATTTTTTCAGGTCACGTTAATCTGGGCATAAAGAGAAGATCAAAATAATAATAATAATAAAATAGAACAATTGTTTTGTTCTCTTGGTCCTTCCTTGGCTCAAACCCTAGCTGTTAAATCTTTCTTCCATTAGGAGGTGCTCCAGTCTGTCTGGAAAACTGACCCTGGATGGTCCACTCCATGAGCTCATAGGCCCTACATGGATGTGACTAAATCCTAAGGTCAGCACACTTAAAAATGAAATAAACCTAACTATACATGGAGCTGCTTTGTTAGATTCTGATCAGAAAGAGGGGAATGCCAACATTAGAATAATAGCTAACATTGATTGAGAGCTTCCCCTATGCCAGTCATCATTCTAACTGCTTGTATGAATAATTTTGATCTTCTCAACAATTCCATGAGGTAAGTAGGATTATTCCCATTGAACAGATGATAAAATTGAGGTCCAGAGAAGTTAAGTAACCTGCCTAAGGACGCAGAGCAGAGGCATGGAACCAGCTCAGGCTGTCTGATGCCAGGGCCCTCACTCTGAGCCACTACACATACCGCTTTCCTAGCTGAGGTGTAAAGGGCTTTAGCTCTGATTTTCTGTTTCTTTGCTGTCTGTCAGCAATAAGGCATTCTCTGTTAAGGGTCTTCTTCCTCAAACACTATCCAAGGTTGCTCTTGAACCCATACAACCCAGATGGAGTCAGTCCTTCTCTTAAAGCCCTCTGTGGCCTTTCCTTATCTCCTGCGTAGATGCACATATTCTTCAAAACAGGCAGAGTAGCATTTTGGTTCAAGAGTGGACTCTGGGCTCAAACCACAGCTCTGTCATCTGTTAGGTATATGATCTTGGACAAATTATTTAACCTTTCTATGCCTTGCTTTCTTCATCAATAAAATGAGGGTAATTCTGATCTTATATAATCCATAGGCTATTGTGAAGATTAAGGGAGTTAATATATGTAATGCACTTAAAACAGGGCTTGGCACATAATAAGCAATAAGTCTGCATTAGCACTTTCATAATTTAAATAATCTCATTAATATTTACTCCAACTGGTATTAGGATGCTTTGATTGTTAAATACCAGGGTAACTCTACTACTGTTTGTGATGTAGAAATCTACCAGTTTCTTTCATCTCATTATGGGCTTTAAAAATATATATTACCCAGGAAGATAAAAATAAATCATCTGCAAAACCTCACATGAAAGGTTTTCATAAATCTTGTAAAAGTTGGGCCAAGTTTAAAGTTCGCTGCTTAGCTTGATTTAAAGCCCTTCACTGTGAGCATTCTAATAGCGGTGCTTATAAAGGGAGGATCTGGAACAGTCAGGCTAGCTGTGTGTGTGTGTGTGTGTGTGTTTGTGTGGTCACTGGAATCATGGCCTTTTATCTACTTGATGGGTGTTAGTCTGGCTAGCAGGGTGTGTGTGTGTGTGGTCACTGAAATCATGGCCTTTTATCTATCTGATTGGTGTGAGTAAGAAGAGTTAGCTCAGGTTCAAGGATAGCCTGCAGATGAGAAAATCTTGTTTTCAGTCATGGTGACGCCCACAATGGTAGGTAGTAGACTGTGTGATGGGTTTGCTAGGTGGTGCTAGTGGTAAAGAATCTGCCTGCCAATTCAGGAGACTTAAGAGATGTGAGTTCGATCCCTGGGTCTGGAAGATCCTCTGGAGGAGGGCATGGCAACCTACTCCAGTATTCTTGCCTGGAGAATCCCATGGACAGAAGGGCTACAGTCCATAGGGTTGCAAAGGGTCAGACACGATTGACACAACTTAGCATGCACGCACGCAGACTGTGTGATACCAAGTTCATAGTGCTTAACATGGCATTCTTGGGCCATCCTTGATGTCCTGATCAAACCTACCATCTACTCTATATCCTTCTACTCTTACTGTTTCTCCTGCCTTGAATTTTCTCACTCATCTCTCAATAAGGCCTGATCCTGTGTGTGTCTCAAGGCCCAGATTAAAACCTGTTTTCTTCTTGGAGCTTTTTCTGAGGTCCTCAACCTACTGTGTACTTTTCCTTCTTTGCCCTACACTCCTTTCTCTGATATATATTTCATTTTCTAACTTCTGTGTACTTATAGAAAATTTCCCTCTAGCTCTGACTCTCAAATATTAATACATTCTTTTGTTAAACCATTAAAACAAACTTGTGAGGCCTAATCATGTTTACTTTCCCCCTGGCTCTCAAATATTAATACATTCTTTTGTTTAACCATTAAAACAAACTTGTGAGGCCTAATTATGTTTACTTTTTTGATGAGAAACTCAAAGCTCAGAAAGGTTAAGTGACTTGCCCAAAGACACAAAGCAAAGTCAGACCAACTCTGATGCTCTTTTTCCTGCCCCAGACTCTGTCTCTGATGTTCTATGCAAGGCTTGCTCACTTTTATATCACCCCATGAGATGCCTAGCTTAGCTTTAGGCTCAATAAATGTCTTTATTCATTCAACTCATGCTTACTGAACCTATGAGGTATTAGTTAGGCCTTGGGCCCTGGCATTTTATAAATACAGAGGTTCGGGGAAGGAAAGAAGATGATGTGATAGTAGCATTTGTATTTCACTTAGTAAAGTGGGTTTCATATGGTTTACCAACTGCAATGCCAATAGGGCAGGTAGGTGGTTGGGTGAAGCAGACTGGATGTAATCTTTTGAAGAGTGATATGGACATCACACCTAGATATCAATATTCTATCTAATGGAAATGGTCACTGTATAACTATCAAATTGTTGACACGTTGGATTATAGGCCTAGTGTTATGAGATTGTCCATTTGTTCAGAAAAACTGGAAATCCAGGCTTGTACAATTTCCTTTTTGTTCAGTGTTGGCAGTTAATTTTTTACCAAAGACTGAAGATCTAAATAATACACGGCTGGTGGTTACCACTTTCTGCCTCAAAATGCTGAGTACTGAGTTGACTATGCAGCCCACAGCGCCAGCATTCAGAGGCAGGGAGCCAGTGCTGATGATGAGCTGGGTCCCTCTTCTCTTGGTCTCACTCACCTGCTGGCCCGCCTGGCTTTGCCACAATCACTCCACCTCTGTGCCCCCTGCTCCGCTGGCCTCTTCCAGGGTGATGGCTGTCCTGTCTCCTCTGCGGAGATCCCTGACACTGGATCTTGCTCTCTCATTTAGCTCCTTGTCTTTAGTGTGATGAATGAGGCTGAGCAGATGACAAGCAGAGATCACTGGGCAGAAGATCAAACGCTCCGCCTGGGCTGCTGAGAGCATATTTATGACTTTGCTCTTTGGGAAGTTCCACCCATGAAAATGCGAGGCCTACAGAGAGTGAACTTCTACCCTCCAGATACCGCTCCTCTGTCCCAGTGGGAAAAGAGAGATTTGCACAGGGGCTGTCAGAGGAGGACCTCTGAAAACAAAGTTGATAACAACCTGTTGGGGATTTTCTGTGGCTGGAGCACTTTATAGAAATAGGGTCCACATTAAGAGACCTATGGAGATACTTCAGGTTTCTGATCTGATGACTCCGAAGTAACATCAGTGTTTGTTTAAAGTGTTGATGAAGGAAGTTATGCTAAGGAACTCCTTCTTTGGTAAATCATATAGTCTGCAATATCATGGCACAAGATTTTCCAACATATGACTTAAGCTTCAGCAACAGACATTCCGGATGTTTGTTTAAAATGTCAGTCCCTGGCCTTCATCCCAGATCCAGGAACAGGGTCTGGGAATATGCATTTAAAAAAGAATATCTCAGGAGGGTCTTGTGGTTGCAAAGATTAGGAAGCTTTGACTAATGGTGAAAATGAAACATTGACCACAGAGCTCTAAGTGTTCTAAGTGCTGTATATTTATTCCTTACAACTTGCCTATGAGATACCAGTTTCTCAAAGTGTGGAGTAGTTTGCAGTTGAAATTTCAGATGACATATAGATAAACTTTATTAAAAAATTTAAGTTTTATGCTTAACTTATATAACTCATGTATTTAACCTACTAAACTCATAATTTCATATGTATTGTATCTTAAATGAAGGCTAAATTTATTTGAGTAAAAACAGCGTATCAACTAAGGAAAAAGTAAGTCAGTAATAGCTCTGGTTGGTCTTCCCTGATGGCTCAGTGATAAAGAATCTGCCTTTCAGTGAAGGAGACGGGTTTGATCCCTGGGTCAGGAAGATCCCCTGGAGAAGGAAGTGACAACCCACTCCAGTATTCTTGCCTTGAAAATCCCATGGACAGAGGAGCCTGGTGAGCTATAGTCCACGGGGTTGCTAAAGAGTTAAATATGACTTCACAACTAAACAACAACAAGTAGCTCTGGTAACAAAATACTGGGGAAGTAGACTGTTACACCTTGAAGTTTGTGAAGCACTGAAATGTGTAAGAAAGCTCTGTACTGAGCCAGAGGACTTGGATTTAAAATCTTGAATTGAATTCTTACTAGCTGTGTGCCCTTGAGCAAGTCTCTTTGCCTCTCTGAGCCTTAGTTTCATTTTCAGCAAAATGGAAACCAACTTTACTAGGCTGTGTTGAAGAGTAAATGAGAAAACATAAATAAAAGAGTGCATAATAGATGATGAAGAAATAGTCGAACATCATCAATATTACTTGAATTTTTGTAAACTGTTAATTGAATATGTCTTTCATGGGGACGTTACTTGAATCTTCCTAAGAATGTGTTAGATATACAAACTTTTATTTTTTCATGTCTTTTTCCAAGCCTATGTCTTTACCACACTTACTAAAACATTTAAAGGGAAAGCACTGAATTGAGTTTTAAGATTTGAGTTCTCATTTCAGCCCTTCCTCTGGCTACTTACGTGACCTCCAACAAGGCATTTTGCCCCATTTTACCTCAGTCTTATAATCTAAAGTTGGTTTGCGATGGCTTCCAAGGTTTCTCTGAATCCCAGCATTCTATTTGCATCAGAGCTACTTCTTTATTATCTGGAACAAATGGAGAACAGTCAGAGCACAGATCAAATATCATTTTAACCCAGTAGGTGATTTGCTAAAACTGCTCTCCAGAAGCCTGATTTCCTAGGTTTTTTTTTTTTTTTTTCACATTCCTTTGGAGGTGCTAGTGAACATTAAGACCAAATGGCTGGCAGAAGGAAGAGGAAGAAAGATGATGCTGGAGCAAAGACTCTAGATTCCTCACAAGCTAGAAATATCTCCCAAATGAATACAAGTTGATGATATGTTTACAGTACTGTAGTTTGACAGTACTCTTTAGCTTGTCAATGAATCATGCTAGCATTAGACTTGAGAGTATCCCATCATTCAGTTGTGCCTCTCTGTGTCTTCCTGCCTTAGAAATAGCAATAATCTGGATTTTTAAAGTGGAAGATCAGTTTTTTAAAAGTTAATTAATAACTAAGATGGCATAATTAACTGCCTGAATGAGTTCTCTGAAATCAGCTGTTTTGGGTTCAGCTATCTCCTGGGAAATCCCATGGACAGAGGGGCCTGGTGGGCTACAGTCCATGGAGTCGCAAAGAGTCAGACACAACTTAGCAACTAAAACAGCAACAACAAATCTCCCAGTTAAGCAGTTATGCAGAATTCTTTCTATTCTGTGCCTGGAAGTATGAAATAGAAAAATCATGGGATGCTGAAACTGCTGAACACACACGAAGCAGTGCCACAGTGCCCCCACCCTGTGCCAAAGCACATTTCTCAGCATCATGTAATTTCTCTCTGGCTTTGAGATCACACAACGTTGATGCTGTGTAATTTGCTGAGACAGTATTCCACCAGACATTTCCTTGGTGGTGGTACCTTCTCTGTATTAGGGGCCTGTGAATGGAATCAGAGAAGAGGCCACCGTTATTTCAGCCCACACACAGTGTCTTGCCATCTTCCAAAATGTATGCTGACAATTGCTAAAATGGATGGTATTTAATTGGCTGGACATAAATCATGACTTGGAAATGACATTTGTTCACTTGGAAATTATTTTTGATCATCCACTGGGCTAATAGTGCTGTGGAATTTGAAAAAAAAGAAACATGTATTTTATATGGTTTCAATAGCAAAGTATATGGTAAAGGTTTTGCCCTCAAGGAATTAATAATCCTTTGGGGAGCCAAGGCATGCATTCATAAGTTAAATAGCAACACATATGAAAACTAGATACTCCTGCAGTAGCCTGGTGGTAGAATTGACAAAAAGTAATGCCATGAATGTGAATGCTAGTTGGGTGACTTTGTCTTTTGTTCCTGGTAAGGAAGCTGAAGTGCAGAGAAGTAGAAGAGATGATCCTTAGGAAACAGCCAGGAAATAATTGGATTGGGGCTTGAATGCAGATATTCTGATGCCCTTTGACTCTGTTTCCTGGTCCTCTAAGACTGTGTAAGCATGAAATCAGGGATTTCAGAAAGCTGTAAATGCTCAGAGGGGAAGATGTGGCCCACTTTATGAATCAAACTTTCAATGTAACTTCAGGAAATGCATAGAAACAGAAACCTACAATTTGACTTAATATGATACACACATCTCCCCAGTCCTATGGTAATATCATGCCATTAACTAGATACACACTATTGTCAAACCATGGTACTATGAAACCATCACTGACTTTTCACTATTTGGGAGAGAGTTCCAGAATGAGGAACATCCAAATCCCTGGTTTCTCAATGTCTTCCTTTTTCCTCTTCTTTTCAACAACCATTAGGCTTTATTCATTAGCACCTTCAAAGGGATATAAGAAAATGAAGTTAGTAAGTTGGCTGTCACCCTGCAGTCCTGGATGATTGCTCATCTTCACTGAATTTCCTCATCAGTAAAGGAGACAGTAACAGTACTGACCTTATAGAATTGTTCTACGAGTCAAATGAGTTCATACAACTTGGAACAGTGCCTAGCACATGGCAGGTGCTATGGCGAAAACTCTCTACTATCTTCCTCATCATCTCCACCATCATCACCATATGACTCTGCCTTGCTTGTTCCTTCCTCTGACACATGTTCCCTGTAAGTTATACTGTTGTGGTATGCCACTGTACCAAAATGTTCACCTCTTTTGTAGAAGGAAAATGTCCATATCTTCTCTTCCCTAAGATCTTAGCAAGAGTGCTCAGTCACTCAGTTGTGTCTGACTCTTTGTGACCCCATGGACTGTAGCCTACCAGGCTCTTCTGTCCATGGGGTTTTCCAGGCAAGAATACTGGAGTGGGTTGCCATTTCCTAGCAAGTGTGCTTAAGTTCAATCTCCTAAGAAACTGACATTTTTTTTGCAGATGATTTCCCTGAATAGAGTTTCATACCAATTTGTGTTGGGAGTGCCTTAGAGATCATCAACCATTGCCCTCCCTTTTTATTGATGTTGCAGAAGTTATTTTGTCCATCTGTGGTGGGTGTACACTGGGGGTTATGATCAGTCCAGCTAAAATTATAATTGGAGGATCTTGACTTTAATCCCAAACCACCTCTTTTATTTTTGCATTCAAGGAGGGAAAGAGGAAGTACAAGACATGCTTTATAGAGGTAGCTGATGTTAGCTTCCTGAAAGAACCACCCTAATGACCTGTTGAAATGCCAAAGCTGCATTTATTATTGTGATAAGGGAGAATACTACCTTGAAAGAGAAAAAAAGGAAAAGCTGTGATATTTATGATGTTTGGGGATTTGAGTTAAGACAGTTCTTTGAATGCAGAGACTTGATTGAATTGTGTAAGGATCAAGATGTAATAGTTTAGAATTAGTGAACATCACTCTCAGTGAAAATGATAAACAGTCATTTCATGCTATCTATGGAAAAGTTGATCAGTTTGATGTTTATTAAATGGAGTTTTCAGGAAGTTATTTGCAACCCTTATCTTCCTGGCCAAGAATTTCCTGGAATAGTAAAATCAAGCTGATAAAGATTAATGGAACAGTAAAGTCATGTTAATGTGGACAATAAACTGTGTAGTAGAGATAATTTTGGTCTCAATGATAATTACATATTTCTTAGGCAAAAACAGTGTGCCAGATCACTTATGTACTTTTTTGTTGAAAGTTCAGTAGGGACAAGGATTATTTTGTAGATTATTCTGTCTCTCATTCACACACATAGTGTCTGGTGCATGGTAAACACTCTGTAAATAATTGTAAAATGTTTTGGTTTTGTTATAGTATTATACTTCAAAACACTACACAGTTGATACATTCCATGACCCAGAAATGTTACCTCTGGGTATACAAACCAAAGAAATTCTCATACACTCCTATAAGGGAACATGTAAAGAGTCTTCATCACAGCATTGTTGATGGTAGCAGGAAATTGGAGACAAATCTAGGTGCACATCTTTATAAGTCAGCATTCTCCAGAGGAACAGAACCAATAAACTATATAATCATAGCTGTATTTTAAGAAATTGACTCACAGATTCCTGGAAGCTGAGCAGTCTCAGGTCTACAGAGTGAGCCAGCAGGCTAGTAGAACTGACACTGTAGTTCAAGGTAGAAGAGGTCAGCCTCAGGGGTCTAGAGCTACAGAAAGAATGATTGAATGGCCTAGAAAGGGCCAAGGACAAAAGACCAGCTTAAATAGGATGCAGCTGTTAGAAGTAATGATGTAGATATGCTGATAATGACATAGATGAATTTGAAAGTACAATGCTGGGTAAAAATGATAAGTAACAAAAAGAGATCTAAAACTCAATTCCAGGTACAAAAATTAAAAATACATACACACAAAATGACAATGCACATTTGCAATAATGTTTGGGAACTGGTAGATTACACATCAAACACTGGGGTGGCTGCGTGGGCTAGGGGAGAAGAATATGGATTAAAGGGAATCAACAGAAAAATAAATAAGAGAGGGAGTTTTCCTGAACCAGTGTTGACAATGAACAAGGAATAAGGAAAGGGATTAACTCAACCCTTTGCATCAAGGGTCCAATGTTTTTACTAAAGGAAAAAATAGAGTTGGTATTAATTTCTCTGATATAAGAATGAAGCAGCTGGGACCTGAGGAGTGTGAAGAAACAGCCCGAGGTCGTGAAGGTGGTGGGAGATATCTCCCAGAAATGAGAGGCCAGGAGAATCCTTGATGCAGACTGTTCTAAGTTACACTGCCATGGCCCTACCTCCATGAGACAGTTAATCCACATAATACAGTGAATCAGCACCAGTGTGAACTCTTATCACTGCTGTTCCTTTTTTGTGCTCCTCCCTGCTGACCAGTGAGGAATTTCTCCAAATACTAAGGTCCCACTTTTGTTTGAGAATTTACTTTAGAAAAATACCACCATTGGCCTTACACCTATGACTAGCCAAAGCTTCTATAAATGGTATCATTTTGGGGGCAAGGTAATTGGCAGGTTAGGCCTGGGCAGACACAGACCTCAGCTGTTATCTACAAGGTCACTTTCAATCTCTTGCCCTTTACCGTCTGTCAACAGATGTCTCATTTGGTTTATGTTAAGCTTAGAAAATGGGGTTTGGGTTTAGCCGGAAAGCATGGTTGGCTTCAGCTGCCTGGCTCTGGGAGGGAGGAGGTGGGGATGGCCTTAGCTACTCTGGGGCTTTGTGTAAGGGGGTCAAGGAACACTTGCTGCTCCAAAGGATGCTTGTCTCAGGGACCAGAGTGCTGTCTGCCCACAAACAAAATCCTCTCCACTGGATAGCTCGTCAGGGTGGGTTATCAGGAGAGGTCAATTACAGGAATGGGCCCAGGAAGCTGTCGTGATCACATTAGCAGACTGTGAAAGGTAGATAGACGGGGCTTTTGATTTTGGGAGTTAGTAGAAGAAAAAATACACACTTGTCTGGATCACTCTTTTTTTTTTTTTTTTTTTTTTATTAGTTGGAGGCTAATTACTTCACAACATTTCAGTGGGTTTTGTCATACATTGATATGAATTATCACTCTTGTTGCCAGATCAGAGAAACTTGAATCACTTCGGTGTAATTAATAACAATAATAGCAGTGATAGTAAATATAAAATTGACCACCATCATTTATTTTTTCATCTACTCTATAGGAGGCATAGGAAGCCTGGCGTGCTACAGTTCATGGGATTGCGAAGGGTTGGACATGACTTAACTACTGAACAATAGGAGGCATGGTGCTTAGGGCTGACATCTATGGTCTCATTTCATTCTCGTGATAATGTTTCTTTATTCTTTTTTCTTTTTTTTTACTCATGGAGACACTGAGGTCCAACAGACTACACAGCCTATTGAGCCCAGAATGGAGCCAGAAGGGGATTCAGGTCACACAAGCTCCCCTGTCTCTGCTCCTGCCTCATAGACATTTGGCCCCAACCTTAGGAGTCTAGGGCTTCCCTGGTGGCTCAGAGGATAAAGCGTCTGCCTGCAATGCAAGAGACCTGGATTCGATGCCTGGGTTGGGAAGATCCCCTGGAGAAGGAAATGGCAACCCACTCCAGTATTCTTGCCTGGAGAATCCTATGGACAGAGGAGCCTGATGGGCTACAAACAGTCCATGGGGTCGCAAAGAGTTGGACGCGACTGAGCGACTTCACACACACACTTAGGAGTCTAGTCTGTCCTGGGACAGGATAGGTTGGGGTGGGACTGGAAGCCCAGAGAAGTTAGAAGCGTCCTAGGTGGGGCTAAGTGCCACCTCCTGGAAACTAGGATTGATGCTTGCCTTCAAGGCAGAGTTGGCTTGTGTACATTGTGATTTCCTCTCCCCACCTAGAGAGAGTTCCTTCGTTATCTTCTGAAAGGACAACTCCGATGAGAAGGAGGTTCATCCAATGACTTAATCAGGATGCCGGTCCTGATGTAGACTGGGCTGATGCATGACTCCTTCATGATGTCTTGAGAGTCTGGGGTCCTGGATTTCTCTGGCTGGGAGCCTCCACCTGGTCCTGGCCACTGGGAAGATGGAAGGCAGGGGAGGGTGGGCCTGGCCCAGGGTTTCAGGTTTACTCTGAGAAAGCAAAGGTGCCTTGCACAGAAGTGGGGGCAGTCCATTCATTTCCCTTCCTCTGGATCTCTTCATGGCTCACCCACCTGGAGTCACACCCTCCCTTCCTTGGCAACCAGTGCCTGAAAGGGTATAAAAGCCCACTTTGCCCAATTCATTTTTAGGACTTTGCTCTTGCTGCCTCCTTTTTGGTTTTCTCTTTTTAATGATGCTTTGTCCAGTAACAAATAATACTAAAAATAATTAATAATAATGATAGTAAAATAATTAGTGACAGGCACTGTTTTAGAAAAGACCCTCATGCTAGGAAAGATTAAAGGCAGAAGGAGAAGGGGACAGCAGAGGATAAGATAGTTGGATGGCATCACTGACTTAATGGACATGAGTTTGAGCAAGTCCCGGGAGATGGTGAAGGATGGGGAGGCCTGGCGTACTGCAGTCCATGGGGTCATAAAAAGTCAGACATGACTGAATGACAACTGTTCTAATTGCTTTACACTGATGACCTCATTTGATCCTCTGTATGACCTTGTAGATTATTCTGCCCAATTGGCAGATGAAGAGACTGAAGCTTGGAGAGTTTGGGAAACTAGTTCAAAATCACATAGCTAGAATATTGAGGAGCAGGGAACAGAACCCTATTCTGTTTTCCTTCAAAACCCGGGATACTCTCTGCTTGACCACACTGCCTATAAAATGGGGCTGGTAATAACAGTGGCCCTGCTTGCTTTGCAAGCCTGCGGTGAGGATCAAATGAGACAGTAATTGGGAAAGCACTTTGAAAATTGCAAAGCACTGTATAAATATATGGTATTATTCTAATGTATCACTGGCCTACAAAAACATTACTCCAACATTTCATTTAGGAGAAGACACACCAGACCATTATTCAATAAGATAACACCGCATGTGATCCTTTTATCATTCTAAGAATGTTTACGAAGTCCACGAAACCAAAGCCATTAAGAAGATTTTGTTTTCTGGGGAGACTTGGTAAACTTGGAGCAAGCTCAAGACATCTTTAAATAGCCAGGAAGTTAAACTGAAGAGACTGCATTAAGTATCAGAGAACTGAATGTCCTTTCAGACTCTGGGAGTTTAAAATATATGATTTTGATGAATTAGAGCATTCCTAGGAATTGCTTTCAAGGAATTAAATGAGAATTTCCTTGGGACCAATGGGAGCTATGATAATTATACAAGATAGTAGCAAAAGTAATTGCAAGTGGAGCAGTGGGACATCCAATCAGACTCCCCAGTTAACTTGATAATACGTACGTGTTTGTATGTGTGCTCAGTTGTGTCTGACTCTTTGTGACTCCGTGGACTATAGCCTGCCAAGCTCCTCTGTCCATGGGATTTCCCAGGCAAGAATACTAGAGTGGTTTGCCATTTCTGCCTCCAGGGGATCTTCCTGACCCAGGCATTGAACCTGCATCACTTGTGTCTCCTGCATTGGAGGCTGATTCTTTATGTGTGCCTTGGTGTTCTTACTGGTAAAATGGGAATAATAGTAGTGCCTACCTTTTAATGTTATTGTAATGATTAAATAAAAAATTGAAACAGTGCCTGGCACATACTAAGCACTCAGTAAATATTACCTTGTGCTGTTACTGTGACTTACTAAGGTCACAAAATATTTATGAACAACACCAGAAGAGAATGTTAAAGGCACTATTATATATTCAGCTGTAATGATTAAGAGCTTACAATGTGCCAGGTATTATGATCTATCTATACTTTATATGTATCATCTCTTTGATTGTTATGACAACCATCAGAAAGAAATTTTATCACCTTCTTCCATTTTACAGATATGGAAACCAAGGCTCAGAGAATACTGTGTGATAGTCTGAGTTGCTCTCTAAAATTTCTTTATTTTTTACCACTTCCCCAGACTATCAAAGCCTGGCAGCAAGTCCTCTGCTTGGTATTGATGATATTGGTTGATACTGAAATTTGAGAAAAAGACTGTGCAGTGTCCTAACCTCTCTGCTCGCACTGCTGAGAAATGGGCAACAAGAAGGAAGACCCCTCTGGGAATGATGGCTAAGAAAGTTAAAGTGGCCTTTCCATATCTTTTCAGGGTTTTGCAGTTTTGATTACATTCCCCAAATAGAACCATCCTTGAAGCTGCTTTGAACCTGATTTTAAGGCTTTAGAAATATTCAGTAAGACAGGTATATGGGGCTGGTACCTTGTAGTCCCTCAGGATTTCCAGCTGGGCTGACTTAGGGTATTATCACATCAGTTGTTGTTGCTTAGTTGCTAAGTCATGTCTGACTCTTCTGTGACCCTATGGACTGTAGCCCCCATCGGGCCCCTCTGTCCATGGAATTTCCCAGGCAAGAATACTAGAGTGGGTTGCCATTTCCGGGGAATCTTCCCAACCCAGGGGGTGAACCTGCATATCCTGCATTAGCAGGTGAATTCTTTACCCCTGAGCCACCCGGGAAGCCCCTTTCACACCAGATCACAGCGTTAAAATTGTTTTAGCTCCCCATTGTTCAAAGGGATTCACAAGGCAAGAACACTGAAGTGGTTTGCCGTTCCCTTCTCCAGTGGACCTTGTTTTGTCAGAACTCTCCACCATGGCTCATCCATCTTAGGTGGCCCCACACGTCATAGCTCATAGTTTCTTCAAGTTAGACAAGTCCTTGAGAACACCATGAACAGGATGAAAAGGCAAAAAAGATATGATACTGAAAGATGAACTCTCTGGGTCAGTAGTGCCCAATATGCTACTGGAGAAGAGTGGAAAAATAACTCCAGAAAGAATGAAGAGATGGAGCCAAAGTGAAAACAATGCCCTGTTGTGGATGTGACTGGTGATGGAAGTAAAATCCGATACTGTAAAGAACAACATTGCATAGGAACCTGATATGTTAGGTCCATGAATCAAGGCAAATTGGAAGTAGTCAAACAAGAGATGGCAAAAGTGAACATCGACACTTTAGGAATCAGTGAACTAAAATGGGCTGCAACAGGCAAATTTAATATGCCATCAATATGCCAACAAATTTGGAAAACTCAGCAGTAGCCACAGGACAGGAAAAGGTCAGTTTTCATTCCAATCCCAAAGAAAAGCAATGCCAAAGAATGTTCAAACTACCGCACAATTGCACTCATCTCACATGCTAGCAAAGTAATGCTCAAAATTCTCCAAGTGAGGCTTGAACAATACATGAATCAAGAACTTCCAGATGTTCAAGCTGGATTTAGAAAAGGCAGAGGAACCAGAGATCAAATTGCCAACATCCATCGGATCATAGAAAAAGCAAGAGAGTTCCAGAAATACAGCTACTTCTGCTTTATTGACTATGCCAAAACCTTTGACTGTGTGGATCACAACAAACTGTGGAAAATTCTTAGTGATGGGAATACCAGACCACCTTACCAATTTGGGGAAGGAGTACGTCAAGGCTGTATATTGTCACCCTGCTTATTTAACTTATATGCAGAGTACATTATGAGAAACGCTGGACTGGATGAAGCACAAGCTGGAATCATGATTGCCAGGAGAAATATCAATAACCTCAGATATGCAGATGACAACATCCTTATGGCAGAAAGTGAAGAGGAACTGAAGAGCCTCTTGATGAAAGAGTCGAAGAAGAGAGTGAAAAAGCTGGCTTAAAACTCAACATTCAAAAAACTAAGATCATGGCATCTGGTCTCATCACTTCATGGCAAATAGATGGAAAACAATGGAAACAGTGACAGACTTTATTTTCTTGGGCTCCAAAATCACTGCAGATGGTGACTGCAGCCCTGTAATTAAAAGACATTTGTTCCTTGGAAGAAGAACTATGACAAACCTTAACTGTATATTAAAAAGCAGAGACACTTTGCCAACAAAGGTCCGTCTAGTCAAAGATAGATGACCTTTTTTTCTTTTTTTTTCTTTTTCCAGTCGTCACCTATGGATGTGAGAATTGGACTAAAAAGAAAGCTGAGCACTGGAGAATTGATGCTTTTGAACTGTGATGTTAGAGAAGACTCTTGAGAGTCCCTTGGACTTCAAGGAAATCCAACCAGTCTATCCTAAAGGAACTCAGTCCTGAATATTCATTGGAAGGACTGATGCTGATGCTGAAACTCCAGTACTTTGGCTGCCTGATGCAAAGAACTGAACTATTGGAAAAGACCTTGATGTTGGGAAAGATACAAGGCAGGAGGAGAAGGGGACTCAGAGCATGTGATGGTTGGATGGCATCATTAACTCCATCGACATGAGTTTGAGCAAGCTCCAGGAGTTGGTGATGGACAAGAAAGTCTAGCATGCTGCAGTACATGGGGTCACAAAGAGTTGGACACGACTGAGCAACTGAACTCTCCAAAGGGAAAATGTTTTGATTCTTTAACAAGCATGGTAGAGTGAAGTATGTTATACCTTCAAGATCCAACAGACCCAAGTCTGAATGTTGGCTCTAGCTAGAATCATCAACTAGCTGCAAGGTTTTGAGCTGAGAATAATTTCTCAGAGCCAGTTTCCTCATTTACTATATAATGCTTCCTTGCCAGGTTATTGTAAAGATCAAACAAGGAAAAATGTGAGGCAAAGTACCTGAATCCATGTGGTTCACAGTAGTTGATTACTGAATAGTAGTTCCTGTTCTTTCTTTTAGCAAAGCACATGTAAACCTTTCTAAACACACCTCAGTCTATGTGTTAATATACTCTTACTATGTGCCCTATAGTTCATAAAGACCAAGTTGAAACCTGTCATTTTCAAATTTGTTACAGAAATGAGGTCATTTATGTGAAATTGCCTTGCTTAATTGCCTGGGCAAGAATGGTCTAAATAATGCGGAGTAAATGAGGGTGGCTGAATAGGAGGAGATAGGGATATTGAGAATGTTTCCTTTCAAGGGGTCCCAGATTGAACCTCAAACTCAGGGAGGCCTCTGCGGGGAGAGGGAAATGGAAAGAAGGGGAGTCATCAGTGAAAGAACAGAGTTATGGAACCTGTATGCTGCTGCCACCCTCACCCACTGAAGTATTTGCCCCCTCTCTTCCTGAAGCCAGACCACAGTCTGTCACATTTAAGGTTTGCTATTTGTCCATCCTTGAAAGGGTGGTTCATAGCATAGGGTTAAATTCAGTGCATAGTGATTGCTTTGTGACTCAGAGAATTATCCCTGGCTAATTCTGCACTGGATGCTAGTCCTGAAAATGTCATTTGTGAGTTGGAGCTAGCTGTTGACTTCATGTTGACTTTCTTTGTATCAAACCTAAGCTCCTGAAAGAGTTTCTGTGCAGAGGGCCATTTAAGGCTGTGTAGTTAGTTTGGGATTGACTGGGAATATAGCCTCTCCTGGAATTGCATTTAGGATCTTGACTCAATGTGTATTTTCATGCTGATGTTTCTCTTGGTCCTCTTTCATGTGTTGGGTAGCTGGAAATGGACAGACGCACAACATGAAGCCTCTTGGGTTTCTATAGTAGCACATTTCATGTCTGACATTGTCAGCTCACTAGTTGTTCCGCTTAAGTGAATTTTCCAACTAATAGAAGCATTCACTGTTGAGTGCCAAATGGTTTGCTGTTTGATGGAAATCTTCCTTAAGGGATTGCTCACACACCTCTGTCTTTGTAAAGAGGGTTAGCTTTTCACAATAATGCACAGTCATCATTGTGAGTTATTGGGCAGTGCTGCCACAGAATACAGACCCACTGTCTGTTGAACTCTAGACTGATTGCCCCAAATTGTTAGGCTTTTTGAGTCCTTGGGTCCCCTCTCTTTCTCCTCAGAGTACTTTCTAGTTTATCTGCCTCCATCTCTTTTCCTGCTCTCCATTTGTTGTGTCTAGTCAACTCTAGGCTGGGAAATCTGATAACTAAGTTTATGAAAAGTGTGTATAAACAGCTTCTGAGTGAAGACATTTAGAATTTTCTAAGGGGGATGAGCTTCAGTGCTTAAATCTACGTTGGCTCACAGAAACAGAAAGAGCCCTTACTTGCACCATATTTTGTCAGATGTTTGTTTACCCAGTCTGCCCAACTTGAATCCCAGGACCCAGTCCAAATGTTAACTGAGACCTCCAAGTTACTACTAGGTGAAGGAATTTCTTTAAGTGGGATTTATAAGAACTTCAAAAGGATTCATTCAATCATTTATTGTTTACCACTAGGCACTCAGCTAAGCGTTGGCTATCTAGAAAAACACAGTCCATGCCTTTAGAATGCTGAGAGTATAGATGGGGAAGAAACACAGCAATAGAGGAAATTGCAAAACAGTATAAAGGGGTGCCTGACTAGGTTCTTGTATAGCTCAGAGGAGGGAATGATGTCTGCTTGGAAGACTGAAAGATAAGACAAAATTTGCTCCTCTCTACCTCCCTCCTTTATTTCATTTATGTTTTTCTTTAACTCCCTCATTCTTACATTCAGTAAACATTTACTTAGCACCAACTCTATTCCTTGTGCTGAGATTACAGTAGTAAATGATGATTCCTGTTCTAATATGAATATTGGAAGAAGAATTGGGGGAGGGCAGAGGGATAGAAATGACATCCCAGCAGAGATAACCAAAGCATGAAAGGTGAAGTGTTTTTGGAATGGTGAGCTGTAATTTAACATAGCTGGAATAATGGGAAACTAGATTATAGAGCACTTTTCATGCTCTGCTGAGGGCTTTAAACTTAATCTCATGTACAGTCAGTGCCCAGTGAAGGTTCTAACCACGGAGTTCTTAGAAGAGTGTAACCATGTGGTGTGTGGATTATGGCATGGAAGACAGACAGTAGCAGAAGGGAACCAAACCCATACCATCTAATGAATTATGTATAATTTTGAACTTCACTTTTAGGCCTTAAATTCTGGGTTTTCTCCCTTAGTTCCCTAGAAGCCATGAATGGCTTTTCTGTTGTTCCTGCCTTTACTCTTTTTACCCCTTGATGGTCTTGCATGGACCCAAGCAGTCAGAACCTGTAGGAGGTCTGAGAGCCTGCCTGACTCTGGAAATGGCTCATAGATGAGTCAGCCTTGGTTTTGCTGTGAAATGATTTCAGTGGGAAATGTATTATATAAATAAATATTATACTGGTTTTTAACCTACATCATGAGGACTAAATGAGATAATGAGTGTGAAATTCTCATACCTGACCCATAAACACTAAATAAACAACAGTTATTTTCAACTGTGCTTGTTCTACTTTATCATGTGGCTGGCAATGTTACATACTTTCAGCTTTTCCCCACTATTCTGTCAGCTCTTCAGCCATGGGGGCTGAGGGTGTTAATCTTTGTATCATACTGACTTTTAATTTAGGTTGTTTAACATGTCATACCCTGATTCAGTCATGCAGAGACACACGCCTGCTTTCAGAGAGCAGCGGATATTCAGTTTTAATTTATCATGGCATTTAAACTGGAAGAAAACCTCAGGGTAGTATTCCTAGAGGTTTTAATGAGAACAACATTCTCTTTGCATTATCAATGTTCCTCAGTCTCCACTTGGCTGGAGCCACTACCTCTGGCTTCAGTTAGCTATTTACATTCCTCTATTTTTATATAAATTGTGCTATATTAGCATATATTTCACACTGTGACCTAGTGTTTCCCAGATCCTTTAAGCCAGGCTATTTGTACATTAGTCAACGTCAACGGAAGTAAAATTGAAAATTGAGTACAGACTATAGCCCTGCTATATCGCCCACTCTGTCATGCTGAAATGAATCCCTTGTTCTAAGAAGATTTGCTGTGAAATACAGTCTATTTACATTAAGGAGACCTCTGTATATTTAAGGCGTAATTGTTTCAGGGCCTTCATTAATTCTTGAACTGCAAGACCTAGGCTTTCTTTTCTTGTATCTTTTCTATAACAATGGATGTTGGGAGTTTTCAAAAAAAAATAGCAAATTGGTCCTCATTAAAATGGAGCTTGAAATGGTTTGCTTGTAACATGCTTTACAAAAATGAGAGAATCTCATTGTAAATCAACTCCAGGGCCCAGCTGTCCCAGAGTTCAGTCTGGGAAGCTCCAGGATAAAAGGTAGTCTGTATTTGGGGGGGGAAATGAAAACAATTTATTACTTCTGTAATGGATGAAGTGCTTATCTTGTCAGAGAATTTTAGAGTTGTAAGGAATCTGAGAGTTCACTTAACCCAGTCCCTTCCTGGAATAATAATCCCTTCCCCAGCATCCCTGACATATGGACATCTTGTCTCCACTTGAACACTTCCAGCTATGAACATCTCACTCCTTGTAAAAAATGTTGTGGTTAGATATACATAACATAAAATTAGCCATTTTAACCATCCTTATGTGTACATTTCAGTGGCATCAGTTCAGTTGTTTGGTAGCTGTCATCACCCTCCATCTGCAGAGCTTCTTTGATTTTCCGCATTGAAACTTTGTACCCATTAGATGAGAATGCTCCACTCCTTCCTCCCCCTCAACCTCTGGCAACCACCATTCTACTTTCTATCTCCATGAATTTGATGACTCTAGAAACTTTACATGATTGGAACCATAGTATTTGTCCTTTTGTGACTGGCTCATTTTACTTAGCATAATGTCTTCAGAGTTTAGCCATGTGTCAGAATTTCCTTCCATTGTACATATATACCACATTTTATTTATCCATTCATCTGAACATGGGCACTTGGCTTGTATCCACTTTTGACTATTATGAATAATGCTGCTTTGATCGTGTGTGAACAAATATATGTTTAAGTTCCTGCTTTCAGTTATTTTGGGTATATACCCAGAAATAGAATTGCTGAATCATATGGTGATTCTATGTTTAATTTTTTTTAGGAAATACTGCACCATTTTCCACAACAATTGGACCATTTTACATTCCCACTAACAATGCACAAGAGTTCCAATTTCTCTACATTCTCACCAGTACTTGTTATTTTCTGTTGTTTAAATTCCTTTTAAAACAATGTAATATGATTGTATTAGCTTGTACTCTGGCTTTGAAACTTGGCTCAATCACATATTTGCTGTGCGAGTGTAGACAAATTATTTAATCACTCTCATTTGGTTTTTTTTATTCAGTTTGTGTTTTTTGTAAAATATGATCCGTAGAGATGTTGATAATAATAACCTTATTAAATTATGAGGAGGAAAGAGACAATTCATTTAAAATACATTTTGATATCTAAAAATTGTAGGCTATCAGTGGATATTGGCTTCTGGGTTTTTGATGGCAATTGATTAGATCATTCTATTTGCGGGGGTGGGGGGAGGAATCTTATTGTTAAATTATCTTCTTTATTTTCAATTAAAATCTGCTTTGGTGTAACTTCTGTAACTTGTGTAAACCTTCAGTCCATTGGTCCTGTTTCTGCTCTTTACAGCCTCACAGAATAAACCATATCTTCCTTCTATGTATCGTTTGTCTGATATTTGAAAACAGCTATCAATCATTCACTAGTCTTCTGCTTTGGCCAAGCATTCTGGGTTTCTTCTACTGTTTCTTAAACAATGTGGTTTCTAGATCTCTCATCATGTGCCTCAACCAGTTCTGCACCATAGTTTGATAGAATAAAGCAATAAAGTGACTGGAAATTTCACCCCACCCCCATTCTTTTGACTTTATTCCCTAACAGTGATGTCCATAAGGAAGAATGGATCTGTGGATGTTGATGAGTCAGTTCAATTGACTAAGCTTCCCCTCATTCCTTCCCAACATTTCTTCTTCATTGCTCAGAATGCCCGAGGACTGTAGCACTTGCTTTTATTCAGTTTAGGATCAGACTTGCATCATTTCGTATATTCTCCATTTGATTTTTTTCTCTGAAAAATACCAGTGCTGTTTCTGAAAGTTCCCAAGTAGTCAAATGTATCCTGCATTTTTCTGATTTATATGCTTGATTCATCTAAATATTTTTTCATTATAAGCTCTGACATGCAAGAAGACTTTTCAGTTTTATTATGAACCTTTTACTCTTAAGGACAAAAATCTTAAATCTCTTTCCAAGAGAGGGGAAGTTGTATTTTTATGTAGGATAAAATAATTGAATGGTATTCTGTCTTGGCAACTCAGCTGTGTGTTTGAAAACCTAGTTCCTCAGGTATCATCCTCCAAATCAGATGTCATATGTTTATATTTTTAAAAAGGTAAAAGCCAGAGTCTTTTCCTTTCTATAAAAACAAAAGTAGTGAAAGGGAAGGGATAACAACTCACTTTCTTGGCATTTTAATAGAGTACTCAGAATACTCCCAACATAAGGCAGTATTCTAGTTGAAAGGTATGTTAAAACTATGTGTAAACTCAAACCCTGGCTTTAGGGAAGGACTGGTAGTTTCACTTACAATTGATGTACATGAGCTTTATGGCATGGGTTTTATAACTTCTCCTTTAACCACTCAGAACATTAAAAAAAATATCCAAAGTTGTAGCCATTTTTCAGATATTTGCAGCTGCCAGATTGCTGACATGCAGCTAAACAAGGTCTTATTTTGCAAAATCAAATCCATGTGGTCACTTCTTAATTAGCCTGTTTGCCATATATACCTTTGGGGTGATGTCATCCATGCCTGGTAATGAGCATCCCAGCAGAGGCATTCCACACCTGGCAGTGTAGAAAACCAGCCAGCCACCAGTGAAGACTAGGGAGCAGCAGCTCTTCTTCACCATTTTCATCACTATTGTCCTCCATGTCTAATTTGGGCTGTGTTGGTTGCACAGTGGTAAAGAATCCACCTGCCAATGCAGGCTATACAAGAGTTGTGGGTTCAATCCCTGGATCGGGAAGATCCCTTGGAGGAGGAAATGGCAACCCACTCCAGTATTCTTGCCTGGGGAACCCCATGGGCAGAGAAGCCTGACGGGCTATCGTCCATGGGATTACAGAGTTGGACATGACTGAACACATCAAGTTGGTGTATCCAGTGCAGCGCAGTGTCACTTTGGTTACTTTGTGATTTAGTTGTTATATCCATTAAGATCTGCTACCTGGAAGTTTGCAGACATTGGGAGTTAGTGCTTTTGAATTTATTTAAGGTAAAGAAAGACGCTTACTCCTTGGAAGGAAAGCGATGACCAACCTAGATAGCATATTAAAAAGCAGAGACATTACTTTGCGAACAAAGGTCCATCTGGTCAAGGCTATGGTTTCTCCAGTGGTCATGTATGGATGTGAGAGTTGGACTGTGAAGAAAGCTGAGTGTCAAAGTATTGATGCTTTTGAACTATGGTATTGGAGAAGACTCTTGAGAATCCTTGGACTGCAAGGAGATCCAACCAGTCCATCCTAAAGGAGATCAGTCTTGGGTGTTCATTGGAAGGACTGATGCTGAAGCTGAAACTCCAATACTTTGGCCACCTCATGTGAAGAGTTGACTCATTGGAAAAGACCCTGATGCTGGGAGGGACTGGGGGCAGGAGGAGAAGGGGGCGACAAAGGATGAGATGGCTGGATGGCATCACCGACTCGATGGGCATGAACTTGAGTAAACTTTGGGAGTTGGTGATGGACAGGGAGGCCTGGCGTGCCGCGATTCATGGGGTCGCAAAGAGTCGGACACAACTGAGCGACTGAACTGAACTGAACTGAAAGTAAAGAATTAACATTCAGAAAACTAGGATCATGGCATCTGGTCCCATCACCTCATGGGAAATAGATGGGAAGACAGTGGAAACAGTGTCAGACTTTATTTTTTTGGGCTCCAAAATCACTACAGATGGTGACTGCTGCCATGAAATTAAAAGACGCTTACTCCTTGGAAGGAAAGTGATGACCAACCTAGATAGCATATTAAAAAGCAGAGACAGTACTTTGCCAACAAATATCCATCTGGTCAAGGCTATGGTTTTTCCAGTGGTCATGTATGGATGTGAGAGTTGGACTATAAAGAAAGCTGAGCCCTGAAAAATTGATGCTTTTAAACTATGGTGTTGGAAAAGACTCTTGAGAGTCCCTTGGGCTGCAAGGAGATCCAACTAGTCCATCCTAAATGAGATCAGTCCTCGGTGTTCATTGCAAGGACTGATGCTGAAGCCGAAACTCCAGTACTTGGGCCACCTCATGTGAAGAGTTGACTCACTGGAAAAAGCCCTGATGCTAGGAGGGATTGGGGGCAGGAGGAGAAGGGGACGACAGAGGATGAGATGGTTGGGTGGCATCACCAACTCGGTGGACATGGGTTTGAGTAAACTCCGGGAGTTGGTGATGGACAGGGAGCCCTGGCGTGCTGCGATTCATGGGGTCGCAAAGAGTTGGATACAACTGAGTGACTGAACTGAAGGTAAAGAAGGGAAGATTTAGACATATCTGCACAGAGAAGGGATACCCAATTGGTAGCTGTTAACCTCTAAGCATATTAGAGAAGCCAGTCTACCATCACCAACATGGTTGTCATGAAATGTGATGACCCTTCTCTCCTCTGGATCACCTTTCTTGCTGGACTCACTGCCTCTCACGGTTCCCATTTCAGTGTGGAGAACCTGACATGGCAATAAGAGAGGAAAATGTAAAAGATAATGTCTGCCCAGTGTGACCCAAATTCCCTGACCTTGTATTTTAACATTATAACTTTGGAGGAGAATGTCCTTTGTCATATTTTTTTTTGTTTTGTGAACTTAAAAAAAACCCACAACCCTTGTAGATGTCTAACAATTTATAATGTAAGTAGTAGATGATGCATTAAATGCCAGAGAATGGACAATAGGTTAATATGTATAATAGGTTAATTATGTCATATAGACTTCAGCTCAGGATATTTGTATTTAAAGAGATGGACTACTTCATACATTCTAGTAGAAAGACTTAATTAGTGATGGTGTAAACAGAGGCCACTGTAGAGTAGGAGACAGAACCAAGGGTTCAAGTCTTAATTGGCCCCTTTTCAGCAGTGACTTCTGGCCCTTCACTCTCTTCCTTGATTTTTGTGGGATATTAACACTATCCCACAAAAGGGGATAGTAACACTTCAAAAAATGTTTATGAAAGCATGTATGTATGTGCTTTTCAAACTATCATTGATGCGTGGATTGTTCTGGTCAGGTTGTTCTGCTAGTTAGTGTTGTATGTGCTATAGTCCTCTCCCCGCTCCAGTCTTCCTCTCCTGCTCATTGCTGTGACAGCTACCCTTTATCAGTGTGAGAGAAATTGGGTAAGGTCCTGCCTCTATTGACCCATGTCCTCTTTACCTACCCACCCCCAAAACAAGGCAAAAAGAACATGAAGCAATATATAATGAACTGTGTGTAGTTCCCCAAATTTATTCATCTTCCAGGGACAGTAGAGCCTTTGGTATGCCCAGATAATGTCTACTTGTCCTTGAAGCCTGCAGAGTCAGTGTCCCTTGGCAACCTGTGTTGATCATTTCTATTCCTTGCCCACTAGCTCTGATCAGGTGCTCCTCCTCTGGGGTGCCATAACATGCTGGGCATACCTCAAGGGAAACACTTATCTGAAGGAGGAATCATTTTGAGTGTGCATTTTAAAAAACTCCCCCATTTTGCACATGGTATAAAAAAACTTTAAGTGCAAAAGGATATATGGTAAGAGTGAATTCTTCTTATCCCTGACTTGCAGCCCCTCAGGTCCCCTTCTCAGATGTAGACATTTCTCAATTTTTGTGTATCTGTTTTACAGCTACTTTATATATACATATATATAAGAATATACAGTATATATATGCACAAATATTATATATTGCCCAAATTATATATATATAGCCACAAATCTAAAAGTACAGGCATTTTTTTCCTTTTTATACAAATGATATTTTTCTATATACATGATCAGTACTTTGCTCTTTTTAAAAAATGTAACTTAAGGATATATTTTGGTGATTTTTTTCCTAATGAATACATACAGAGCTTCTTTATTCTTTTTAACAGGTACATTGTGTTCCACTGCAAATATTGGATAGGCCATAATTTATTTAACCAGTAACCATGTAGCTAGATGAGTAGGTTGTTTCTAATCTTTTTCTGTTATAAACAATATACATTGAGAATCTTGTGTAAATATCATTTCATACATATTTCAGAGCATCTGTAAGATAAATTCCTAAAAGTAGAATTGCTATTGACAAGGTATTTGCATTTAAAATTTTCATAGATGTTGCCACGTTGTACCAATTTATGCTCCTGCCTATCAATATAAGGGTCCCTATTTCCTCATATCCCTCCCAGTATAGAGAAATATCAAGCTCTTCTTAAATTCCTAATCTGATTGGGGGAAAATCACATCATGTTGACATTTTAACTTACATTTCTTATATTATCAAGTGATCTTAGTATTATTTCATGTGTTTGAGAACCACATGTTTTCTTATTTGTAAATTGTCTATTCATTCCATTTGCCCTCTTATCTATTTCATTCTTGTTTTTTTTTACCCCTTGCTTATCTGTAAGAGGCTTTGTTTACTATTATGACCGCTGGCCTTTGCCTTTTGAGTTGTAATAATTTTTTCTTCCTAGATTCTTCTTTTTCCTTATTGAATATTTTAAATGCAATCCGATGTATCATCTTTCTTTTTATAGCTTTTAGATTTGTGTCAAACTTTGAAAAGCCCTTTTCACTCTAAGATTGCGAAGTAAAATAATCCTGTGTGCTAAGGATACACTTGCTTGATGGGGACCTTGAGGCAGCAGGTCAGGAAAAATTAGGGCAACAGAGAAGGCTTGTAGGGGAGGCCTGAAGAAGAGGGAGGACTCTGGGGCCGATGACAGCTATGGGACCTCCACCGTGACCTCAAGGGGAGGCAGTGTAACAGGACCCATCAGCTCGCTTCCTTCTCCCATGCAGTTCCACCAGCTGCAACAAATCCCCCCAAATACCTTGGACTTCCCTGACTGAAAATGGATGCCCACATTCCATTCCATGGGGAAGGTATACACCTTCTCTGAGCAAAGCAGCTATTGAGAACATTCTCTTATCAGCAGGCGATCAAGTAGCCCATCATGGCAGGCGACACACATGAGCGAACAGGCCACCTCATCCATCATGTGCACGGTAGCGCTGGTCGTTCCCGTTCACTGCCAGTGACTAGGAAGGCCTCCTAAAATGCTGCTGTTGGACAGCTCTGGGGGGAGGAAGAGCCCTCCCTTTTCATATAAGAGGGCCTCTCTGGCAAATCCAAAGCATGCTCTTGTACTGTTGTGGAAAGTTCCCATGCCTGCAGCCACAAATACCCAGCTGCAGGTAAACTTTAAAGGCTGCAGGTAAACTACATTTCAGATACAGATATCAACACCTGGGAACCAATTCAAACTATTTCTATCAGGTTTGAAAACCAAAACAGACATGGCAGATTGATGGTGGAGGAGAAGAGTCCCCAAAATTAACTACATGCAAAGTTACTTTTCTTTCTGATAAAAGAATGAAGGAAAAGAATATTGCACAAGGGAATGACCAAGTGACCAAGTCAGTGTTCTTTGAATAGCAATCGCTCTAAGTTGAGTCTATGTTTACAAATGGGTAAATATCATTCCTTGTAGATCACTGTGTAAAAGGGTCCTCTACTTTTGCGTCTCTTTAGTCTAATCAAATGAGCTGTCCACACACAACCCTATCTGACGAGGGAGGTTCACCCTGGTGGGTGGCGCTCCATCCTGCTTCACAGCACGGAAAGGAGGCTCCTGCCCCATTTGTCTCTTGCCTTTAGTTTCTCAAACTGGTTTCTAATGCATGAGAATATTTCAAATTTGGTCAGTTTATTTGGTGGAAAGACTGTGGGCTTTGGAATCAGAAAGACTGGATTCAAATCCTGACTTTTTCACTCTATGACTTTAGTCTAGTTCTTAATCTCATTGAGCCTTAGTGTTCTCATCTGTAAATGGGTATCTGTAACCCACAAATAATGCATATAACAAACCATCCCACAATTTAGTGACCAGAAGCAACAAGCATTTATTTATCTCACGAGTTACTGTGTTGGCTGGGTGGTTCTTTGGTCTGAACTGGGCCAGGCTGGCCTCGACACCTTTTTGTAAGCCAAAGCAAGTCACAGAGTTCAGCTCAGATTCAAGCGGGGGAAGTAGGCTGCATCTCTTCATGGGAAAAACTGCAGAAAGGTGCAGGTACCGGGAGGAATGAATTGTGGCCATTTCCATCTACCCCACTGCTTCATACATATATGTGATAACATATGGAGAGTGCAGCTATTATATCACTTACACATTCAGAAGGCATTTGCTGAGTGCCTGCTATTGTGTACAAGTCAACAGCTCCTGCTGTGCATAATGTAGAGTTAAGTCAGACCTTGTCTCCAGCCTCTATAAGCCTTCGATCTTAGTAAAGAACACTGAAGCCATTGTAGGTCACCTTACAAAATGTAAAGTGTCTTAAAAGAGGAATTGATGAAGCAGTATGTGATCTCAGAAGAGGGAGAGATTAAGAGGCTCTGGGAAGAGATTCTGGCCCCAACTTATGCTCTGCTTAATGTTTCCCTCTATTTAATTTTAATTATTGATCTCCCCAGGCTATCAATAATGACATGGTACAGGAAACCCAGTCCAGACGGGCAAAGCATTTTAAACTGGAGCAATTTGAGGCAAATTAAGTATTTGAAAATTGCCAGCCATTTAGATCCAACACGCCCAGGCTAATGTGGCTGGAGCAAAAGCATCTTGCTATCTTGTAGGATAATAGTAATCCTCCTAAATTTACCTCTGATTAAAATAATTTCCACTAATCCAGGCGCCCCTCAATCCCATTAACTTAAACAGTTGGTTTCCAGGGACAGGCAGAAAATACAAATTATACTTTCAGTAGATTTTTTCTGAAAATAGTTTAAAAAAATATTTACTCCCCACTCTTTGGAACTTTGAAATGACTGAATTAACAGTGTGCTAGAAGGGATTAGAGAAAACCTAAACCTTAATACTGGAGATGAGATTTCACCAGCAGGGTAACAGTTTGTGTGGAGCCAGGTTTGGGCAAGGGAAGATGGTGCTTACGTTCTCCTGGCACTTGATGACACACCAGGGGAACGGTAGGCAAGTTCTCTGGCCGAGTCTGGGTTTCTTCAGCTCCAACCAGAGTATGATTATCTTGGGCCTTGATCCTTCACATGTGGAGTCATGAGCTAATGTCTGTTCTGTGTACAGGCTTTCTTGAAAGGAAAAGTGCTACCTAAATACAAGGTACTTGTATTACTGTGAGGTGCTTGAAATCTTAATAGCTTTTTCAGCTGTGTCCAAAGTGGCCTTCTCTTTGTAAATGCTTCAAGTGGATGAGAATCAAAGCTGAAAAGGATTTTGTTCCTCCCACTCTGTATGCCTAGACTCAGAGGACTGCTCATTTTTAGAGTGTGTCCAGTTTACCTATTTGGTGAAGAGCTTCACAAACATAAAAATCCCAGCCGTTGAGATCCATGTAATGAAGATACTGGTGGAGATAAAACTGCCCTGCTCTCCACAGGATGATAATTTTCCTCCCAAGAGTCCAATTGGCCAAATTGTTGGTCAACCAATGAAGAGGACCTTCTAGTTAAACATAAATACTTTGCTTTGAAAGACTTTCAAGTGGTACCAATTTTGTCCCTGGTTAATATTCACTGGGCTCTCTCAATATTGATGAGATGTCTGACTACTTTGAGATTTTATGACAAAAACAAGAATTAAGTTTAAATCAACCAACTCCCTTTACCTTAGATTCTTAAGTTACATTAAACTTCTCAGTTCAGTTGAACTTTTTTGTGTCGTTTGGATTTTTTGGCAGGCATATCATTATATGAGTTTCCCCACACTGGTGGGCTATAGAGAACCAGTGCTAGACTGGTTATATAAGACCCACCTCGGGAGAGTTAACAGTTTAGGGAAAGGAGGTCCAAGAATCTGTGTTTGTCTAATATGCTCCCCAGCTGGGTCTGGGAATTGCTGCATTAAATACCCCTCAAGTTGTATCTATGGTAAATAAAATAATCTTTACCAATCGGTGATAGCTGCTACTTTGCTGGGCACTGAACTCATCTTCAAATATTTTCCTAGTTAATCTTCATCATAGTCTTGCAAGCTCACTACTAGTATGCCTGTTTTATGTATGAGGGACTGAGGTTTAGAAGTGTGAAGTAATTTGCCTGAGGTCATAAGTTAGTGTGTGACTGACTCGGTATTTGAACATGTCTGATTCTGAAGTCAATATAACCCTTTCATTCGTTCCTCTGCCATGGTGCTTCTCATCTAGCATATTACATGATCATGTCAGAACCAGGCAGGATACGAAGTATGAGACATGACCTTTGCCCTCAAGATGTTTACCAGGTAATCAGAGTGAAAGGAAGAACACCTACTGATGACTGAAGGACACATGGATCATAGAATTGAGGGCAAACTACAAAGTAGAAAATTAGAGTAAAACTGCAGTCTTTGTCTTTTCAATAGAAAGTTGAATATCACTGAGTTAGCAGATTTACTATATTTTCCTGTTAAACTGCATGTTGTTTTGCTATGATTTAAACATAGCTTAAGGTAGGAAACAGAGGTATCTTATTTGATCTTCAAACATGAGAAAGATTTTATTGATGTCAGCACACTATTTCAAGGGGATGAAATTTGTGCATCAAGTATTCTGTTTTGTATATTCCATTTTTTATTGGTCTGGCTAGAGCAGAAGTTATTTAGCTTGTGTGTAATATTATGTTGAATGGACAATTATTTTCTCTCTTTCTATAGCCAAGAATAAATCAGAAAGGTAAAAGGAACTAGAAATTTAGAAACTCTTAGGTTACACTAGCCCTCCATTACTAGCAGATGCTTATGTTGCTAAGGAGATGGAGACACAAAAGACCCAGTCCTGGTTGAAAACTCGATTTAGGAAGTGTACAGGGCTGGAGCTAAATCACTAAAACTGGAAGAGACATTCCCTGTTTCTAATAGGAGACTCATGTTAGTAGCCAAGTTCTGCAGGCAAGGGCAGTTACATGACTATGGCAAGTGAAGACATACTCACTGCAGAGGTCTCAATCTTTGTTCACTTTTTACAGAAGTCAGTCCTGTTGTATTCAGAGGAGGAAATTAGATTATTCAGGCTCCTTGTGTCCGTTAAGCATCTGGCTCTCCACAAACCACATCCATAGATTGCATCACCAAAGTCTTTGGTCAGGACAGAATCTTCCGAGACTGTGCTAAGCCCCTTTACCTCCCCCTCCCCCACCAACCCCCTCCCACACGGCCAATCTCCATTCCATCACAGTGTTTACCACGTGGTGTTTTAATTCTTTATTTACTTCTTTGCGTCCCTACCACACAGTGAGTTCCATGAAGAAAACAAGTCTTGATTTTGTTCACTAGTGTGTTCCAGCACCTAGATAGGACTTGACTGGTCAGGTACAGAG